>NC_083096.1:164393236-164709722 GCF_949774975.1 Lagenorhynchus albirostris | reverse complement strand
CATTCAATTCCACTTGTTTACATTTCTGTCTTTTAAAAGTTCATATACAAGGTAAATTACATTTTTCCTTTTCTTTTTACTTTTTGTGTTTTTTTCCCTTGCTTTTCCTTCACTTAGAAAACATTCTGACAAGACTTTTTTTTAACAGTCCTTTTTTTAATGTCATGCAAACCAAAAATTTTTTCCTGAGTATCCATTTTGAATTCAGTTCTGTAGTAAATGTTACCAGTTTTGTTTCCTAACTATCTATTGTGACTGCCTCCCAGTTTTTAATTAATCACAATCCACTTTGCTTGTCCCACTCTTAAAATATCCATATACTTTTTATTTTATTACAGTATAGTTGCTTTACAATGTTGTATTAGTTTCTGCTGTACAGCAGAGTGAATCAGCCACACATAATATACATATACTTTTAAATTTATGCTTTTATTCTTTCATTTTTATCCCTTCATGTCTTCTGCAGGTTGCTCTCTAACAGTTTTCCATTGACCTTTCTATACTACCATATTCTCCTCTCTTTTTTTTTTTTTGGCCGTGCTACACGGCATTTGGGATCTTAGTTCCCCAACCAGGGATCAAACCCGCGCCCCCTGCAGTGGAAGTGTGGAGTCGTAACCACTGGACCATCAGGGAAGTCCTCTTTTTTATTTTTTAAATATCGAGGAATATTTGATTATTTTTTCTCGTCTTTTTCTTTTTTTTTTTTTTTGCGGTACGCGGGCCTCTCACTGTCGTGGCCTCTCCCGTTGCGGAGCACAGGCTCCGGACGCGCAGGCTCAGCGGCCATGGCTCACGGGCCTAGCCGCTCCGTGGCATGTGGGATCTTCCTGCACCGGGGCACGAACCCGTGTTCCCTGCATCGGACTCTCAACCACTGCACCACCAGGGAAGCCCTCTTCTTTTTCTTTATTCATTAGCCTTCCATATCATAGAGAACCCATTACTTTAGGGTTTTTTTTTAAAAAATAAAACCATTTTTCTCATGGTTTTATACTTATAAAATGCCTTAGTCTTTTTATTTTTTAGTATCCTATAAAATTCACAGCCTCCATCTCAATATTTTATAGTTTGTCAAAATTGTAACAAAAACTCTTCAATTTGAAGAAAATCAGAGTTCATTTCTACCTTTCTTCCCTGAGAAATGCACTTTTTGATCATATTTGTTTATTGTTCTATGGGCAGTAAAAGCAGTGGGTGACCTCCAGGCACACCTTGTGGTTTATTGTTTCTAAAGGACATTCTTTTCCTTTCTTTATAGTTTTATTTTATTCTCCCTCTGAAATATGCCTGAAAGATTAGACTTACTCTGTGTGGCCTTTGAGGACAGACCCAGGACTAATGGATGGGACTGATAGGGAGGCAGGTTTTGGCTCAACCTGAGGAAAGATGTTCTCTTAAGCTTTTGGAAAAGACAAGAAGCTTCCTGGAGAAATAGTGAGTTCCCTGTCTTTGGAGGTATTTAGAAAGAGACTGGATTTGATTTTCTGCCTTGGTAACCTAGCCATCTTTTTTCATTTTGATACCCAGCAGTTCTTATTAATCAGGAGTTACAGAGTTAGAGAGGTCAGGACCTAACACAAGAAAGACACAACTAGTTTTGTCAACGATTTATTGGTATAGGAAGACTCCTCCCTCAAGAAGCAGGTAGAGCCAAAGCAATCTTGAGAATGAAGAACAAAGTTGGAGGTGTCATGCTTTCTGATTTCAAACTGTACTACAAATCTGCAGTAATCAAAACAGTATGGGATTGGCACAAAAACAGACACATGGACTGATGGAACAGAATAGAGAGCCCAGAAATAAACCCACACTTATATGAGCAATTGATCTACAACAAAAGAGGCAAGAATATACAGTGGGGAAAAGACAGCCTTTTCACTAAATAGTGTTGGGAAAATTAGACAGCTACATGCAGAAGAATCAAACTGGACTACTTTCTCACACTACTTACAAAAATAACTCAAAATAGATTAAAGACTTAAATGTAAGACCTGAAAGCATTAAACTCCTAGAAGAAAACATTGACAGTATGCTCTTTGACATTGGTCTTAGCAATGTTTTTTGGATATGTATCCTCAGGCAAGGGAAACAAAAGCAAAAGTAAGCAAATAGGACTACCTCAGACTAAAAAGCTTTTGCACAATGAAGGAAACTATCCATAAGATGAAAAGGCAACCCACTGAATGGGAGAAGATATTTGCAAACGATAAGGGGTTAATATCCAAAATGTACAAAAAAATCATATATCTCAACATCAAAAAAGCAAACAGTTCTATTTAAAAATGGGCAGAGGGGACTTCCCTGGTGGCGCACTGGTTAAGAATCAGCCTGGCAATGCAGGGGACGTGGGTTCAAGCCCTGGTCTAGGAAGATCCCACATGCCGTGGAGCAACTAAGCCCGTGCACAACTACTGAACCTGCACTCTAGAGCCCGCGAGCCACAACTACTGAGCCCATGTGCCACAACTACTGAAGCCCGCCCGCCACAGAGCCTGTGCTCCACAACAAGAAAAGCCACCGCAATGAGAAGCCCACGCACCACAACTAAGAGTAGCCCCCGCTTGACACAACTAGAGAAAGCCCGCACGCAGCAACGAAGACCCAATGCAGCCATAAATAAATGAAGTTTATCAAAAAAAATAAAATGGGCCGAGGACCTGAATAGATGTTTTTCCAAAGAAGACATACAGATGGCCTACAGTCACATGAAAAAATGTTCAACATCACTAATCATCAGGGAAATGCAAATCAAAACCACAATGAGATACCACCTCACACCTGTCAGAATGGCTATCAAAAAGACAACAAACAACAAGCGTTGATGAGGATGTGGAGAAAATAGAACCTTGTGCACTGTTGGTGGGATTGTAAGTTGGTGTAGCCACTAGTATGGAGGTTCCTCAAAGAATTAAAAATAGTACTGCCGTATGATCCAGCGATTTCACTTCTAAGTATTTATCCAAGGAAAACAAAAATACTAATTCAAAAAGATAGGGCTTCCCTGGTGGCGCAGTGGTTGAGAGTCCGCCTGCCGATGCAGGGGACACAGGTTCGTGCCCCAGTCTGGGAAGATCCCACATGCCGCGGAGTGGCTGGGCCCGTGAGCCATGGCTGCTGAGCCTGTGCGTCCGGAGCCTGTGCTCCGCAACGGGAGAGGCCACAACAGTGAGAGGCCTGCGTACCACAAAACAAAAACAAAACCAAAAACAACAAAAAGATATATAGACCCCAATGTTCATTGTAGCGTTAGTTACAATAGCCAAGATAATGAAAGCAACCTAAGTGACCATTAATAGACAAATGGATAAAGAAGCTATGTATACACACACACACACACACACACACACACACACACAGTGGAATATTACTCATCCATAAAAAATGAAATCTTGCTGTTTGCAGCAACATGGATGGATCTAGAGGGTATTATGCTAAATGAAATAAGTTGGAGAAAGACCAGTACTGCATGATCTCACATATATGTGAATCTGAAAAACAAACAAAGCAAAATAAAAACATGCTCATAGGTACAGAGAACAAACAGGTAGTTGTCAGAAGGGTGGGGGTAGGGGATGGGCAAAATAGGTTGAAGGAGATTAAGAGGTATAGACCTCCAGTTATATAATCAGTAAGTCATGGAGATGTAATATACAGCATAAAGAATATGGTCAATAATATAATAATGTTATATGGGGACAGATGTTTACTAGACTTCCGGTGATCATGATATATGCAAATGTCAAATCATTATGTATGAAACTAACATTATATTGTACGTCAACTATATTTCAGTTTAAAAAAAGAAGAAGCAGGTAGAGCAGGGTATTAGGAGCTGTGAGGACAAGAAGAAGTTATTTATACTAGCCCATTACTCTATTTCATTTGTTGCTCTGCTTATGGGTTTACCTAGATTCTGTTGGGTTGAGGGAAGACAGTCCCTTGGTGAGCATGAAAACCGGTGGAGACAATGATGGGTCCTTTCAATATTTTCTCCTGCATGCCTTGTTTTATTATTTTACATTTACTTTTTGTTACCCAGTAATTCTGAATGTTTATCAGTTAGAAAAGCAGTGATCCATTCTTCCTCTGACATTCTTCTCATATGCTTCGTGTAGACAGAGGGGGAATATTCTTATCAATGGAGTGTGTCTTCCCATTCTAGCCATAGAAATGTTTGACTTGGTAACTATGAGGAAGTTTGTCCAGTGGTTCACCTTGTTATTTGGAGTTTCTACCTGTGTAGAGAATTATTAGTTATTAGATGTTGTTTAAGATGTAGGAAAGAACCAACAGCAGGGGGTCTCTAGAGTAGTTGCTATATTGATATAGGGAGTTGGGAATCAGTATTGCAGTATCTGTTAGGAGAAACAGGTTTGTGTTTTACTTTAAAGGTTGCCCTGGGAAAAGTAAAGAGCTTCCTTTGGGAAGTCTGTAGAGAAGGGCAGGATTTGACTCTCTTGGCCGTGATTCCTTAACTTGTTTGGGTCTAAGACACCTCTGACCAGCCTTAGAAAGCTATGGATCCTCACCCTAGAAACCATCCATTGTATGTATACATAGAATTGTACATACAATTTCAGAGCTTTACAGATTCCCTGAACGTGTCCTGGTTACTCTAAAAGGATGGAGTTCACCTGGCACTTTGACAGAGTGTAGTGCTCAGAGACTATTACTGGGAGGAATCTGTTGAAAACCCCAGGTTGTGGTGTGGCTTTGCAGTTTGCCACCTCTTTGTTCTTTTCCTAACTAAATATTGCAGAATTCTTGATATTGGAAGTGACAATGAATAGGCCAGTTGTAGTGGGGGAAGTTGGCTTCTTTCCTATTAATTTCATCTTCTTTCTATCACTTTTTAAAAAAGACTGACTGCTCCTGGGGCAGAACACAGCAGCTGCACCACATCGTGGGCTTTGGAGCAGAAAACAAAGAGTCAAAAACTCTATGGGTAGCTTTAAAGAAAAACGCATGAACTTACAATTGATAATTTATCCAGATTCTAGGGAAATTATCTAATCACAAAAAAATTATGACTCTCACCCATAAATAATCGGAGATCTTCAGTGAACCTGGAACAGAATATCCTTGGCTGTTGTGAGAAGGCATTTATTTTAGTCCTGAATGTGAGCAAAGATGCTGCAGGAATGCTGTGGGTTGTGGCTTTGGTTGGTATAATTATCTGATGGCTACCTTACCTGTGCAGTTTAGCAAATACTCTCAAGTCAGGTGTGTATTTTGCTTGATGCTGGGAATTCACGTAGTTGCTCCTGCTCTTGCACTTGCAGTCAAGTGGCCTACGATGTGTACTCAGGTAGAAAAAAGTTTATCAATCCAACTGATTTTCTCCCCCTCCATTTTTCCACTCAGCTTTTCCCCAGACCTGGCTCTGGACTCACCAGGCACTGACCACTTTGTCATCATTGCCCAACTGAAGGAAGAAGTAGCCACTCTAAAGAAGATGCTGCATCAAAAGGATCAAATGATTTTAGAGAAAGAGAAGAAGGTACTGTTTAGTTAGTGCTTCCCAGGTCAGAATGAGACAGGCGGGTAAGATATGTGGTGCAGGGCATGATGCTGTTTTTTTGGTTTTGTTTTTTATAAATTTATTTATTTATCTTTGGCTGCGTTGGGTCTTCGTTGCTGTGCACGGGCTTTCTCTAGTTGCGGTGAGCGGGGGCTACTCTTTGTTGCGGTACATGGGCTTCTCATTGCAGTGGCTTCTCTCCTGTTGTGCGGTTTCTCTCTTGCACCTGGGCTTCAGTAGTTGTGGCATATGGACTCAGTAGTTGTGGCTCGCAGGCTCTAGAACGCAGGCTCTCAGTATTTGTGGCGCATGGGCTTAGTTGCTCCGTGGCATGTGGGATCTTCCCGGACCAGGGCTTGAACCTGTGTCCCCTGCATTGGCAGGCGGATTCTTAACCACTGTGCCACCAGGGAAGTCCCAAAAGTTGATTTTTCTTTCTTGTATTTGGAGGAAGCTTCCACTTCTAAGGGAGGACCGATGTTGACCAAGCTTACAGAGATGATGTGTAAAACTATAATGTCTGCCTCTTAATTCACAACCATAATGTCTGCCTCTTAATATAACAGAGTACTACTCTTTTCAGCATAAGCTGTCTAGGAAGCTTGTAATCAGAGGGTGCTGAATGAGCACGGAGTTGAGACAAGAGGAAGTAGGTACATAATTGGAATTTTTAGTGCTCTCAGGCTAGGAGAACCTGATGCCTCCATCTCTATTATTGGGATGGCTGTGTCCAGGGGACAGTAATACTCAAAATATGTGGGCCAGGTCTCTCTCCTCCCTGGACAGTGTTCAGGTAGGCTTTCCTCTGTAACTGCATCACTTTGTTTCTATTGCTGATAACTCCCTTCCTGAGTGACCTACTCTTTGAGCTCATTAATATCTTCAGTAAAGCCTTATTCTGGTCTAAGAGCCATCTCCCTCTCTTTCGGGGAATTTTTTATGTCCTTGTTCTGATTCATATCTATTGTTTCTTATTTTCAGATTGTTAGAGAATATCTCATTTTTGCCTTAATATTTTAATAACAATAAAAATAATAGCTAACTTTTTTGGAGGCTTACTGTGTGCCTGACCCCATTCTAAGTGCTTATATATATTAACTCATTTATCCCCATAACAACACTTTGAGGTAGGAATTATTATTATCATCATTTCATAGATAAACAGTACCTTCTGTATTTTTCCCCTTAGGGTTCCAGTCCCTTCCTCTAGCTCTGTTTTCTTCCGGAGGCTGTTATGTTGTTTTGCACTGTGTTCGGAATGCTATGATTCATTCTGAATGGCTAACAAAGACATTTATAATGTTAAAATCTTTACGTGCATTCTTTGCATCTGATTTCTACCTCATCTTACAGATGAGGAAGTGGACCCAAGAGGATTAACTGACCAAATTAAATGTCCGAATCACACAGCTGATAAATGACAGAACAAAGGAATGAACCCAAATCTTCCTGACCCTACTGTGCTGTGTTTCTACTCTGCCAGTAAGGTGGAGATTCATGGGAAGAGACCAATATTCTTTAATTTACTACATGACTGTCAGATGAAAGCAGACCCAAGTATATTTTCTTCATGAACTAGATCAGAATGACACATAAAAGGATTTTTGCAAAATAGAGACAAAATGAACACTTGTTTCTAGTGCTTTGCAATTGCGGGATCTTAGTTCCCTCACCAGGGATTGAACCTGGACCAGGGCAGTGAAAGCGCTGAGTCCTAACCACTGGACCGCCAGGGAATTCCCAAGGTTAGGGTTTTAGAAAGAGCAAAAACAAGTAGTAGATTATTTCCCATAACTTTCAGGATCAAGGTCACACTCTTGGGTTGGAACACAGGCTCTTCCACATCATGCCTGCCTATCAGTAGCCTCATCTCCTGACACTCTCATCAGTCATTTGAACACGCTCTCAATTATCTCGCACTCTGCCTGTGCCCATACTGTTCCCTTTGCTCGGATGGCCTTTTCCTTACCTCATCTGCCAGTTGCTGCTTGTACCTCAAAACTCAGCTCACACATCACTTCTCTGATTTAGATACCTCTTCTCTGTGTTCCTTGAATAGCATAGTCAATAGAAGGCCTGGAGTTTGAATTCTAGCTCTGCTACTTGCTAACATGTATGATCTTGGCCACTTTACTTAACCTTTCCTAAGGCTTTGATGTTCCCATCTATAAAATGGGAAGAATAACATTACTGTCCCACAGGGTTGTCATAGGATTGAATGAAATAATATAATCAAACAGTTTGCCCGGAACAAGGTAAAAATTCAGTAAATGGCAGCAGCTGTTATTCTCATGGCTTCTCTCAAACTGTCAGTCATATTTGTTATAATCACTGATTTATTTGGAGGTATTTGAAAGATTATTGCATATATTAAATACATGAAATATCTAAAACCTTCTAGTAAGTGGTTAAGTATCAAACATGCTATTTCAGGATTTTGTGTAATTTTCAGGAAATCATTAGAAAGAATAGGATACACAGTTCCCTGGCTTTGATTTAGGTATGAATCTTTAGGAGAGCCCTGGATTTCATTAATTTGGGGGACCATTTAGCACTCTGGTACCAAAACATTTCTCATTGCACAGAGATTTCTTCTGGTCACTCTGCCTTTTTTTCCCTCAGATCACAGAGCTGAAGGCTGATTTTCAATACCAAGAATCTCAGATGAGAGCCAAAATGAACCAGATGGAGAAAACCCACAAAGAAGTTACAGAACAATTGCAGGTGACTCTTCCTATTTAATATGGTAACTCTGGTTTATTTAGCTGATGGTATTTTAAGTGATCATCTCTTAGATTTCTTTTTTCTCAGAGAATTGACAAATCACATTAATCCACCTTATAGATGTCTTTTAATATTTTCTCTTGGATGTGTTCTGATCTTTTTCTCTCAAAAACAGTGGAATTAATAAATGTATTCTTTGATTTTTGGGTAAACCAGATGTGATTCCAGATGTCTGAATTGTAAATTCTGTTTATCCAGCACATTAAGGCACTCCACGGTTCGTTTGTGTTGCATAAAGCATCCTTTTGTAATAGTGGATCCCAGGAGATTGAAGTACACTGATTAATCTCCAGCAAATACTTTCTTCCCTCTGAACCAAACCCTAGAGCTTTCTGTTGTTTTCTGCCTCTAGAATTTGTTCACCTCTTCCTGACCTCTGCATTGTCTCCCTTAGCATCTGCATGAAAAACATAGACTATCCTGCTAAAACGTCTTGTGTGCACTGATTTTTTTTTTTTTTTTTTTAAAGGCCAAAAACCGAGAGCTCCTGAAGCAGGCAGCTGCCTTGTCCAAGAGCAAGAAGTCAGAGAAGTCAGGAGCTATAACCTCTCCATGAGAGACCACAAGGACGCTCCTGGCAATAGCAATGGATTCCTGGGTTAGGGTGGCAACGTAGCTGTTCTCTGGGAATTGCAAGCTTTCTTAAGAAATCTCTATTTTACTATAGTTATCCTTCTTTGTGCGATTGCAGTGGGGCTGAGTGGAAACACCTGGTTTGTGCTATATTATGACTGCATGCTTGAATGTTTGGGGTTTCAGGCTCTCTCTCTCTCTCCCACTCTCTCTCACTCTCCCTCACTCCCCTCTCTACCCCCAACCCTCCTCTCAGTACTACTGTCTCTCTGTCTGTCTCTATTTTGTTACTTTTTTATGTGTGTGTGGTGTTCACTGCTCAGTGTTATGTGCAGAATGGTTTGGTTTTTTTTGTTTGGTCCATCATGGCATCCTGCCGTACCCATGAGCAAATAGTTGGCATTAATTACATATCACTGCCACCCTCTGAACTTTGAAAACTGCCACCTTAAGACTTGGTACAGTGGAAGAGAATTTTTCTCTCCAGTAAACCTTTTGCTTCAGGGTATACTCTTGGGTTTTTTTCCAGGTGTATTATGTACTTTGTACTATGTATAGCCAGAGTTTTATTTATTTTTTAAAAAAAGAAACTTTTTCTTGATAAAGGAGTAATGGTAGCCTAGCGTGTTCTTCTTGTAAAAGTGATGCCTCTTAAAAAAAAGTCCTACTCTCTAGCGTTTAGTTAAAGAATCAGATCTTTTCTTTCTTGTTACCTTGGAGTCTTAAAAACTGATTGCTAAGGTGAAACAATTCAATATATAAGTATGGAGTTAAGTGCCTTTTGGAGGATTTCTTGGAAGACCATGTAAGAAGATACTTAAGGGAGGTAGCAAAGATTTGGGCAGTCTGTCTTTCTAAGTAAAGGCAGAAAGAAGGGTTGTCCAGGTTGTACTGGACACTTCTCTCCCCCACCCCTTTCTTGATTGTTTTACGTGACTGATTTTAAATTCTCACACTGCCACCTCTTTTTTAAAAAATGCCCTTTACTTATATCAGTTGTCATACTGGGCCATTTTCAGGTAACTTTTTTTTTACATGATTAAAAATGGGATAATATTCAGACTACAGAGCATTTTGGAGGTTAGTATGAGCTGCTCAAGTATGGACTGTAAGTCCTGGGAGAATGATATCACTGTACCTTTTCCCCACTCCTCCTCACCCACCCCAGCCTGTACACTCCCTGCCTTTAATGGAAATGTGTTGAAAACAGCTGCTTCTCAAAAGCAGCTTGGCCACAGCCTGAACTGTGTCCTGTTTTCCCTTCTTGACCCAATAGGCACATGGATTCTCTTTTCCAGGTGAGAGGATAGATTTGCATTTCTAGCTGTACTCTCAGGTCCTCTAGATGATGTTTGTGAAAGGAACTAGAGATGTGTAGTGTGCCATGAAATAGTAAAACCAGCTACCTTGGAATCATTGATGCAGGGGGTGGTACTAGAGTTAGAGGTAATCATAAGGGCAGATGACATTTGTACCTCAGTCTACCAAAAGTGTAGCAGTAAGTTTAACTTGCTAGGCATTTCCTAGGAGCGAATGCTTCTAATCTGTGAGCATTCTCACAAGTGGAGCCATGTACATAATTGGACAGAGATGTGGCAATGAGTGGCTTCCTTCTGGTAAGAGGAACAATGGACCATGTTACTTATCTATCACTCTAGTAGAGGATGTAATTTTCCCTTCTAAGCAAGGGAAATGGCGTGCTAAACAGTTTTGTAACTTTTTGAATGAGAAACTTTTAGGTAAAGATAAACTGTCAGATAATATTTTCAGCTGCATTTACATTGACTATGGGGAAAATATTGTGAAAAAAGTTACAGTCATTTTTTTTTTTAATTTTAAAGACTTGAGAAATTCTGTTACGTGAAGTGACAATGTAAAAACACATTTAGTTTTATACTAAATCTTTTTTTAAGGTCTTGGCATTTAATATAAAGCAAATCCACACATTTTCTAACTTTCCACAAGTTCCAAAAAGGGAAGGAAGAAACCTCAGTCTTGAAATTTTGGTTTTTAAAAATCATGACACTGTTTTACCGTGAAATTGAGTAGCTAACTTTTGGTAACACCTTTTGTTTATTTGTATGTTTGTAATAATGGACCTTTTAAAACACAGGAATGTTTTGGTTTGTACAGACTTTGAAAAATGTGTGTTAATAAAAATTCATATTGACTTAAGTATAATTGTTTTTTTTTTCATTTCTTGCTGGTTCACCAATAGACATATCCCATAATCCCCTTCAACCTAGAAAAGAGTCAGTTTGTCTTGCTTGTAGAATTTAAACAATTAAAAACCTAACAGTGCTAATAGGGAGTTTTGTGTCCATAAAATCATTCTCTTTCTTCTTTGAGTTTATTTATTCAGTTTAAGTGCTTGCTTTGTTATAAGCACTGGTAGGCAATGAGGATACAGCAGTGAAGACAATTGACAAAGTTACTCTCCTCATGAGGCTCCCATTTAATGGAATATTGGACTACACCATTGTTCCTTGATTTTATATTTACCATTATTACTCAAAATTAATACGGGATGAATCTTTATAAGGTATGAGTGAAAGGTTTTTGAGATGTCATCTCAAGGAGAGGAATGTATTGGTTTGAAACATTGGTGCTAGTAGGTTTCTAAATAACAGGTGCCTTTCAGACATTATCACTGTCACATCCTGGTCATTCTGTTCTATAGGTGCAATGACAACTTACTTTCTCTAAATAAAGATAGTTTTATAGGTGCCATGGTCTGAATGTTTATTGCCCCTCTCCTCTCCGCCAGATTCATATGTTGAGATCCTAACGCCTAGAGATGGTAGTGTTAGGAGGTGAGGACTTTAGGAGGGGCTTAGGTTCTGCCCTCGTGAATGGGATTAGTGCCCTCATAAAGGATGCTCCAAATAAATCCCTTGCCCCTTCTACCATATGCCAGCTATGAATCTGGAAGAGGGCCCTCATTAGAATGCTGACCCCTTGATCTTGAACCTCCCAGCTGCCAGAAATGTGAAAAATAAATTTCTGTTGTTTATAAGCTACCCAGTCTGTGATACGTTGTTATAGCAGCCCAAACAGACTACAACAGTAGGTTATGTTTATGACCGCATTTATTGTGTGAATTACCTTAATTTACCCATTTACACAGCCGTATAAACGGCTGTAGGGGAAGCATATAGTATAAACAGAGAAAGGTATCATCTAGTTCTTCAGGAAGTTCTTCAACCACTCTAACTAACCTTAAAAGCAACTTAGCAGGATTTTGGTTGCATCCTTTTCAGTTTAAGACCGTATGTTACCTGCAGTATAGCTATCTTCAGCTAACGGTCAGTTCGAGGATTTGGGGGGAGGGGCCGTTTTCGGGAAGGTCCAAACTGTCAGGACCTACAGAGTGTTGTGGTTATTATTCCTGCATAACAAATCACCCCCAAATTTAGGTGTTTTGTTTTTGTTTTGTTTTTTGGCTGTGCCGGGGGCTTGCGGGATCTTAGCTCCCTGACCAAGGCAGTGAAAGCACTGAGTCCTAACCACTGGACCGCCAGGGAACTCCCCAAAATTTAGTGTTTGAAAACAACCATTTTAATATGCCCACAAACTCTGTTGATCAAGAATGGACAGGGCACTGTGGGGACGACTGGTCTTTGTTCTTTAATGTCTGGGTCCTCAGCTGGGAAGATTCAAAAGCTGAAGGAGACTTATTGGAACTGAAATCATCTCTCTGAAGGCTCTGCTTACTTGTGTATTTAGTGCCTGGACTGAGATGACAAAGTCTAGTAATGCTGACTGAAGCACCTATGTAGGGCCCCTCCATATATACCTTGCCTTCTCCAGCATGATGGGCTCAAGGTAATCAGACTTCTTCCATGGTGGATCAAGACTCCAAGCACAAGTGAACAAATCTGAAGCTGTGTTTCATCATCTGACCTGTCCTCAGAAGTCACATTACCTCACTTCTGCAGCATTTTATTGGTCAAAGCAGTCAGGAGTCCATCCAGACTCAAGGGGAGGGGACATAGATCCCTTCTCTTGATGAGAAGGTGACAAAGTAGAAGAGCATGTGGGATGGAAGCTACTGTGGAGGCTATTTTAAAAAATATAATCTGGCAGACTTCCCTGGTGGCGCAGTGGTTAAGAATGCGCCTGCCAATGCAGGGCACACGGGTTCGAGCCCTGGTCCGGGAAGATCCCACATGCCGCGGAGCAACTAAGCCCGTGTGCCACAACTACTGAGCCTGCTCTCTAGAGCCCGAGAGCCACAACTACTGAGCCCATGTTCCACAACTACTGAAGCCCGTGTGCCTAGAGCCTGAGCTCCGGAACAAGAGAAGCCACCACAATGAGAAGGCCACGCACCACAGCGAAGAGAAGCCCCTGCTCGCCGCAACTAGAGAAAGCCTGCGAGCAGCAGCGAAGACCCAACAACGAAGACCCAACGCAGCCAAAAATAAATAAATTTATTTAAAATATATATATATATAAAATCTGCCGCATAGAGAATGGATTTTGGAAACAAACCGAATTTAAGAGAACAAGGCACAAGGCAGAAGCTGCAATGACTCTCATGGCCTATCTTTGGATGTCACACTGCATCATTTCTGTAATACCCTATTGGTTACAGAGGACAAATTACACTGGACTTCCCTGGTGGCATGGTGGTTAAGAATCCACCTGCCAATGAAGGGCACACGGGTTCGAGTCCTGGTCTGGGAAGATCCCACAAGCCATGGGGCAACTAAGCCCATGCGCCACAACTACTGAGCCTACATGCCCCAACTACTGAAGCCTGTGCGCCTAGAGCCTGTGCTCCGCAGCAAGAGAAGCCACCACAATGAGAAGCCCGCACACTGCAACAAAGAGTAACACCCGCTCGCTGCAACTAGAGAAAGCCTGCACACAGCAACAAAGACCCAACGCAACCAAAAATAAGTAAATAAATTTTTTAAAAAATTACTGACACTATTCAATGTGGAATGGGACTACCCATGTGCATTCATATCAGGAGGCGGAACCACTGGGGTCCATCTTGGAGACTGGCTACCACATTGACCTTTGACCAATAAGATTGATTAACAACTATGTGAATCTCTGGATTTTGAAGGCAGGAATGACAGTTGGCATTTGGGGGAAAGGAGTTCATATTTCTTAGTTATGACTGGAGTCAAATAACCACTTTGCCTGCCAGTGCTTGTCAGGCTGTCACTGAAGCAGATTATCAACTCTACTTGAAAAGTGAGACTGTGTCAGGCTGTGGTTAGCTCTAAAGTCAGACTGCCTGTGTGTGAGTTCTATCTCTACTTAGGGTTGTTGTGAGGATTAAATAATGTATGTAGAAGTCTCTAAAACAGTGCTTGGCACATAGTAGGCACTCGATTTTTCAAGCTATTATTATCACAGAATCTACATTTTCTGTTTCTTGAGAGAGAAAACAGTGACAAAATAGAGTGAACATATATGTTCACTTTTTTAAAATTTATTTTATTTATTTTTACTTTTTTGGCTGCATTGGGTCTTCGTTGCAGCGCACGGGCCTTCTCCAGTTGCGGCAAGCGGGGGCTACTCTTCGTTGCAGTGCGCAGTCTTCTCATTGCGGCGGCTTCTCTTGTCGCGGAGCATGGGCTCTAGGTGCGCGGGCTCAGTAGTTGTGGCTCACGGGCCTAGCTCCATGGCATGTGGGATCCTCTCAGACCAGGGCTTGAACCCGTGTCCCCTGCATTGGCAGGCGGACTCCCAACCACTGCGCCACCAGGGAAGCCCTGTTCACTTGTTTTTTGTTTCCAAAGTTACTTTATCTCCAGATCACTTTATCCCCAGATTCACGCAAGACACAACTTTTATATCTTTTTTTCAACTCCACATTACCCACCTCATGCGTGCCACTTCATTACACTGATCCTTAGAGTGCCATTTTTCTTTACGTTTAATAAGATATAACTTGCATATGGTAAAATTTATCCTTCTCAGTGTATAGATCAAAAAGATTTTGATGGATGTATGCAGTCGTGTAGTCACCACAATCAAGACATGGAACATTTCCATCAGCACAAAAACTTCCCTTGTGCCCCTTGGCAGTCAGTTCCCTCCCCCAGCTCCAGCCCCTGGCAACCATTAATCTGATTTCTATCCTTATAGCCTTGCCTCTTCCAGAGTGTCATATAAATGGAATCAAACAGTATGTAGACTTTCATGTCTGACTTCTTTCATTTAGCATATGCGTTTGAGATTCATCCACGTTGTTTCACGTCTCAGTAGATTTATTCCGTGTTTCAGTAGTTTGTTCCTTCTTATAGCTGAAAAGTTTTCCATTGATAGATGTACCACAATTTGTTTATCTATTCAGCAGCTGACGGATATTTGAGTTATTTCTAATTTTTGGTTACTATGAATAAAGCTAACACATTTGCATATACATCTTTATATGAACATGTGCTTTCATTTCTCTTGGGTAAATACCTGGCAGTGGGATTGCTGGATTGCGTGATAAATTTATGTTTAATTTTCTGAGAAACTGACAAACTTTTCCAAGTGGTTGTACAAGTTTGCATTCTCACTGGCAATATATGATGAGTGCTAATTTTAACACAGTCTTCTTTGCAAACTTCTTTGAATTTCTCCACTGACTCTTCCCTACATTTCCCAGAAAGCTTGTTATATTGGTGATAATGATACTTTATTTTTAAAATATGAGATGTATTTACTGAACTGTAGCATATATACAGAAGAGGACACACATCACAAATGTATGACTTGATGAATTTTCACAAAGTAAACACAGTTATATAATCACCATCCGGATCAAGAAAGACTGCTACCAGCACCCTAGCCCATCTCATGTGCCCATTCCTAGTCACTCCCTCTCTTCCTCAAAACTGAGAGTTCCATGGTGGCCTAATGCTTAGGATTCCAGGTTTTCATTGCCATGGCCCGGGTTCAATCCCTGGTCGGGGGACTGAGATCCTGTATAGCTGCACAGCAAGGCAAAAAACCAAACAAAATAAAAAAACTAACTACATGCTTCTCTGAATTTTAATAATATAGATTCATCTTGCTGGTTTTGAACCTAATAAATATGGGATAATACAGAGTGTACTCATCTTTGTCTGCTTCTTTTGCTAGACGTTATGTTGGACAAGGTCACCCACATTGCTCACATAGCAGTGGGCCATGAATTTTCATGCTCTATGATACTACTATTTATCCATCCTACTGTTGATGTACATTTGGGCTGTTTCCAGTTTGGAACTTGTAAAAATAAATGCTGCTCTGGCCATCTTCATAATAGCTTCGAACTGGAAACTATCCAAATGCCCATAAATAAGAGAATGGATAATCAAATTGTAGTAAGATCATATGATAAAATACTACTCAGCAATAAAGACCAAACCACTGACATATGCAATATCATGGATAAATCTCAAAAACATTATGTTAATTGAAATAAGCCAACACTAAAGAATACATAACGTATGATCTCTTCTTGATGGAGCCTGAGAATAGGCAAAACTAATCTGTAATGATAAAAATCAGACAGTGATTTCTGGGGATGAGGAGAATTGATTAGAAAGGAACACAGCCTGGACTTCCCTGGTGGCGCAGTGGTTAAGAATCCAACTGCCAATGCAGGGGACACGGGGTCGAGCCCTGGTCCGGGAAGATCCCATATGCCGCGGAACAACTAAGCCCGTGTGCCACAACTACTGAGCCTGCTCTCTAGAGCCCACGAGCCACAACTACTGAGCCCATGTGCCACAACTACTGAAGCCTGCGCACCTAGAGCCCATGCTCCACAACAAGAGAAGCCACTGCAATGAGAAGCCTGTGCACTGCGACGAAGAGTAACTCCTGCTCGCTGCAACTAGAGATGCCTGCGTGCAGCAACGAAGACCCAACAGAGCCAAAAATAAATAAATTTAAATAAATAAATAAAAATAAAAAAGACATTGGTGACTTACAAAAGAAAAGCATCTCTTAAAAGAAAAAAAAGAAAGGAACACAGCCTGAGGAAACTTCCTTGGGTAACAGTGAAAGTGTTTTATTTCTCAGTTTGGATGGTTGTCACGTGGGTATATACAAATGTCAAAATTCATTGAAATGAACACTTAATACCTGTGTACTCTATTGTGTGTTAATTATGATGAAATAAAAATTAATACAGAGAAATGCTGCTTAGTCGTAAAAAATGCTGTCATGAACTTTCTGATACTTGGTTTTTGGAACACATATGGATGCACATCTGTTGAGTATACAGGTAGGAGTAGAATTGCTGGGTCATAGAATATGTATGAATCATGGCTCTGCAATTTAATAGCTGGATGACATTGGGCAAGTGCCCAGAACCTCTAGAGAACACCAGTTTCCTTATCTGTTACCAAGGAGCTAATCTCACCTTGATGGGTTCGAACCATGAAAACTGTTTTTGTCAATTAGCAAAAAGACATAATGCTGAGAAACCTAATTTTCTAAAAGCACTGCTTTTTCAGAAAATTTGCTATTTGAAATATCAGTAAGAACGGAATATTCCACTCTCGCCTGGAGGATCTGAGTTACTTTGACACAGAGAAGCAGCCTCAATTTCCAACCCAGGTGCAGAGCTTCAGATAAGGGGTTTCCAGATACAGCATTCCACATTTATCTTCACGCTGTAGTTTCCAAGGAAACAGGATTCTGAGTCTTGTTAGCTCAGGCCTGACGATAATCCCTTTACACATAGCCTGGTGTGCTTTGAGGCTATCAAAAACACTGCTTCTTTTAAATTTTACCTACACTCCATCTTTCCAAATCCTGGAATAATTCTATCTCTCCTGTGCTTGGTGAGATACCCCATGATTCCTCTGGTGTGTAGTCCCCCTTGCAGCAGTAAGTTAATAAACCTAACTTTGTCAGACCATATAAAGATAAAGCCACTTTATCAGATGGGCTTTATCTTGGGTATTACCAATAACTTTGTAAAATGTGTTCACATTACCTGGATGGACATTAAGAAATGATAGTTATTTTTTATTATTCATGTATAAATTCAATATATGTTCATTTGACATCTAGTATTTGCGAGGCACAAATGTATTGCTATGAGAGATAGCACAAGATAGCCATGGCACAGATGGAAAACCACTTTTTATTTTAGCTGGAGAAAGAAACCAACAATAACAACCACCACTATGTTTTCAATCCTAGGAGAAAAATACCTTTACTGAACTTCACTTTAAATAGAATCAAATGTAAATGAAAACATTCTCAAGACTATTTTATAGGTAAAAAAGTACAATGTACACGATTTACTATAAGATAGGACATAAAACTATGGATTCTAAGAAATCGTATGGTTTTAATAACCAGAATGAGAGGACCCAAATGTCGTCTGACCTTTTCTAAAGAGAAAAAATTGCTCTTATAAACGCTCCAACGAAAAATAGAGACAGCATTGCTTACAAAAGCTCTAAGGCTGAATGCAGGCTCATTCACCCATTTAGGGTCCCCTCCTACACAGGCAAGCAGCTTCCTCTCTTGGTCATTCCCCAGAGATTGCAAAGCAGACTGGAGTGAAGTGGGGTGGAGAATACAGGAAACAAACACTGCCAGTTCCCCTTCACTTCTCTCTATCTTGATCTCCTCCCAAAGCAAAATCCTACTCTTGTCTTTCCATCTAACATACGCTCACAAAATGCAGTCTTCTATGGGAACATTGAGGTCATACACTCCAAATTACTTAAGAGAATGATTTTAAAAATTTGACAGTCTAGTTCTCCAAGAAATCCTGGTTTGGGATATAGATGAAGAAGTTATTTGGGAGGGATTTAGATGGAGAATGAATTTGGTAATATGAGAATGCGTTTTAGGGACATAGCAAGATGACAATACAATTAGCTTAGTGTTTGGGTTTTGCAGTCAAATCTCAGAAAAACAAATTAACCTCTATGGTCTTAACTTTCTCAACTGTAAAAGGGAAAATAATAATGCTTGCTCTGTCGAGTTACTTTACTTCAACATTAAAAAAAATCGATTGTCCGTTATCTAGTCTGAAGGTAAAAATATAGTTAGAACATCGTCCCTTGCTGTGAAAGAGCTTATGAACAACTGAATTGCAGTGAGGGGATCACAAATAATACGTGCTCAAGAAATCTTATTATTATCATTTTATTGTTTAGACTAGAAGAGGGGTGGAGGGAGAAATGAAAGTAATTTGTAAACCATAAAAGTGCACTCCAATAAAGATGTAAAAAAAAAATAATAATAAAAAAAAGTGCTCCACAAATCCTAACAAAGCCCTAGAGGATGGAAGCAGAGTGAGGAATTTCAGGAGTTTGGTTACGGATCTGGGTTTCAAGGCTGTCGAATTCTCCATATTTGGGCCTGAATGCTCAGAATAGAACAGAATAGGATGTTAGGGCTGAGATCATCTGGTACAATTTTATGCTAATCGAAAAATTCTTGCCTTCTGTCACCGTGCCCTGGCGATAAACAACACCGCCACCTCAGATTCTCCAATCCGAGCCCCAATGGTATGATGTCATCGCCCCGCCCCGCATCCCCAAGCTCCAGGGCGTCACGTCTCTAAGCTACCGTGCCTACACCAGTTCCAGAGGCGCCTGCGCAATGTGGGGGAGCCAGGGCGGACGTGTGCGCGCTGCGAGGGGGCGGGGCTAGGGCTCACGCAGCTTTAGCCCCTTCCCCGCCCTTTCTCTTCCCGGTTTCCCTGTCAGCCTGCTGGTCGGGTCTGGCGGCTGCTTCCGGTAGGAGCGCGGTGCAGGGCGAGTCGGTCTCGGCTCCTCGTCATGTCCTACGGTCCCTTAGATATGTACCGGAACCCGGGGGCCTCGGGGCCCCCGCTCCGGGACTTCAACAGCATCATCCAGACGTGCAGCGGCAACATCCAGCGGATCAGCCAAGCCAGTGAGCCGGGGTACCGGGCTGGAGGGCGGGGGCCGTCCCGGGGACAGGCCCGGGTGAGGCTGCCGGGACGCGGAGCCCGGCTAGGGCTACGGCCAGGGCCACACCTGAGGCCGTCTTGGGTGCTCTACTCTGGGTACGGCGGGCTGCTATCCCTGAGTCTGCGAGGCCCAGGCACCCCGAGGGTCCGGAGCCCCAGCTGCAGCTCGAGTTTCTTAGGAGTTCTGCTCTTAACCGTGTTGGGGCCAAGACAGCAGTCCTGACAGCCGCAGGGTGGGAGGGTGTGTGTGTGTCCCCTCCAGGCAGTGAATGAGTCGACTGGCTCCAGTGGTCAGCCTAGTTTTTCCTGTCATCTGCCTCCCTCCACCCACCTCTCTTTCCTCTTTGGCCAGCTTGGATCGGGAGCTGTTTACTGGTTTAGACTTTACATTCTGCTGAGCTTCTGGCTTCTTGGAAGTCAGAACCTTTCAATTAAGGGAAGTGGAGAGTGCATGTGTTTTGGTGACTTTAATACAGTTCTTCCTGTAAGGAATTTGGAAATCAGATACAATGACTTGGATTCGAGGGGTGAGATGACTTCTACTTTAATAAAGAGAATTCACCAAAAACATTTTAGTTTACATTCTTTTGTCTTTTGTAGCAAAAGATTTGCATATATTTTTGGATTTCAAGCCAATGAGGCTTTTGTTTTCCTTCCCCACCTAGTTACTCTTTTGAACAAGCATGATACACAGAGAAGCTCAGGGACATGGCCACAATCACATAGCAAGTAAGACATGGTAGAGGTGGTGGTGGATTTCAGAATGTCATTGCTTGTCTTAAAACTCCCTCCCCACCATTAGGGTCTGAATGATACTATAGTTGAATGAGTCAAATACACGTTATTCCTTGTGCCTGAAAATTAGCTCAGAGCCTTATAAACAGGAGGTCAGCAGCAGCAACTACTTGGAAAGAATGGTATCATGATCCTTGTTGTTTATTATTGTGTTTTTGTGAGCTTGGCTGTACCCTGTTAATAGGTACAACTAGTTGGTCCTGAATTACAATTATGTTCTATATTTTAAAGAACAATCTATCACTTAGCTTTTAAATTTAAATATATAATGAGAGAGGGAAGTTTCTGATGGAAAGCGTTTGAATCTGGGCACTTTGGAAGTGGAAAGAAGAATATGTGGTCTGTTAAATCCAGAAATTTGAAACAAAAATTAATGTGACCACTGGTTAGAAAGTATAGTACTTTGTGTTCCAGTTTCCTTTGTGAGGGAGCTGTAATACAGGTTAGATCAGAATATTCTGGTTCAATACTGAAAGTTTCTTATTGAGGCCAAATATAATTTTAATGTCTATTTGTGAAATTTTCATTCTGCATGTATTTGAGTATGAGGCATGTAGTATGTATAGGAACTGACATGGATTCCTTCAACAGGGAACCTGTGGCGTACATAATGACTGAAAGCGATCGCTACTATAGAAGAGATATAATAAAATTATAGATATTCAGGAGAGAAAGACACCTTTTTCACTTGGGAGAGGCCAGGGAAATGCATTATTGGCATTTGAGCTAGGTCTGGAAAGATGGTGGAAAGTATTTGAACTTTCGAGAGTAAAGAAGGGAAGAGCATTCCAGGAGGGAATAAAATGAACAAGGCATGGTAGTGGGAAAGCATGTGGTGTGTATAGAAAAGTAGAGTGATTTAATTTGGCTAGACTGGTGGAGTCCAGAAAGTAGTGGAAAATAGGATTGGAAAGGTAAGTTGGGGCCCAAACATGAAGTGCTTTAAGTGCTACACTAAGGGGGTTTGGATATAATTCTGTAGAAATGTGTAAATTGAGTTGGAAGGGAGAGAGACTGGAATCAGAGACACCAGTTAGGATCTGAAAATGAAAAGAAGGAAAGGATAGGAGAGGTGTCTGGTGATAGAATTGTTAAGGTTTAGCTGTTGATTAGGCATCAGGCTCAAGGGATAGTTGGATTCATTTCATTAATAACATTAATAGCTAACATTTGAGTACATACTGTATGCCAGGCAATATAAGTGCTTTACATGCATTCTCTTAATTTTGTAACAAACCTGTGAAGTAATTACCAATATTATTTCTTTTTATGGGTTAGGAAACAGGCTGAGAAAGGTTAAATAATTACCCAGCTTACAAATGGCAATACCTAAATTTGAAACCAGATCTGTCTCTTATGACCAGCATTCAGCCTTTTTATAATTTTTAATTAATATTACAGTTTTATAACAGTTAACACTTCAAGTTACAAGTGACTTTTCTTTCTTTTTTTTTTTACTCTTCATAGGAAGCTATGGGGAATACCTGAGGCTGTGGAACTTTCTCTTCTTGTGGTGTGTCTGCCTCTCCTGCTAGATTGTTAGTTCCTTTGAAGAAATGGGACATGACTTATTCATCTTTATATTTCTAGTACTTATCTCAGACCCAAGTATATGTTAGATTCATTCATTCACTGTTCAACAAATATTCTATGAGCACCTGCTTAGCACTGGGGCTGGAGTGATGAGCAGGACAGACAAAACCCTGCCCTGATTGTGTGTATGTGTGTGTGTTTGTGTATGTGTATGTATACACACATATGCATACATGCACATATATAAACAATATTGAGAAATAATAAGTGCTATGAAGAAAAAAATAAGGGGACAGAGAGTGAGGAGAGCAAGAGGGTGGGTGTGCTATTTTATATTTTTACATCAGTTGGTCAAGGAAGGCCTCTCTGAGGGGGTGATGTTTGAGTAGACACCTGAATGAAGTGAGGGAGGGAACCTCGTGAGTAGCTGGGGGAAGGCATCCTAGGCAGAGGGAATAGCAAGAGCGAAGACCTCAGTGCTTTCAAGAATAGCAAGGAGACTAGTGTGGCTGGACTGCAGTTAGAGAAGGGGAGCGTAGTAGGAAAAGAGGCCAGGGAGGTAGCCAGGGATCATATCATTTAGGGTCTTGATGCTTAGTAAATTGTATTTAGTAGATTTGAATGAATGAGGTTTCTCTACCATCTTGGAACTCTTCCTGACTCATTTACCTTGTGCTGTGTGGTTCCTACCACATCTTATGACCCTAGTCAGTGTGAGTTGGAATTCTCCCCTTGGGATTGTTTACTGAGGCACTGGGAATTTGAAATTGGTAGGGTGACATTGCTTCTACCCACTTATCAGGCTGGTGCCCATCCCCCAGACGTGGCCAGCATACCTAAGTATACAGTCTGAATGTGACCTCCCAGACATATGTCCACATCCATAAAGTCCTGCAAGGACCTGTATCTATTGAAAATTTGAGAGAATAGCTATTCTTTTTTTCTCAACTGTGGGTTTTTTCACATATGTGGGTTTGGAATTGCTGAGCATATCAGCCTGAAATACGGCAGGCCACTGCGTGGGTTGTTATAGGTACAGCTAAGGTTGACTGCCTGGTACAAGGGGTTGTTACCAGTATGTGTGGGCTACAGAAGAAAACTGCTTGACTCTGTCTATTGTGAAACAAAGGGTCTGGGCAAGTATTGCTGAGGCAGATATAAGGAAATAACCTTAACAGGCGCCAAGTTATCTCTGAAGAGATTTAAAGAACATCATTTCTGTTCTTTAACGTTGCTAATTTTTTTAAAAAATTTATTTATTTTTGGCTGTGTTGGATCTTCGTTGCTGCGCACGGGCTTTCTCTAGTTGCGGCGAGCGGGGGCTACTCTTCGTTGCTGTGTGCAGGCTTCTTATTGTGGTGGCTTCTCTTGTTGCGGAGCACAGGCTCTGGCGTGCGGGCTTCAGTAGTTGTGGCACGCGGGCTCAGTAGTTGTGGCTCACGGGCTCTAGAGCGCAGGCTCAGTAGTTGTGGTGCATGGGCTTAGTTGCTCTGCAGCATGTGGGATCTTCCTGGACCAGGGCTTGAACCGATGTTCCCGGCATTGGCAGGTGGATTCATAACCACTGCACCACCAGGGAAGCCCAACGTTGCTAATTTATTGATATGGTTCTGTTTACTAAAAAGATGAAAAGCAGTTGAACTTTTAAAACTGATTATCATGTGCAATCCTCTGGGTTGTTCTTTCAGAGTTATTTTCATATTGGCCCCTTGCTCTTTATTTCATTGTCCTCCTCATAAGTCTTCATGATCTCAGCCTCTGTCGTCCAGCAGCATAGTCTCAGTGTCTCTGTTCCCATTCTAGTTCATCCTGATAAGGCTATCAGCAGTTTGTCTAAAGTCCTGTTTTCATTATACCACTCACCTCCTCAAGAGCCTATGGCGGCTCTCTGTTGTCTGCTGTATCAGATCTTAACATTCCACCTTGCTTTCACTGTCTCTGTCATCTTAACCCAAATTAGCCATATTTTCTACTTCTCTTTGTTACAGGCAGGCTGTTTTTCTTAACATCTCTAAACACGGGGTTTTGCTGCAAGTTTTTGCTCTTTCTGTTCCTCCTTTCTTTAATCTTTCCCTATCTCACTAGCTATCTAAATTATAAAAATCCTTTGAGTTGCGCTTAAATCCTGCCCCTTGTAACTAAGCCTTCCTTTGCTTTTGAAAGAGTGAAGTCAGGAAGAGCCTGGGCCTTAAGCTCAGTAGATCTGTGACTGAGTCCTTGCTCCTCTGTGTTGTACTGTTCACCTTGGGCAGGCTAGTTCCTCTTTCTGCCTGTTACCCCATATGTAAAATGAATGGTGTTGTTAAAGTGGGATGTTTGAAAGTGCCTAGTCTAGTGCCCGGTACATAGTAGACATTCAGTAAATGGTGATATCATTGGTTGAGCCCCCTGCTCCACTATAGTTTAGTAGTTAAGTGAGCAGGCTCAGGAGTCAGACTGCCTGGGTTTGAGTCCTAGATCTGCTTCTTACTAACTATGTAAACATATTGCTGTACCTCTCTATTTCACAGCTTCCTCATCTATAAGATGGAGTTAGTGATAGACTCTACTTCACAGGATTGTGAGAATTAAGTGAGGTAATTTATATAAAGTGCTTAAAGCAGTGCCTGCAACATTGTTTAAGAAATGTTAGCTATCATTTTGGTTTTTTCCTTTGAACTTGCAAGCTTAGCACGCACTTTATTCTGTAGTCTTTAATTCATGCTTTTTGACCTTGTTATTCCAACTGAGAGATTACTATTAGTTTTGTTGTGGGGATAGTGATCACACATTGTACAGCTGTCTTTAGCTTCAGTGCCTGGCACAGCAGTGGATATGTAGTTAGCATTTGATATGTACTTAATTGATTTTATCATTGCTAAGTACATTTTTCTTGGTCTCGAGTTTGATAATAATAGCTATCCTTAATTGAGTTCTTTTAAGTGCCAGACGTGTTATAAATTTAGCTTCATATTATCTTAGGTCATCCTCACAACAACCATATGAGGGTTCTCTTGTTTTTCCCATTTTTTAGGTGAGGAAACTGAGGCACAGGGGAATAGAAACTTTTGCTAGGAAGTGGTGGAACCAGGAATAGCACACAGCAGTCTTAACTGAGAGTCTGTGCTCTTAACGAGTTCGTGTCCTGTCATGGGTATGGTAAATAGAAGATTATACCTTTGATGTTTAGTATTCATGTTCAGTTTAGTTTAGAGCTTTACTATTGTAGTATAGTGGCTACTTTTTTTTTTTAGTTGTTTTAATTTTTTAGCTGCATTGGGTCTTCGTTGCTGTGCGCGGGCTTTCCCTAGTTGAGGTGAGCAGGGGCTACTCTTTGTTGCGGTGTGCGGGCTTCTCGTTGCTGTGGCTTCTGTTGTTGCGAAGCACGGGCTGTAGGCGCATGGCTTCAGTAGTGCGGCACACGAGCTCAGTAGTTGTGGCGCGTGGGCTCAGTAGTTGTGGCTCGTGGGCTCTAGAGTGCAGGCTTAGTAGTTGTGGCACACGGGCTTAGTTGCTCTGTGGCATGTGGGATCTTCCTGGACCGGGGTTCGAACCCATGTCACCTGTTTTGGCAGGCGGATTCTTTTTTGTTGTTGTTGTTGCTAGAAATCTCTCCTGTCTTAGGAAGTTGACAGAGAGATGCTACTTTTTTTTTTCTTGAATTTTATTTATTTATTTATACAGCAGGTTCTTATTAGTTATCCATTTTATACATATTAGTGTATATATGTCAATCCCAATCTCCCAATTCATCACACCACCACCCCGTGGCAGGCGGATTCTTAACCCCTGCGCCACCAGTGAAGTCCTATAGTGGCTACTTTTAAAAAGTCAGGTCATTTTCATCGTAACTTTGCAAAAGCAGTGCAAACCTAATTTTCAAAGACACTGAGATGACTTCATTGTAATAATGACCACATAGGCTATCACTTTCTCATTTAATGTACATATTGCTTTTTTTTTTTCTTTTCTTTTTTTTTTTTAATGCTCTTTCTTTGAATTTATATTTGCTTGTTTAATATACTGAATTAGAGCATTCGAGTCTCTCAGATGAAGAAATTTTTACCTGTATGGTAGTTGCTTTTGATATGACTAGACGTTGATTTGGATTAAGGTTCATTTGGAGATTCACATTCTGCCTATATCAGCTAAAAGCACACGAAGAGTGTTCAGTTTAGAGTAGTTCCTAGTGTGGATGTTAGCTGTAATGTGCAATAAATTGATTTGCTTCGTAGTCTTTTAAAAATTTTAGCCAGGACATGCTTTTAAAAGTGAGAGGTCAGTGATAGGAGAAATTGAGGCCTAGTTTTAAAAATAACAAAATTGCTTACACGGAACTGAGGCCTAGTCATCTGGTTTCCAGGATTATGTAGCATTTCATAGAGAATAGATACCCAATTATTTTCATCCAAAATATTGTGACAAATCAATCTAAAGTAAAACTTTTATTTACTAGAATGCTTAGAAAAGGAGTTTTCTCATTAACCAAGCTGACCAGAAAACCCTTTTAGATGTAGCCCATTTTGGTAAAAATTGTTCCAAGAAGTATCACTGTACTTTTTGACATTTTAAGTACATTCAAGTGAAAATAAGCATGTATGTAAACATTCACACTATTCTATTTCTTTTTGTGCTTTAGGTTTAAGGGATACATTTCTTAGTTGTAAAACAGATGGGTCATTAAGTCACTATTTTCAAATAAACCTCTGATGTTGGTGGTTATGGAGGGCGGTATACAAAACAATGATACTTCCAGTAGATGTAGACACCACTGTCTTTATCGTTTGAGTTTTGGGGCATCTGATACCTGAGTCTTGCTGGAAACTTTTAGGAAAATATCAATATGCAGGAATTTAGATAGAATTGATGGAGGCTTGGATTCATTCTGGTGCTAAACTAGTAAGTGACCCTATAAAGTCCTCCTCCGCCCCACCCCCCATCCCAATTCAGGTAATCTCTGCAAACAAAAGAAGTCAGAAAAGTCTAGATAAATAAAAGTTCTCAGCTGAGAATATACAAAGAGCAGCTGAATTTCAATTGATTTTTTCCCCCCAAAGTCTGTAAAGTCCCCTTTGCTCTCTAGGGCATTTAATATGGTTTGATAGACGATTAACAACTTGAAACTTTGACATACCTGTAGAGTTTCTAAGGAGAATGCTCAATATAAAGACAGTCAGTAAGATGAAATGTTTCCTTGAACTGCCATACTAGTAACATTTCCCTTTATATGTCACCCTGTAACCAACTATTTTCTGGAGGGGTATGTATGTGTGTGTGGTTATGCAAAAATGAGTAGAATGTGGTCAGTGCCATCAGAGGCATATAGTCAATCCAGTCCCATTTGTACACAGGCAGAGTCTCTCTAAGCCAAACTCTGGCTTAAAAACACTGCTTGGTTACACAGCATCATTCTGGGACTAGAGCTTCTTCATTATTGCTGAATTTTAGCATTGAGCAGTGGTGGGAGTACTTAGAGATCATTTAGTCCTTACATAGTTGTAATAATTTAATGAATACAAAGCCCCACACAAATAGTAAGTACTGTGACAAATAGTAAGTACTCAATATATGTTAGTTAAACCTGAATATCATATACAATTGGTGAAAGAGACCCAGCAACATGAAATGACTTGTCTGGTGCCATACATGTAGTTAGTGGTCGAATCTGGCTTAGAGTTTAGGTCTCATTATTCCTAGCTCATGTTTATTCATATCTTCTGCCTTGAAAGTGGCATGACATAAAACAGAGGCTAACTCAATTAATCAGCAGTTACTTATTACCCGCTGGGTGCTGGCACTCTGCTGAACTCTGGTGAGTACACAGGAACCTTACCAAAGGTGGGAGGGAGTCCGGGAAGGGAGCAGGTTAGAGCAAGGGCATCAGCCTATCTGGAGCAGAGAGCTATTAAGTTAGGAAGCTATCAGATAAGCAGGTGGGGCGAAGTGGAACACTGGGAAACGGAGGCCTGCCCTAAGTCACTAGTTCTGTGTATTTCCTTTAAGCGTCAGCCTTTTGAGAGAACCTAGTGTGGCATAAAATATATAGTCATTGGGGGCTTCCCTGGTGGCGCAGTGGTTGAGAGTCTGCCTGCCGATGCAGGGGACACGGGTTCGTGCCCTGGTCCGGGAAGATCCCACATGCCGCGGAGCGGCTGGGCCCGTGAGCCATGGCCGCTGAGCCTGCGTGTCCGGAGCCTGTGCTCCGCAAGGGGAGAGGCCACAACAGTGAGAGGCCCGCATACCGCAAGCAAAAAAAAAAAAAATATATATATATATATATATATATATATATGGTTATTGGAATTAGCCCTCCTGGGTTTGAATTCTGGTTTTTATGACACTCTGCTCAAAACCATCAGTGGCCTCACATTTCTTTAAAATTCGAAGTCCTTGCTCTAGTTTACAAGGCCCTATGTAATCTGGCTCCCCTCTCTCTCTTACCTCTCTTTTGCTCCATCTAGGCCTCCTGTGCCTCCATCACAAGTGCTCTTGCCTTGGGGATTTTGTGCTTAATGCTCTCTGCTACAGAGCTCCCCCAGAAATTTCGCATGGCTTGATCTTTCACTTCCTTTAGGTCTCTGCTCTGTGTCGCCTTATCAGAGACGTCTCTGACCGCCCCCGTGTAAACTAGTACCCCCTCCCTACCAGCCTTTATCTGAATTTATTTTTCTTTATAGCACTTATCACCACCTGATATATGCTTATTATCTCTTTTCCTTAAAATGTAAGCTTCTCGAAAGCAGTATCTTATAGAGCATATAACAGTGTAGAGTAGGTATTCTAAATGAATGAATGAATGAGTTTTGTAACACTCAGTGTGAGCCTCAGTGTGCCCATCTGTAATAATGCTTATTTAATAAGATAATACTTATCAAGTGTGAAGGAAACACACTTCTGTGTTTCCTCCACTGTCAATACTTCTGACACCAGATGTGTGGATTTACCACACACCAAGTAATTATCATATTCTCTGGACTTCAGTTGGGTGTCCTCCAATTTAACTCAATTCTGACACTACCTGGAGTTAGCATCAGATTCCACAAATTAAGGACTTAGTCCCACAAGACTCCCCCCACCCCACCCCCTTCAGATGCCAATTGTAAGTCCAAGTTCTTATCTGTGCTTCTGAGCCATCTGTGCTTCTGACCAGGTTCCCATGAGCCCCTCCTCAGGTTCAGCTAGTTTGCTAGCTCAGCTCGCATAACTCAGGAAAACATTTACTTACTAGATTACTGGTTTATTATAAAAGGATATCATTCAGGAGCAGCCAGATAGAAGAGATGCATAGGGCAAGGTATGTGGGAAGAGCTCAGAACTTCCATGCTCTCTCTGAGCGCTGACACCCTCCCCGCATCTCCGCCCCCACCCCCCCTGCCTTTCCAGAGGTTGATGGGTGGAACTGAAAGTTCCAACCTGATAATCACTTGATCTTTCTGGTGACTAACCCCACCCAACCTGAGCCTATCAGGAGCCCTACCCTAAGTCACTTCAATAGGTAAACTCAGTATGCTCCAAAGGAACCCTTTATGAATAACAAAAGACACTACTATCACTCAGGAAATTCCAAGGGTTTTAGGAGCTTTATGCCAAGAACTGGGGACAAAGACCAAATATATTTTTTATTATACCACATCAAGTATGTAGCCCAGTGTCTGGCACATGGTGAATGCTCAGTAAATGCTAACGTCTGTCCTCTTTCTTAAATTATTTGTTTGGCCACCCAGTAGATAGCTTTGACGCTGATTCCCATTTGACTTAGGTAAGAAGGACATTATACATCATAGTGATGAAAAATGATTATTTATATCTTACATAGTGTTTTTTTTAGCAGAATGCAGTATTTTATAGTGCTTACATTTTCCAATGGAACCAATAAGCTAAAAACCCTCATTTAATGGAATAGATATATTTTAGGAAAGTTTGTCAAAAGGCAACTTTTTAATCAAGTGAATTCTATATTTCTATTGTAAAAGTGGAGTTATAGTTTTACTTAAAAAATGGCCTCAAAATAAGATAAAATCATAATTTGAAGTGTTAAAAACCAATATATTCTTGACTTTGCAAAATTTTGCTTTGTTACACCCATGATGACACAGGGATTTGGGCTAGCGAGTGTTGACCTAAAACAGAGACTGCCAGATATTTCTCCAGCAAAGAGGGGTTTATTCACGGTCAGCAGAGAGTTGCGGTTTGGGGTCTGCAATCATGGCTAGCCAAGTGGAATCCCCCTCCTGGCAAGGGAAGGGGAAAAGGAAGTTGGGAGGGGTATAGCAAACAAAGAGTCCTTGGCTTTTCATTGGCTGAGAGGAGTCTTCTTCATAGCAGTTGGGCTTGGCTGTTGTGGCAGGGTGTGCGAGCTCCCCCTTCTGGTCTCCCAACTCTGTTTAACTGAAGTTTCTGTTTATTAATTTTTTACAGGAGAAATAACTTGTACATGCTGCTAAGGACTAAGTTGTTCAGTTTCTACTTAGGAGAAGAGTCACTCAGCAATCACCTGGGAGATTTTGCTTAATTATTGTTTCTTAACAGACTTAGAGGCTATTAACACATCTGTGTTTTTGTAAGGTAACTGGTACTTAATAAACTTCGGCTTGCCTTTTTACTACCCTTGGTGACCGAATAAGGGCCAAGGTTATGACTCTGACCCCCAAATTTTGTTATTTAAGAAGCATCTTATCATAAGAAACAATTAATTTTTATTTATTAATTTAAAAAAATATTAATTTATTTTGGTTGTGCTGGGTCTTAGTTGCGGCAGGTGGGCTTCTTAGTTGCAGCTCACAGGCTCCTTAATTGTGGCACGTGGGCTCCTTAGTTGCGGCAGGTGGGCTCCTTAGTTGTGGCACGTGGGCTCCTTAGTTCTGGCGTGAGAACTCTTAGTTGCGGCATGCATGTGGGCTCTAGTTCCCTGAGGGATCGAACCTGGGCCCCCTGCATTGGGAACACGGAGCCTTAACCCCTGTGCCACCAGGGAAGTCCCAGGAACAATTAATTTTTAAAATTCTAATAAGTGCAATTTCGTTTTCATTGGACATTGAAGCTTTGTTTATATATTGTTACTATGAGATATATACAAATGATACAGTACAGTGGTTTCCTCATCTTCTTCCACTAAGCCAGTCATTTAGCAGTCTGGTGTTTTACAGGTGAAACTTGGGCATTAATCCTGAGAGGGTAGGAAAGGCCCTCACAAAGGACACTGTCTTTTGGCTAGAGGAGCCATATATTACCTATTGTGTTATAGTATCTCTTGAAGTTCTAGTGAAACTTGAAGATAATTAATTGTGTTTCCCCTGGGCAAAAAGTACTCTATTATTGTGTTCTGTATTCCAGCTACTTGCAATAGAAGACAGGGAATGCTCTTAAAATGCAAACGTGTAAACAAACAAAAAGGTCGTACAATAAAATTCCAAGCTCTGCAAATGAATGAATGAATGAATCTCCCTCGTCCTCCCTGCCAACCAGAAAAAGAAAATAGAAAGCAGGACATGGGAAATCAGGGGCTCTGTTCCTGTTGCAGAGGTCAGTGAGGGACAAGGGTGTTCAGATTCCCAGGCAGGCTGGTGTTTCTCCTTATTGAGAGATAATCCATTCCTCTGCTTTCCTAGTCCAGGACTAGGGGCTTAAACATCTAGGATTCAAACATGACCATTCCAAATCTTAGCACAATATCTAGGTAGAGTAATCTGAACAAAACGATACACTGTTTGTCTACAGACAGCGTAGTTAAAATATAGGCATTGCAGTCTGATGTACCTGGGATTGATTTTTTTGCCCTGCTACTTTTTGTGTGCCCTTATATTAGAATTTAACTTCTTTAAATATATTTCCTCATCTGCACAGTGGAGATACACCTACTTCAGACTGTTGCTGTGAAAATTAATAAGATTATGTATACAAAGCTCCTAATATAGTACTTGGCACATAGAGGTGCTCAGTTAGTGGTAACTTAATAATAAGTGTACATTGTCTTTCCAAAAATGTTTGCCGTATAAAATATTGTGTATGAGTGAATTTAAATTTTTATTGTTGTGAATTGATATTTGGTATCAAGGCCATTCCAAAAGCAATGAACATTTTAACCAGTGCCATGGGAAATCTGGCAAAATGTGGGAGTTCTTTGGGAGTGACGAACAAAACCACCACCCTCTACTTACAGTAACTTACAGTTACTCTAGAGGAGAAAGGCGGACCTTATAAGTAGCTTTAGACGGGAATATATATGCCAAGGTCTTGATCATAGCATGCTTTCTATTAGTTGTATGTACTTATTCAGGATGTGGAGAGAGACCAGTGATCTGAGAATTAGGATGCTCGTGATGAATGTATTTTTCTTTTTTTAAAAAATTTATTTATTTTATTTATTTATTTTTGGCTGTGTTGGGTCTTCATTGCTGAGCGGGGGCTACTCTTCGTTGCGGTGCACAGGCTTCTCATTGCGGTGGCTTCTCTTGTTGTGGAACACGGGCTCTAGACGCGTGGGCTTCAGTAGTTGTGGCACGCAGGCTTCAGTAGTTGTGGCTCACGGGCTCTAGAGCGCAGGCTCAGTAGTTGTGGCGCACAGGCTTAGTTGCTCCACGGCATGTGGAATCTTCCTGGACCAGGGCTCGAACCCGTGTCTGCTGCATTGGCAGGTGGGTTCTTAACCACTGTGCCACCAGGGAAGCCCTGTGTTTTTCTTTTCAATAAATCTTTTTTTCTTCTCTCCCCAGCTGCTCAGATAAAGAATTTGATGAGCCAACTAGGAACTAAGCAAGATTCAAGCAAGCTACAGGAAAATCTGTGAGTAGCTTCCTAACAAGGTTGGGATTTGTGAGGACCTTTTGGGGACACACTTAATACCCTTGCTGCCTGGCAGCTGAGGTTTCAGGCCTGTGAAATCAGAATGAGAGGCAGTGGGATATGAGGTCATAGCTGGATCTAGAAGGGGAGCAACAAAATATATTAATGGGTTGTGATCTCCGTTGCCTCGCAGAGTCCTTGAACGCTGCTTCTTTCCTCCCTTGGGCAGTTTAGCAGAACAATTTAGGGAAGCAGAGAGGGAATCCCTACCACTCTTAAACTACATTCTGCCTAAATGAGCTTCCTTGTTGGCAGAGGCCTCCTGATGAGCTACAGCGCTCGTCTAATCGGGTTGGATTTCCAACTGTCTATCATATTAGAAAAATGTATTCAGAATGACCCGAGGAGAGTCTGAGGGAGAGAATAGTGCAATAGATTCTTTTTATTATGTCCTTCTTGACTCCATCTCTGCTTTTAGAAGTTCTAGTTTTCATCTTTAACACGCACTGAACAATATTCTTTGTTTCCTGTCCTAGACATTGTGAAGTGAGAGAATGACTTACTACTTTGAGCTTTTTCCAGGGAGATGTGAGATAGCTCTGGGTATGTTAGTACTGTCTACGATGCTCAGGCTTCTGATTGACTTCCCTCTTGGGGTTTTTTTGTTTGTTTGTTTGTTTTGTCTCCCTCTTGGTTTTGACTCCTTTGTTTTATTTATATTTTTATTTTTATTATCTTGGAGGCCCCTTTGCAGTGAAAAAAACATTAGTAATTAGTGGTGTGGTTTCCCTGTCCTCCCTTAAACCCTTTGTACAAATGGCCAGGTAGTAGAGGAAACCATGACTAAAGGAGCCTTTTTTTTTTTTTTTTTTTTTTGCGGTATGCGTGTCTCTCACTGCTGCGGCCTCTCCCGCTGCAGAGCACAGGCTCCGGACGCTCTCCCGTTGCGGAGCACAGGCTCCGGACACTCAGGCTCAGCGGCCATGGCTCACAGGCCCAGCTGCTCCGCGGCACGTGGGATCCTCCCGGACCGGGGCACGAACCCGCGTCCCCTGCATTGGCAGGCGGACTCTCAACCACTGTGCCATCAGGGAAGCCTTAAAGGAGCCTTTTTTGTATTTCTACTACCTTTCAATCCCACTTAATATAGCACACATTCTTCCCTCTTTAATTTCCTTCCCCCTCTGCTTGTTACATTTTTTTACACAGTATAGGGCTTCTTCGTTTTGGAGGGAAGAGCCAGAAAGTCAGGCCTAAGGGACAGGTAGGGAGCCAAGGATAAAGCTGAAAAAGCATGAGCTTTAAGCAAGAGCGTGGGAGTAGATCTTTGGAGGTTGTTCCCTAGGGTGGAAGCTGTGCTTCTAATGCACATTTCGTCCAACCTCCAGTGCCTGGATTCTGTCACTAGTCAGTGGACTGTGACAGACAGTACCCATGCAGAACTCCTGGGCAAATCAATACGAGAGTTTTGAGAGAGCGTTCAGTGTGTTAAAACTCTTAGATTGAGGTGTGGGGGCAGTTGCTCTTCTTCTATCAGAACTGCTGAGAATGCTTTTCCTTCCTCCCCGAGGAGTTAAAATACCCAGTCAGCAGGTTTCCTTGAGGCAGGTTCTTTCTACTCAGTAACATGAAGACGACTTGAGGTGAGTGTGACTGGGTAGTATTTCCGGAATTTTGTTGTGAACCTGGGCATCTAGGAACCCATTTCTTCAAGTGCCCTTTCATTCCCTGCGTTGTGAGACACTGAGAATGAACTGATACCAACAGCTCTCAAGAAGTGAGAATATCCTAAAACATATCTTTTCTCTCTTAGGCAACAGTTACAGCACTCTACAAATCAGCTTGCCAAGGAAACAAATGAATTACTGAAGGAATTAGGGTCCTTGCCCCTTCCTTTATCTACTTCAGAACAGGTTGGTATTTTGTGGGGTTTTGGCTTGTTTTTTAATAAGAAAGGACTTTGTTTTTGTGGAGAGGCAGTGTGTGAAACAAAATAACTTGGCCTTTGGTTCTAGATAGACCTTCTCTGAACCTCAGTTTCCTTATTCACAAAATGGATAAGTGTCTTTTGTGACAACAGAAAGAACGCATGCACCAGATCTTGCAAAGTGCCTAGCATTTAGTAGGTACTCAATATGGGTAGTGGCTGCTCTTATTAGTAATAATATATTAGTAAAATGGGTTTAACTGGAGAAGAATGTCCATGTTTGCATCTTGTTGGGGTTTGACCTGCAGCTTTATGCTTTCGGGCTTGATCCTAGTTTTCTTATATCCTGTATCTATAAATTTCAAGCAGACGTCTTTTATATTTTGTGGTCACGTTCATGTCGCATCATGAATCATTTATAGGTCTCAGGTTGAGGAAATGCTCAGGGAAATAGATTCCTCTATTTAAGTCATTTTCTTCAGTGGCCATTTAAATCCTTTAAAAACACACAATTTTTCCTAGAATTCATTGTTCCCTTGATATGCGTGCCTTTTCTTCAGACGTTTCTGAAGTCAGATGTGCCCCCTCCATTGTGGCTTGACTTTTTAATCTATTATTCATGGTCTGCCTCAGGCCTCAGATCCTCTCTCTTCCAGGGCAAAAACCTTCTCCATCTATCTTAGCCTATTATGATTCTATTTTGCTTTTAGTTTCTGTACCATTCATGGGCGCACTTAACTTACATTTCTTTTTATTATTGAATTTTTTTAAATGATGGTATCCTATCTCTGATGGCTCTAAAGATGAAGCCTACCACCTCCCTATCCCGGGTTGTCTGTGCATTGTGACTATTGGAACATAAAACAATTTTAGTGTGTTATGATCATCATTTATAAAAATGAAACAAAGTAGAAATATCAGAGTGTGTAACCATGTAATAAGGGTAAATACTGTTAATGAAACTTTCATACATATGTATATATATGGTGCTAGGTCAAGATGTCACATTCTTATTCTGTGTCTCCATCAAAAAAGTTTGAAAATCATCAGTTTAACCCATTCCTGGCAAGTCATTTAATGAAGTATACGTTCAGTCTTTGGAGTTTTGGCATCCCCTTGCACAAAAGAAAAGAACCAAAACTAGGTGCTTTTGTCATCCTGCTACAAAGTAGTAACCTTAATGTAATCACCCTTTGACTATCCGCATGTGCTGTTTGTTTTGTTACTCATCCTGATATTTCATCTATGGACCAGTTCCCCCTTGCCATTCATTATCTCAAATTGTTCCCAAATCACCCCTTTCCTCCTCCCAGCTGTGCACTTAGGGAATACACACTTGCAGATAGTTTTAGCAGTAATAAAAAGGGAGTCTAAGAGTCTGATGTAAACAGAGTATTGAAAGTACTTAAGTGTTAAATAGTAGCCTAAGCAAAATATAAAGTTCAATCTGCTTAAAAATAAATCTAACGTATTCCAAAATCAAATAGAATTTAGTTTTGGATTATGCATGCTCTTGTTCCCTTACGTTATCTTGGATCATTAAGAACATGAAATAAATCTACAGACATATTCTCTCTGGTGAAATACAAATCCTTGATTCCCTTCCTCCTATTGTGCTGAATATTCTTTGCACTTTCAATTGTTTCTTTAATTAATGTTAGCCCTGTCACCCATCTTTTTGTTACTAGACTATCAAACCATACATCCTACTCTCAGCATTTTTCTCATACTTACGTGCTATCATCAGTAACCTTCTAGTTGCTAAATCCAGTGGGCTTTTTTGAGTTTATTCACTTTTCTTTGTTTCATTTGATCCTCTTGCCCATCCTGTCTTCGCTGAAACTTTCTTCTTTCCATGATCTCTGTAGTAAAGCCTACAAAGTAGTTTTCATGTCTCCCAACTCTGGTGATCCCTTTCTGGCCTATTTTCTCTTACCCCAGGTTGAGTCTCAGCCTCCTTCTCTGACTTTATATCTTCCTAGAAATGGGTGTGCCCCAAGGCTCTGCCATTGATCCTGTAATTTTATTACTCTATGCTTTCTCCCTCAGGAGTCTTTTCTACTGTACTTTTATGAGCTTCCTGTCACCTTTATGAATGTGATCCCCAGATCTTTTTCAAGCCCTAGCCCATAAACCTCTAAGTATTTGGCCCATATTGCCAATTCCTGCTCTAACATCTCCTCTTGAATATGCTGCCTTCATCTAAAATTTAATGTGTTGTCTTATACTGAATTCCTCCTGTTTCACCCAAACCCCTTAACTAAGCTGATTAACAATGCTTATTGTCATAAAAACGTTTGTGCCTTTTGACCTAATGTTCCCACTCATGCAAATGTGTCTGCGTTCTAAGAAAAAGAAACCAACTATATACTCTGGAGCCAAATTTCCTGGATTTAAATTCTACCCCTGCCATTTACTGTGTGATCATAGGCAAATTGCTTAACCTCTCTGTGCCTCATTTGTCTGATCTGTAAAATAGGTACTATAATAGTACCTAATTTATAGGTTGATGGATGGATCAAATGAGTTATTATATAAGGTACTTATAACAGTACTGGTACATGATAAGCACTGTATAAATATTAGCTGTTACAATGCGGCTCACTTTAGCTTTATTTATAATGGTTAAAAATGGAACAGTCTAGAAGGAATATTTACCTAAAATTTACTAGATCAACTTGATGGAGTATTATATAACAAAGACCATAATTGTGAAGAGTATGGTAACATGGAAAATGTTAATGATATACTTAAAAGATAGTACTTTTGTATAGTGAGATTGGGGAGTGATGGGTTTTTTTCCCCCTATTGTTATAATGTTTATGTAAAAATTAAAATCCAAGAAAAGGGATAAAAAGTCCCTTATCTAAATTTGCTTTTCAGTATTACCATCGCTCTCCCAGGTGTGAAATTTGAGTCATCCCTTGACTTTATACCCCTTTCCCCACAGCCAGTCACATAATATTCCTTAGATTCATTTCTTTGTGTTCCCATTACTGATACCACGTCTTCCTAACCTTAAACCTAGATTATTGCAGTCATCTTTTTGACTTGTTTCTTTTTCCCATTCCATCGCCATCACAGACTAATTTTTCTAAGTTATCATTTTGTACCCATCGTGTTCTCCACACAGAAGTCTTCGTTGCTCTTTGTTCTGTAGAGGTTGAATCCCAAACTCATTATCTTGGCATTTAAAACCTGCCGTGGCCACCCCCTTTCCTCCTTTTCCAATTTTATCTTTTAGCTATGCTCATGAAAAAGCCTTTGGTTCAAGCCAAACTATCTTTTTCTAGATCCTCTGCAAATTTCTGCCACCATGCCTTTGCTCACACTGTTGCCTTGCCTGGATTCGCCTTACCCCTTCTCTCTGCTCTTCACGGCTTACTCTTCCTTCAGTGCCCACCTCCTCTGGAGGCCTTCTGATCACTTAGATTCTTACTGATCATACTTGCCTCTGTATAATGTGTACAGTACTCTGTATAGTACTAATTGAATATAGCAATTATTTGTATTGATTTGTTATTTGTATATCTAAATTCTTTATCTCCAAATAGATGATAAGCTGTTTGAGGTCAGGGGTGACTTTTTACTTCTGTGTTCTCAGCACCCAGCAAGTGCTCTCAGTATGTGTTTTTTGAGATGTAGCATCAGTAAGCTTAGTAAAGGTAGCTTGTAACTCTACAAAGTAGTTTTCAGGTTCTCAGAGATTTTGAACCTCACTACAGTGTGAAGGAAAATGATTCCATGGTTTTCAGGTAAGCTGCGAACTCAGTATAGATGAATACAGTTTTAACATTTTAGCAAGAAAACAATCTCTGTTGGGTATTCTGCTTTTAGATTCTCCTGGGAGCTAACATTTTGAATTGTGGTTCCCTCTGAGATTCCCTTACCAGGTAAATGATACCCAATTCCCAGGTTTGTCAGAATGAAAGAAGGAAAACTCTGACTTGGCCTATAGTATTAACCAGGGATTTGAGTTAGAAAAGGACAAATTTATTAATTTAAGGAAGAGCCTATTTCATAGTAATTTTCCTAGTTGGAACTCTTTAGGAGGTATAATTTTGCTTTTAATGGGAATTAAAACCAAATGATTCTGGGTTAATGTGAAATTTCAAGTTCTTATTTAATTTCCTTAGCGCCAGCAGAAACTTCAGAAGGAACGTCTCATGAATGACTTCTCTGCAGCCTTAAACAATTTCCAGGCTGTGCAGAGAAGGGTATCTGAAAAGGAAAAGGAGAGTATTGCCAGAGCAAGAGCTGGATCTCGTCTTTCTGTAAGTTTATTTCCAAAAGAAGACCTTTGCAAATTTCAGGATGTTCTTTCCTAAGTTTTTAAAAATTTTTTGACCATTTTCTTTGCTTACTATCCCTCCAAATAATAAACATAGACATTAGCTGCTGTGAAAATGTCAGATTGGTTTACCCTTTGTTTAAAAAAAAAAAGTGTACATATGGTCACTTTGTACACTAGACTAGAAAAGAATGTGCCCAAAGATTTACAAAAGTGACAGGTAGAATTGTGTGTAATTTTCTTTTTCCTTTTTTCTTGTCATGTTGATCTTATGTTAAAAACTTAAAAAAAGAAAAAAGAATACATCTGTTTCCTAGAATATCGCAGGCTAGGTTATTTGGACAAGCCTTCTCTTTGAAAAGAATTAACAAATACTAGACTTTAACAACCCAATTTCTTAAAAATATTAAGAGCCATGAAAATATTAAGGTCAAAGTCTAAGAGAAGGTGTGAACCCATAGACATGAGCAGAGCACTGAAACTGCTTTTCCATTGAGTGCATTTACTGAGGGCCAACTTCAGTTTTGATGTCCTCATGGCATGAAGGGGGACAAAAGTCAAAGCCAAGGATCCATGCATGGTGGATAATCTAAAAGAAGGTGCTCCTCAAATTAAACTGGGCCCTAAAAACTGAAAAGTAAGCCCTCCTTTCCCCTAGCAGACTGCAAAAAAGGTCGCATTAGCACTGAGGATGGCAGGAGGGAGGGGAAATCCAGACAGTAAGTTGTACCACAAAGTAACCTTCAGGCAGATTTACTGCCCAAATTCTACCTGAATGGTCCAAAAGCCTAAAGCTTCAAGTAGTCTTGGTCTGGTTGAGTACCTACATGCCAGACAGAAGCAAATACAAATCCTTTCTGTTTAGAGGCCTTTATCCTAGCCCTAAAAGAATACCCTCAAATAATTTTTGAAGTGTAATGAGCAGCCCAGGGTACACAAATAAACAAATAACCCCGGACAAAAACTAGTAGAAACAAAAGTGAGGTGAAATAGACCTATAAAGACTTAATGTATTAGAATTATAAGCTAACTATACTTATTGGGTTTAAAGAAATAGAAGATCTTGAACACATCTACAGGAAGAAGGAAACTACAAAAAGCTTTGTAAAGAGTCAAAAGATTTTCTAGAATTGAAAAATATAATGTGGAAATTAAAAACTTAACGGGTGTGTGGTTTAACTGGAAGATAGGTTAGAAGATATTATCCAGCATGTAGGACAGAGGGTTAAGAAGTTAAATAGGGAAGAAAGGTTATGAGAAATGGAGACTGAAGTAAAAGGATCTAAAATAGTTTTTTTTAAATAAATTTATTTATTTATTTATTTATATTTGGCTGCGTTGGGTCTTTGTTGCACATGGGCTTTCTCTAGTTGTGGCGAGTGGGGGCTACTCATTGTGGTGTGCGGGCTTCTCATCGTGGTGGCTTCTCTTGTTGCAGAGCATGGGCTCTAGGCACACGGGCTTCAGTAGTTGTGGCACACAGGCTCAGTAGTTGTGGCTCACGGGCTCTAGAGCGCAGGCTCAGTAGTTGTGGCGAACGGGCTTAGTTGCTCCATGGCATGTGGGATCTTACTGGACCAGGGCTCGAACCCGTGTCCCCTGCACTGGCAGGCAGATTCTTAACCACTGTGCCACCAGGGAAGTCCCTATAATAGTTTTAATTGGAGTTACAGAATGAGGGTAGAGCAGACATAGATCAGAAGTCATATTTGAAGAGATAATGGCTGGTAATATTTCAGAACTGATGAAAGTCACTAATCTACAGTTTCAAGAACCCCAACAAATCCCAAGAAGGATAAATTTAAAAACTCTCATTCTAGGTATATCAAAGAGAAACTTCAGAACACCGAAGACAAAGAGAAAATCATAAAAATAGCCAGGGAGGGCTTCCCTGGTGGCGCAGTGGTTGAGAGTCCGCCTGCTGTTGCAGGGGACACGGGTTCGTGCCCCGGTCCGGGAAGATCCCACATGCTGCGGAGCGGCTGGGCCCGTGAGCCATGGCCACTGAGCCTGCACGTCCAGAGCCTGTGCTCCGCAACGGGAGAGGCCATGGCAATGAGAGGCCCGTGTACCGCAAAAACAAAACAGCAACAACAACAACAAAAAATAGCCAGGGAAACAATAGAATATCTTCAAAGGTGCAATAGTTAGACTTCTCAACAGCAACACTTGAAGCCAGTAGAGTGTTGTCTTTAATGTTATGAAGGACGATAATTGCCTCCCTAGGATTCTAAACCCAGTGAAAATAGATAACCAGAATGAGGGCTAATTAAAGACGTTTTCAGTCAAAAGAGTTTGCTATCAGCACACCTTACTTAAGAACATTCTAAAGAATGAACTTCAGGCAGAAGGAAGGTGATCGCAGATAGTAAGCCTGGAAAGCAGAAAGGAGTAAGAATAAAGAAAGTGGTAAATATGTGAAAAGACAAATCACAAACAGGGAGAAGATACTGCTGTTTGTACAACTGACAAAAGACTGGTATCGACAATATATAAAGAATTCTCAGGAATCAATATGAAAAAGACACAACCCAACAGAACAATAGTTTCTTAAACTTTTTGATTTCAGGGCCCCATTATACTCTTAAAAATTATTAAGGACCCCAAAGAGCTTTTGCTTGTATGAATGATATCTATTGATATATATTGTATTAGAAATTAAAACTGAGAAGTTTTAAAAATGTTTATTATTTCATTTACAAATAATAATAAACCCATTACCTACTAACATAAAAATATAAATGAGATTTTAATTAATACTACTTTTCCAAAACAATAAAAAAAGTTTTAATGAGAAGAGTGGCATTGTTTTCATTTTTGCAAATCTCTTTAATATCTGGCTTGACAGAAGGAAGCTAGATATTCATACCTGCTTCTGTATTCAGTCTGTTACGATATGTTGTTTTGGTTGAGGTATCTGAAGAAAATCCAGCCTCACAAAGGTAAGTAACTGGAAAAGGAAGGAGTATTTTAATTAACCTCTTCAGATCATTGTTGATATTTTTCCTTGATACTACATCAAAACTGGACAAAACTTAGTTGCATTGTGGAATCGAAAACCATTGTCAATGACTTGTTCATACTCTGATGCATTAAAATCTTGGTCTGTCTTATGCTTTTATTGGATCTTTTATCCGTGTATGATTTTTATAACATCATGTATTTATCATTTGGAAAATATTGGTTCCCTGACTTATGCAGGTCTTCTAAATGTTGATATATTTCATTTTACAATATCAAAAAATCATGTATTATCTTCTGCTTGACCAGAAAAGTCTTTAAATATTGAGAATCCTTCAAGTTCACAAGCAGTAGATACAAGTTTTCCAGAATTCTTTTTTTTTTCTATTTGAAAGCTAGATTTTTATCACTGGCAACAAACACTGTGCATTATTTTCCTTGAAGTGACAGGCTCACATTGTTTATCTTGAAGACCTTGTCTTTTGAATACCCATCTGAGTAACCATAGATTGTTAGTTATTCTTTTATATATATCATATATAATATATGTTTGTGTATAATATATATGTGTATATATATACACAAATTGTATTAAAAGTTTATATATTTTAAAAGTTTTATATATAAGTATAAACTATATTGAATAAGTAAAAATGCTATTCCCTAAAAAAAGTAGCTAGTTCACCCAGCAACTCAATTACACAAGTGCTTTTCCTGGAGACAAACATCGTATTGCTGTTTGTAGCAGAAGGGCTTTATGTATACTTCCCATTTCATCATACAGAATATTAAAAAGACGTACTAAAAAAAAAAACGAGACATGTACTGAGATTTAGTTAATTAATACATTTAATGGCTTCATTAAGGACGAACTGGCTTTTATCCCCCTATGTGTGGTGATAAAGAATAGAAAACTAGTATGGTTTGGTGCCACTGCCTTGATTTGTGTTAAAGTGCAAGTGGTAGTTTTGTCCACCTTTGTTTTTGTCAACACAGTGAAAAAAGCAAATAACATCTTAGTATTGCTTTGAATAATGGTCAAATGGACCATTTTTAGTAGTCATGGAATTACAGATTAAAACCACCCTGAGATACTATTTCATGTCCAAAATAAGGGCAGAAAAAAAAAAGGCAGAAATTTTAAATTCTGTGAACAAGGAGGGTTGTTGCCATGGATATGATGCACAGGAACTTTCCTATCTGGCCAGTGGTAGTATGAGTTGGAACAACCACTGGAAAACATTCTGGCTGCAACTTCAGAACACATGCACACCTTATGACCCAGCAGTTCTATGCTAGAGAACACTGTAAGTCTGTACCAGGGTATATGTACAGGAATGTTCATAGCAGCATTATTTGTAGTACTCAAAAATCGGAAACATCCAAATGTCAATTAACAGTAGAAGAGATAGGGCTTCCCTGGTGGTGCAGTGGTTAAGAATCCACCTGCCAATGAAGGGAACACGGGTTCGAGTCCTGGTCCGGGAAGATCCCACATGCTGCGGAGCAACTAAACCCATGCGCACAACTACTGAGCCTGCTCTCTAGAGCCCGTGAACCGCAACTACTGAAGCCTACGCGCCTAGCGCCCATGCTTTGCAACAAGAGAAGTCACTGCAATGAGAAGCCCGCGCGCTGCAATGAAGAATAGCTCCTGCTCACCGCAGCTAGAGAAAGCTCGTTGCACAGCAACGAAGACCCAAGGCAACCAAAAATAAATAAATACATTAATTAATTTTAAAAAACATAAAAAATACAAGAAAATGATGATCACAAAGTCAGGATGATGGTTACTCTAAAGGAGAGGGAGGTGGTTGTAACTGGAGGAGGGCACATAGGTAGGCTTTAGGACACTAGCAGTGTTCTGTTTCTTTTTTTTTTAAATTTATTACATTTATTTATTTTTGGCTGCATTGGGTCTTTGTTGCTGCGCGTGGGCTTTCTCTCATTGTGGCGAGTGGGGGCAACTCTTCATTGCTGTGCACAGGCTTCTCATTGCGGTGCCTTCTCTTGTTGCGGAGCATGGGCTCTAGGCGTGCGGGCTTCAGTAGTTGTGGCACACAGGCTCAGTAGTTGTGGCTTGTGGGCTCTAGAGCTCAGGCTCAGTAGTTGTGGCGCACGGGCTTAGTTGCTCCGCAGCATGTGGGATCTTCCTGGACCAGGGCTCAAACACGTGTCCCCTGCCTTGGCAGGCAGATTCTTAACCACTGTGCCACCAGGGAAGCCCTTGTTTTGTTTCTTGATATGGGGAAAGAGTAAAAATGTTTTTTAAAAAAACCCATAGTGTTCCTCTGGGTGGGAAGAATTTTGAAATTTTCTTTATTTTGCTTATCTTTTTAATTATTGTTATCATAAAAAGGGACGGCTTTTTAAAAATAGGAAAAGATTGCTCTTTTAACATTTTTTCTTGGTTGTTAAATTACAAAAGTAATACATAATTAGACTGATTTTTTTAAGTCAGTTTGCCACTTTAGTACCTAATATGCTTTAAATGTCCATTTAAAAAAATCTTCACATATTCTGAAAATTTGTTTCCTAGCAAATTTTCAACTCCTTCCCTTAATCCACCTGCCTCCAAATTTTAAGATAGGTTATCATTATTATTAATTTTTATTCCTTTCTCCTATCCATGTTTTCTCCGTCCTACTTATTATGGTTTCTGTTCTGAATCCAAATTGGAATGCAGATTTGCTTTCAACTACTTCACACCCATTTCCTGGTCCAGTCAGATTGCCAGAGCCCTGTGTCATCTTACAGAGTCTGTTGGAGCCAAGGGATGTTACTTCTTTATACTGTAGCTAAAGGAAGCCATTGTGTGTGTGTGTGTGTGTGTGTGTGTCTGTCTGTCTGTCTGTCTGTGACATGTTTCTGGATAACAGCAGCAATAATGCCATCTGCTTTCTAGGTGGAGGAGAGGCAAAGAGAGGAGCAGCTCGTCTCATTTGACAGGTAAAGGAATTATTCTAATGTAGAGAATCGAGATGGGATTTTATACTTAATTTTAATTTTAAAAATCAATGAGAAAAAAGGAGGAAAAAGAAAGGGAGTCCTGGAGTAGGTAATTTATAATCCATCAAATAAAAAATTCAAAACTGTGGGCTTTTCCAAGATCTTTGAATTATGGAAGGAATAATTTCAAAGTGAATAAAAAACTTACAAGAAATCTCTGATGTCTATGTGTTGAGGAGAGGGTGTGGCTCACTAAGAATAAGTATGAGCCCCCAAATCTACGGATTCGGAGGTCTAAATAATTTTACCTCAAATTCAGATTTAAATTATTCAAAGTTCTTGAGTCTGTGTTTACTCATCCCTAAAATGGAGGCAACCCATCCTTCTAGGAGTATTAAAAGAAAAAGCAAATAATTTGTATCTGAAGAACATCTCCTTTCTTAACTTCTCCAAACTGAATTAACTAATTCCATAAAAATGTACTGATGGTATTAGTTGAGAACATAAAATGTTTTCTTATAGGTATGTATCTATCTCCCCCCCACTATACTGTGAGCACCTCAAAGGCCTGGGGTGCTGTCTTATTCAGTTTTGTATCTCCAGCACATGGAGGAAATTCTTTAAATATTGTGGAGATGATTTGTGATTTATGTGTACTGTTGGAAAATGCTTAATACTGAATTTTCAAAGTGTTACATTTCTAGTATAAGATGTCGTATGCGTTTCTTTTAAATATGGTACCTGAAAAGAAAAGTTATAACATTTCACTAGCTTTTTACTTTGGCTTTCTGTTAAGAGACATTTAACCTAAAGCATAACCTCAAAGAGATTCTCGAAAACCAGGGGATATGATTCTATCGGACTAATGGGTGAAGCACTGACAGGTCACTTAACCTGCTCTCCTCCACCTGTCTAGTACCTGGGATACCAATACAGCTTGCACTTTGAGAGTGCCCTGGGAGAGAATGGGCCAGTGTACTTTGTTGATTTCAAATCTCTGCCCACTTCTGTCTAGCAAGCTCTAGCAAGATTGTAGAGTGTACCCCGAAGGGAAACAGCAAGGAGTCCCATCCCTTATAATTCTGCTTCCTCTTAGTTTTGCCCAGGAAAGCTGAGACTTTGTTTTCTTGGTATTACCAACTCTTTACCTCTGGATGTGAAGAATGTGGCCTCTGACACTTGTATTGATACCAGAGGAGTTGGAGCCCTGGTACTGTCTTTGGGCAGGCTCTGCTGGCAGCAGAGGTGATGAAGGTATGTCTTATGCACACCTTAGAGAGGAGGAATCAACTAGTGTGCTTGTCTCCCTGCAGCCATGAGGAGTGGAACCAGATGCAGAGCCAGGAGGATGAGGTGGCCATCACTGAACAGGATTTGGAACTTATTAAGGAGAGGGAAACGGCAATTCGGCAGCTGGAGGTGAGAGCCAAGTCATGTTTTTTGTTTAACTCAATGTAGATGCAGTCTCTTAATTCACCTGGTTTTTCTCGCAGTGATTATGAAAAAGGATGAAATGAGTTGTTGTATGGCTAATGAGACATATTATGTCTCAGTGTAATCACAGTGAATTTGAACTACTCTTATGTTGATATTGGCCATGGCACCTGAGAATACCCGAATCCTCGCCTCAGTTACTATATCTTATGTGGTCTCCATGAGACTATGCATAGAGAACAGAGCAAGGCCAACAAATATTTTATTGCTCATTAAGACTTTGTCCCGAAACCTCAATGCCAACCTCTCGGTCAGGTAGGACTCTATGGAGAGCCCTTTGCTTAGTCTGAACAGCCCAGAATAAAGATAGGCCAAAAAGGTTTGCTCCATTTTTGTGTATCCCAAAGTCCACTCCCAAGTTTTGGATATCACGTCAGTGAGTCAGAGAAACAGGAAGAGTTTTTGAGGTGGGGGTTGAGAGAGCGGTCTCGAGGCCTCTCTTCCCTGAGTTCCCAACTTTAATCTTGCACAGTGACCAGTAAGATATCCTTAAACCTGAGTACTTTTCTCCTCCATGGAGATAGAAAACTGCCATCCCCGGGGGCAGTGGGGAGGGGAGGGTTGAGAGAAGAGAAACTTGGAGCTCCTCCTTGACCTTCATCTGTGGCAGTCGTTCTGAACCATGACTGCACTTTAGAATCACTTGGAGATTTTTTTAAAATTCCCCAGCTCTCCTCCTCCACTACCAATTACTATGTTTGGACTATATGATTTGCCTATTTTTCATAGATTAAAAATGGGCAAACATCCACAAGAGGCCCTGGCTGTGGACACTTTTCGCCTTACAAACTTCGCAGGTGATTACAATGTGCAGTCGAGGTTGAGCCCTACTGCCCGAGAGCCCATCAGTGTCAGTTTTTTTGATGGGACAGCTCATCCTCAAGTTTGATTATTACCTTCAAAAATGTCATGTCTTTTCTCTGTTTCACCTATTGCTACTAATCATTGACTTAGTTCTTTAACATGAGAAATCCTGTTATAGCAGGGAGTAGAGTGAGATATATGGAGCTAAGTAAGGAGAAGAATGTAATGTAGTAGATGTCAGGAGTGTAATGGGCACTTCACATTCAACAGAATTAAGGCCAAATTCCTTAGCCGGGGCTGGATTTTCATATCCAGTCATTTCCTGCATCTAACATACAAACCCCATTCTAACGGTGAAGCATCACACTCCTTCTACTCTCACACTACACTTCTGACACTTGTGGCCCCCAGATGTGTGGGCTTATTCCCACATCAAGCAGTTCTGCCACACCATCGGGATGTCCTACAATTCAACTCCATTCTGACACTATCTCCCTGGAGTTAGCCTCAGATCCCACAAGACTGACCCCCCTCCCTGTGACTTCAGATGCCACTCCCAAATGCAGGTCGTCACCTGTGCTTCTGACTGACAGGCTGGAAACTGGAGGTTCTCACGACCCCGTCCTTGGGTTTGATTAATTTGCTAGAGCTGCTCACAGAACTCAAGAAAACAGTTTACTCACTAGATTACCGGTATATTATAAAAGGATACAGCTCAGGAACAGCCATATGGAAGAAATGTATGGGGCAAAGTATGTGGGAAGGGGTACAGAGCTTCCGTACCCTCTCCAGGCGCACTACTCTCCCCAAATCTCCTTGGGTTCACCAACCAAGAAGTTCTCTAAACCCTGTGGTTACATGGGCATGATTGATTAAATAATTGGCCCTTGGTGGTTGATTTAACCTTGAGCCCTCCTCTCCTCCCCAGAGGTCAGGATTGGGGCTGAAAGTTCCAACCATCTAATCACCAAGTTGGTTCCCCTGGCAACCAGCCCCCATCCTTACTGGTTTTCCAAAAGTCAAGCCATTAACATAAACTTAGGAGTGGTTGAAGAGGGCTTGTTGTGAATAAAAAAAGACATCTTTATCTCTTTTATCACTTAGAAAATTCTAAGGTTTTTAGAAGCTCTGTGCTGGGAATGGGACAAAGACCAAATATATATTTCTTATTATGCATCACAATATCACACCTTATGTTATAGCCAAACTGGGCTGTTTGTTCTTTAACCCAGTTACCTTTCTGTGTATATGGCTTCTCTTTTGCTGTAAGGCACAACTCAAGTCCTACCTCTTCTGCCATAGTCTTCCTCCTCTGCTAGACTTCCTATACCATTTATTAGTCATTTACCATGTAACACCCTTTCTTGTTATTTATCTTATTGTATATTGATCCCTCCCCGCCCGCCCCCCACGTTAGCTATTATTAAGCCCTTTTATAGTCACAGCAATTAGCAGACTCTCCCAACTATAGTAGACTCTTAGCAAGTAACTGAGGTTCTGGCAAGAACTATTCTTACAAGTTATGATTAGGAAGTCATTGCTTTGAAGGCATCATTTTTTATTATAGCATTCTGAGAGGCAGTACACTTTGAAAGAGCGTGGGCTTTAGGGATATAATCCTGGCTGCAATGCTTAGTTTCCTCACTGACGAGTTGTATGACTAGACAAGTTACATAACCTCTCTGAGTCTCATTATCCTCAAAGATACTTAATTCATAGAGTTACTGAATGATTAATTCAAGTATCAAGGAGGCATAGTAACAAAAGATCATGAACTTTTAATTCTCAGTTCTGCCACTTGCTAGCTGTGAGACCTTGGGACAAGTCATTAAACCTCTTTGAGCCGTGATTTTCTCTTCTGTAGAATGGGGATAATACATGTCTCATTGGGTTGTCATGAGGGCCAATTAAGTAATAGTTAATAATAGCTGACCCTTATGAAGTGGTTATTTCACAGTTCTAAGAACTTTTTATTTAGTACTTCTGAAAACCCTATGAGATGGGTACTGTCATTGTCCACATTTTAGAGGGGAGGTCCAGAGAAGTTCTTAATTTAAGGTTGGACAACAAAACTGGAGGATTAACAGTCCTCTGTAGCTGACAGGCTCCAAGAGACTGTGCTTTTAATTACCTACCTGGTATAGTACTTGGCACGTAGTAGTCACTTAGTAAATGTTAATAATTAACTATTTTTCATTTTCTGTTTATGGAGAAAACATGATTTATAAGCTTTAAAAACACATGTGTTGTTACTAGACAAAACTTCAGGTAAGTAGAGGAAATGAATCTTCTAACATGTTGCTTAATGTTAATTGTTCTTTTGTGTTCCTTAGGCTGATATTTTGGATGTCAATCAGATATTTAAAGATTTGGCGATGATGATCCATGACCAAGGTGATCTCATTGGTATGTATTATTGATACCTTTAACATGAAGGTGAGTTGACAGTATTTGTGTGCAAAGAAGTCAGTAAGATGTGTCTTAGGAATTTTGGAATACCATTTAAAAATCATTAAACTCATTTTCTTAGCAATTTTCTTATGTTGTCAAATGTGTAAGTTAAAATGAGGCTTCCGTGAATAGTCAGCTCCATTCACTTGCCATAGCCTCTTGGTAAGTCTTTGGCTGTTTAGGGAAATATTAGCTGTCAGCTTCCCAGTTTTTATCTCCAGAAACTTGCACAACTATGGGCTTAGAAACGCTTTTTTTTTTTTAAAGCTTTTTATTTGGAAATAGTTTCAAGTTTATAAAAAGTTGCAAAAATGAAAATAATAAGGAACTCCTTGGGCTTCACTGGTGGCTCAGTGGTTAAGAATCCGCCTGCCAATGCAGGGGACATGGGTTCGAGCCCTTGTCTGGGAAGATCCCATGTGCTGTGGAGTAACTAAGCCTGTGTGCCACAATTACTGAACCTGCGCTCTAGAGCCCGCGAGCCACAACTACTGAAGCCCACGCGCCTAGAGCCCCTGCTCCGCAACAAGAGAAGCCACTGCAGTGAGAAGCTTGTGCAACGAAGAGGAGCCCTCGCTCGCCACAATTAGGAAAAGCCTGTGCACAGCAACAAAGACCCAACACAGCCAAAAATAAATAAATTAAATAAATAAAAAATAAGGAACTCCTTTATAAACTTTACCCAGATTTACCTCTTGTTAACGTTCTACCCCACTTGCTTTTTATTTGCACTCACTCTTTCTCGCTGTATGTATATACCTGATTTTTTTCTGAACCATTTGTGGGTAAGTTATATACTTCATAACCCTCCACCCCAGTATTTATTTCCAAAGAATAGGGCTATTCTCTTATGGAGTTAGTAACTTTTGATTTCATGCCTGGATAGTTGGAGTGATGGTGGTGAACCAGGACCCATAAAATCATAATTGTCTTCAGTTTGCAGTCTTGAGACATCTGAGTGTGGTAAAACATCCACTGCCCTTCTTTTTTGCAGACAGCATAGAAGCCAATGTGGAAAGCTCAGAGGTGCATGTAGAAAGAGCCACTGATCAGTTACAGCGAGCTGCTTACTATCAGGTAAAAGCAGGTACTAAAGAAAGTCACTGTGTGCTGTAGACTTTTTGAGAGCAAGCTGCAGCCTTTTGCTTAGACTTAAGCTGGAGACAGGTAGTCATGATTGTAGTCCCAGCTCCATTTTTAGTATTTTTCTTTGCAGAGAGATCTACAAAAAGGCATCAAACTTTGAATAAACTGACATAGAAGCCTCTTAGCTGCAAAGCTAACCACGTAAGCTAGCATGATACCTAATCTGGTATAAGGCTACGTTTATAATCTAAACAGCTGAAGTTTGTTTCAATTAGGATAGTAATAGGTACAAAGTAGAACTTTGCAGATAGTTTATGTTGACCTTTGCCACAGAGGATGGACAAAGAATCAACTCCAACAGCTATTTATGAATTAATAGGGGCTTATCATTTTGGGGTTATTTCGTATGAATAAATAGGGGTTAATCGTTCCACTTTCTGTAAAGTGATATTTTTCTACATATGAGTTGAAACTCTAGTTTTATGACTTTTATCTGGGTCTTTACCTCAGTTTACAAATATTGTGAATGAGGTCCCTCTCATTTCTCCTCAATTTGGTGTTGCATGGCTTTTTAGAAATAAATAGCATTCAGTCAGTTACCATGTTCCTAAGATAGCTGTATTTCACCTGGGACTGTTCTTAAAGAAATTCATATTTAATAATAGTGTTTCCCTTTAAAACTGAATGATGACTTTAATATCCAACAGTAAAGGAACAATTAAGTAAATTATATACATCCACTCAATGTTATGTGGGAATTAAAAGAGATGTTTATGAAGAGTTTATAATATCAAAATTTTTATGCTAAAATATTAAGTGATAAAAATATCAAACATCATACAGTATGGTCCCAATTATGTCATATAACAATATGCATGGATAAAAGATCAGAAGGAAATACAATCAAAATGTCAACTGTTTTATTATCTGTGGGTGATTATTTTCTCTTCTGCTCGTGTGTATTTTTTTACAGTGAACATAATTTTACAGTGAACAAAATTTTATACTAGGTATAAAACCTTTATTAAAATACACATGTACAGATAACTTATTTTATTGCAAATAATGCCTAGCAACATTGGTATAAACAGTTCCTTTGCAAAATTGTATTTGGGAGCCTGGAATTAGAACTTGCGCTGCTGCCTAGCACTGGTAATTTGAGATTTTTGAGAAGGTGTCCGCATAGTCATACATGGATAGAGTTAATTTTGAATTACCAGGAGGCAGATTGATGAAGCACTCTTGGGGTCTTAGACTGAAACATTTTTTACTTGTTTCATGAGTGTCTTCTTTACATATTTCTCTCCTCAGAAAAAATCTCGCAAGAAGATCTGTATCCTGGTGCTTGTCCTGTCAGTGATTATTGTAATCTTGGGACTTATTTTGTGGCTAGTTAATAAATGAAGTGATTGCCTCCGAGCCTTCTCCTGCTGAGCTGTTTTCAAGGGCAAGTGCTTGCTGGAGTCTTGCCAGAACAAACTGATCACAAGAAGACAGAATACACCAGAATGTCCTGTAATAATTTAGTTAGAAACTAACTACTAACTAGTCCTTGGAATTAGTGACCTGTGGAGACAGTATTTATCAATTTATGTATACATTTTATTGATTTCTCAAATTAAGAATTAATTTATGTGGATTTTGCTTTCTCTTATACTCTGATTGCCCTTCGTCCCAAGTGTTTACTGAAAATTACATTCTAGATATTCTTGTTTTGGTAGGTAACACTATAGTCTTGTAATATTGTCTTTCTATGTACATACAAGATTTACCTTTTTACTAGCAACTGAGATAGAATTACTTTCTGTCACCCAGCATATTGGAGTCTGTCAGAAACTGTATAATAAGCCAGCAATTTTTATTATTTAATATTTGTTTGAATTTCTAAGAAGCCTGCCCCCTATATGCTTTGAAAGGTTTTGGCAATGTATTTAACTAGAGAATTAAAAATTGCACAGGTGATCCAGATTAAATGAGAAGTAACTTTGAGCTGGTCAGCTGTTGGGGTGTGTGTTAATCTGGGTTTAAGTTTATTATCTGCTAGTGTCATCGACTGCAATTCATCCATATATACACTAAATGATCTTGTTCACTTTTTGAAGAGTTTCATTTAATTAACATTATGATTCTCTGTGGGGTTCCTCTCCCACCTGTCTGTATAGAAGGGGAGAATTAGACAAAGCGTTCTTCTGGAGAGCAAATAGGAATTGTTTGGAATGATTTAATCTTTTGTTGTTGTTGCTCAGTTGTGGTTCTGCATTCCTGGTAAATGATGAATGTTGCCATCAAAAGGCTGCCCCCTACCCTAATAAGGTTTGCTGGGCATTTGATGGCAGGAAGATTTTAAAAGCTAGACTGAAGTTGGTTTAAAATTTAGTCCTGTGAACCTGGCGATAAAGCAAAGGTTCTTTTTTGTAAATAATACTGGTTTGGAATAGTGATGTTAGACTTATCCTAATTTATGAACAAGAGATTAATCTCTCCATGCATAGTTTTAGACAAAAAATGTTTCAATAAAAGATTGCTGTCTTGTAACATAAATGTTGTCCACTCCGCTTTTTCACAAGTGTAGGGAAGTTAAAGGGAAAGTAATTTCTCTAGGCTCTCACATAAATGTGAATTGGGCCAACGATTTCAGTTCATCCTTTAGTGAATCAGAGGATCTCACTACCCTGGATATATTTATACTTATTTCTTCCATTCCCTTTAATGTTAATCTTCTTTTACTAAACTAATGTGAACAGCAGGGAAACAGAGCTAAATGCATAAGTTTCTTTGCACTCTTGCAGCATTCCACCCACATAAGACAAATAAACATTTGAAAAGCTTTTGTAGTAAGTTTTTATGAGTTAACATCCTAATACAGTAGATATTGGGTAATGTGCTGTCCAGAGAAAAATAGAGACCTGCAAGAAGACTGGAGATCAGGTGAGGATTGGTTTAGGGGTCTAATAGGTGCTTTCCTTGAGGAACAGGATAGAGCTATTGGGGCATCACAGTGGCCCAAGCAGCAGCTTCAGAGGTAATTCCTTGGTTATACAATCACTGCCCCTTCAGCTCTAAATTACGGTTGGACTTGAATACATCATTTGTAACATTCCAGGCAAGAAAAAAGTCTTGACTGTAAAAAAATACCAAACAAACAAACAAAAAAACACGATACCTTTCAGTTTGGGTAAAATGAAGCCACCATAGTTCTGTTCTGTGTTATCCAATGGTGGTGGTAATAGTAGTCATGGGTAGCAAATATGACCTTGGCCTAGAATTTCAATGGCCTGGAATTTGTAGTAGTCACCAAGAGGTTCTGCTAAGTGGTCCTAACAAACCTTTTCACAGAATCCTCCTTGACTGTGCTTTGTCCACCTTTAGGGTACCATGGTTTAGGGCAGTGGCTCTTAACCATGGCTTCACATTAGAAACTAAAAAAATACTGATACCTAGGTGACCGTGCCACAAGATTCTAATTTAGTTAGTTTGGGTTATAGCCTGGGTATAGAGACTTCTAAAAGCTCCAGATAATTCTCAGGTATAACCATGGTTGAAAACCATTGGTTTGGAGGTCAGAAACTAGACTGGGGTACAGAAGGCCTGGGGAATCTTAGCTCTGTCATTAACTTGCTGTAGGTATTTGGACAAGTTATTTAACCCATAGGCCCCTAGTTTCCTCAGTAGTTCTCTTAAAATTATACAATTCTTTGATTATAAAGACCATAGGGATGTGGTCTGAACATACCAACTGTATGTTTGTCTCTGTATTCCTTTCCTTTTCTCTTTCTTTCTCCTTTCTTTATAGAATGTTTTCTCTTCAAGTGAATTAAAACAGTAGTACTGTAGTATAGGGTAAAGTAGAGGTGTCATGCTGGCCACTTCCTCTGCGAATGTTCCAAAACAAGAACTTGCTAGCTGCTAGACCAATGCTCCCTGGGTAGGTTTTGTTTTGTTTTGTTAAGGGGTGGTGATACACTGCCTTGCACCACTGGGGAAATAATATCAAAATGAAATCATGCTTCAGTCAGTGCAAACTAAAACATACCGAGCCTCCTCCATTCAGTGTTTTTGTTTTTTGGGTTTTTCCCCCTTCTTTTGTTCAGGGGCAGTTCTCAGTCATGGGAATGAAGCTTTTGCTTTTGGTCACTAAATGCAGACCAGAACCTCACTCAGATTTCATTCTATCCTGTTTCCTAGGGCTAGAAATCTGCTTCCTCCCTTTTCTAAGCATGTTTAGCGTATCCCTAGGTTTCAAGGAATTTTTCAGTATTGCTTTCCAGTACTATGAATTACATCTACTACTTTAGAATCTCCATTTAGCCAGGAAATAGCTTGAAAGGTTTTAATTCCAACCCTTGATCCTGCTTTTAGGCCAACTGAGTAGTTCATTTTAATACATATCCAAAATGAAATTTGATTAACAATATACTACTTAATTTTTAAAAGATAAACTTGAAATAATAGAATTTTTAATGTGGGACTCTGATTAAGGACCAAGTTTTTACAGTCCATGGAGAAATGAGAAAAATAACATAGTGGGCTTTTTAAAGTACCATCTTTGAATCTGAGCTAATGGCCTTCTCACTTTTTAAAAAGATTATGAAAAGGTGGTGATGTTAGGTGACAGTCTTCATTTAAAAATCTCAGTTGGCAAAATAAAAGTTGACACCCCTATAATACTTATTTTCCCCTAGTCCATAACATCTCGAATATCTGAACCACTCATCTATAGACTAGCCACATCGCTTTACAACTGAAGAAGCTGAGGCCAGCAATGGCAGTATACTGCAGGAATTTAGAGGCTTGAGGAAGTGCTCTGTATGTGAATGGTCATTTGTGGGGTAATACTGGAGCCCTTACTACAAGCAATTTACTGTGCTGAATGTTTTACCTTTATCATCTTACACTCACAAAACTATCGAGGAGATATATTTTTCTCGTCCTCTTTTTATGGATTAGGAAACCGAGGCATAGTAAGTAAGCGACCTGGCCAAGGGCACACAGTTCAGGAGCAGTGGAGCCAGGATTTGATCTCAAGCACACAGACTTCAAAACCACACCTTTAGACACTATACACTGTCTCCATTCATCACTGATACAAACTATCCTGCTCACCACGTCTTTCATGAAGCTTTAACAATGTGGAGTAATGGCAATTTCTCTTCAGTTTTCATGAATATTCTTTTGTTGGCACCTTGTAAACTTTTCATTCACCACCCTGCTAAATGAAGTCTCCTGCTGTACCATCTCTACACAAACACACAATTTTTTCAGTGTCTCCATTTGATCACTCATACATAAAAGATGTTCTAAGAAGTTTTTTGATATCAATATGCTCCTTATGTCTTTAGATTCTATTCTAAGGAAGTCTCAAAGTCTAAGAAATTAATGTCTTTCTTGAGATACCAAAATCCAAAGGCAGCTAGCCCATCAGTCTTTACATTTCAAAAGGTTGATGTCCTAGACTGCTGTCCTCCAGTTTGCTGATCTCTATTGACATCATTGGTGCCCAAAGAGCATTTTGCTTTATAAGGCCCAGGAAAGTGTAAGGTGCCATTACATCAGAGGTCAGTGTGAATATCAGCTATGCTGGAAACAGGGAACATGGCCAAGGAATAAAAAATTATAAGGGTAAGAATATAGCTTAGGTTTCTTGGGTGTACATTCAGCATTATAAGGGATAAATAATAGACCACCCACAGAAGCTGAGAAATTGAAAGGCAAAGCTGACATAAGATGGTATTAGGTCCCTGATAGTTAGACATGGCTTCAATACCTCTTCATGCCTGGAAAGGGCATGGGACCTTAAAGGCCCACACAATCTCTGTAGATACAAGCACCTTGCTCCTTTCTGTTACACTCAAAACACTTGAAACTATTTAATTCTTTCTTAAGAATCAAGTCCTTGTGCTCAAAGGAGGAAGCTATAGCCTGGTTTCCTGAAACCAAGTTTAGAGCTATCAGCCTAGTCTATTTTTGGAATCACAAAGCTGGAAAGTAGGATATTAACCAGTTTGTGGGATAAGTGATCTGAGGGAATTCCCTGACAGTCCAGTGGTTAGGACTCGGTGCTTTCACTGCCGAGGGCTGGGTTCAATCACTGGTCCGGGAACAAAGATTTGCAAGCCCCGAGGCACAGCCAAAAAAAAAAAAGTGATCTGATCAGTTAACATCCTTGCTGGATGAGTTCACTGGGCATTTGAAGACCAGGAGAAAATGTGATCCTCCTGCCTAAGAGTTGATAATTTTAAATTCTAAGTTAATACTATGCTGCAGCTAAATCTTGATGCCTAGAGATGTCACCAAGGGCAAACTCTTTTGAACAGGCTGATGTTCGATTTAAAATCTAGAGGAACAGTGGCAAGCAATCAAGAAAAGAAATAACTCCACCATAGAACGAGATAACTTGCTGTGCAGTCAGTGCCTCTTTATGGGTGAACAATAATTTTGCATTCGGTTTCCTTAAAAGAAAGAAAGAAAAAAAAAGGTCAGATAATCCTCCCATGTTTTCTACAAAAGTGAAAAAGTGTTGGGCTTTAGTTGCATGCTAATATGATCACACCAACATCAAAATGTGACAGCGATGATTAAAGAGCATGGCCTTTGGCATCACACTGATTTAGATTTGAATCCCACTCACCACTTGTTCTAGGGTGAGGCTGGGTAGCTCAATCTCTCTGACCCACCCCTCAGGAATCATAATACCTATTTCAAGAGAGTTGTGAGAATTAAATGAGATGATTCATAGAAACTATATACTTGCCCAGATAAGTAAGCACTCAACAGACATAAGCCATTACAACCAGAGGACCTGCTGCTGGTCACTTTCACCCAGCTGTTGGCCTAAAGCAGGCCTGAATCCTAATTCTTCCTTACACTATCTAGTCACTATGACCAAAGTTTTAAAATCCAAAGGGGCCTCAACTTGATTAACCATTTCATTCATGCACACTGAAGATCTGGACGCCTGCCATCTGGTTGGATCCGTCCCTGGCTCCTGTTTGTCCAGAGTTTAGATGACCCCCAAAGGTAGCTTCCCAGATAAACTACAGAAGCTCTCAAGTGCCGGATTTGGGTTACAATGGGGAAGGGAGTACGGTGCATGCAGCTCTACGCAGAAGGACCGGAAGAAGAGAAACAGAAAAGTTGGAGTTTTTCCAATCTCTGAGCTCTACCCTCTAGCTTCTCTCCAGACTGGGGGTCGAAAGGCTGAAGGGGCAGGCCCAGGGCAAGGGTGGAGTCGCAACATTTTAGAGCCTGGGAGCGTGTTTGCAAAAAGAACGTAGAGGGAAACCGAACCCCTCCTTACGAGCCCATTTTCCTCAAACAACTCCCAGCCAAGGAAAACCCTGACCTCCGTAAATAGCGAACTATCAAGCACTGAAAAAGACCTCAAAACCCGATCCCAGTTTCCCCCCGCTACTAGAAGCGCCCTGTGCGTCTGCGCGTTCATGCGTCCGTGGGTGGGCGCGCGCGCGCATACGCACAGGCTGCTGGGAAGCCGCCTCTCTCCTCTGGGTCTTCCAGTTTCCCGGCGTGCTTCAGGCCCGCCAAATGGGAGGGGGAGAAGCAAGATGGCAGCAGCCGCGAACTCCGGCTCTAGCCTCCCGCTGTTTGACTGCCCGACCTGGTGAGTGGCGGGGCGACCAGCGCTGGAGTGGCCTAGCCTACGCTGGCCAGGGCTGGCCGGGCGGCTCGTTTCTCGCAGCGAGCCGAGCGGCCCAAGGATCCTGGGACTGACTGAGGGAGAACTGTCTGTAGGGCCGGGCGGCGTGTGGAGGAACCGGGAACCCGGAGCCCGGGCCCAGGAACTGGGGAAACCCAGAGTTGGGGGCTCTGAGGCGCTCGCTTAGGCAGCCCCTCGGGCAATCAGCTGGTTGCCGGGCGCTTCGGGGCCTTGACCCCGAACTTACCCCAACTCCTGTCTGGTGCTCTTGTGGAGCATCGTATCTGCCCCCCTGCTCTCTGTCCCGAGCGCGCACGAGCTAGCTTCCCGGCCCCGGCGCCCCGCTCAGAGCCCCGCATCCCGCGGTTGTTGATGCAGCCTGGGTGCGGCACTTGCCTGTCTCTCGCAGACTGGGAGCTCCCTGAGGGCAGGAACGGCTCTGACCTACCCCCAAGCTCGCCTCAGCGACCAGCGCGAAGCCGGGCAGCAGAGGGCATCATTGCTTGTTAGGATGAACCCCTTTCCTCCTTTCGCAAGTTCTTGGGAATAATGGAATAATTTTAGTCTTTGAGTAGAGTACACGATGAATACGTATGAATTGCCTTGCAAGGAGACCCATCCGAGTTGGGGCTATTTCTGCTCATCACAGTGTATTGTTTGTGTTACTCTCTGGCCCCCGTTATATAGAGATCCTCAAAGGCAAGGGCTGCCTAACGCATCTTTATATTCCGAGTTCCTAGGCCTGAGCCTGGCACGTAGTAGGAGTTCAGAAAGCATGTTTTAGACATAACTTGGCTTTCCCTGTTTTCCAGACAAAATGGGCTTTTGTCCAATGCACTTGTCTTACTGACAACCTCCATAGAGGAGTTGGGTCAGGATTGTGAGATGACTGTGTTGCATCTTAAGTTAGATGTAAACAGGTGCATTTTTGTGTGTGCATATGTAGGGACTCTGGCAAGATTGTTCATCCTTCAAACTTCAAAGGAGCAAACACAGGAAGCAAGTGAATGTGTGGCTATTTTCTGGGTCCCTCTGCACTTTTGTAACACCCAGTTGCTTCAGTCTACAAATTCTGTGTCCATTTTGGTTCCTTGCTGCATTGATTTCAGAAGTTGGGCCAGGACAGTAAACTTATAGTTAGAAGAGGCTGTATAAGATCACCTACCATTTCCTCAGCGTCTGTTAGGCACCGGGCACTGTGTTAGGTGCTTTGACATACATGTATCTCCCTTGGATGGTGTGGTTACAGGAGTGTAGAGAAAAGTTCCCTTACCCATGCCATTGTAGAATGACCTGTTCAAGGTTAACAAATATGTCTTGTATTTATTGGTACCTGGTTTCATGGGCATAGTTTTGGATTGCCTTAGCTCCCTAATTACACTTCTCTGATTTGGACTCAGAGCTCAGGACAGTACCCTCTGCTTATTCTGTGATGAGTCTAGTCTTGATCAGCCCCAGACACCAACTGATTTATTCTGCCTTTATATGGTATTAATTAATGGTAGTGGCAAATCTTAGACTCAGACTCCAAGTGACCAGACAACCCCAGCTATAGTACTTGCAGTCTTTGTGCTGCTTTCTCTCCAAGGTGGATAATCCAGTGCTAAAATATGGGTTTCTTTGGTGCTGCTCTAAATACAGATCCACTAAAATATGTTTCAGAGCAGTTGAATCACTGGGGAAGTAAGTGTCAAATGTAGAAAGGAGCTATAATAACAGTGAAGTAGATGGCATTTCTGCTTGAACGTGAACTAATTATAGGCTAGTAAGAGAGCTACAGTGTTGAATGGGATAATGATTGTAAATAGCATCTACAAATTCATCCTGAAAATGTTTTTTCACACTTATTTTTCAGGGCAGGTAAACCCCCTCCTGGTTTACATCTGGATGTAGTCAAAGGAGACAAGCTAATTGAGGTATGGAAGTACATGTCTTCCCTTTTTTTCCCACCACACTAAAGATTTTTGCCAGTGACTCACTTTTCCACCTCCTCTCCTGTGCTTTGTTTTACAGAAATGCTACTTTCGTTCATCCTGATTTTTTTTTCTATTAAAAGCACATGGTGATATAACACATTAAAACCATGTATCTCCACAGACACTCAGTTTTTTGTGACTCCTCTCACCTTCCAAATGAAGGGTTTTAGTAGATCATGGCCTTGTAGGCCTCAGTCAAACTGGATGCCCTATAACTTGGTGAATTCCTTCTCTCTGAGTATGTGGAGTTGTATGGAAGGTGCAAGATCTGTAGTAATTGAAGAAGAAAGTGAATGATGTAGATTGAATTTAACTTTTAAGTTGCTTTTATGAGATTCAAGCCAAAACTCTTCAAAGAAGATAGTAAACTACGATACTTGCTCAAAAAAGAGAATGGAAATGGTGACAAAATTCATTCATTCATTCAAAACATTTACTGAGTACTTATTATGTGCCAGTCATTGTGCTCGGCATAGGACTATAGCAGTGAACAGAACAAATGTGGTTCCTGTCCTCAAAGGAATCATCTGATGGGAACAACAGAATCAAACAAAAATTTGCATGATTATAATTGAAATAAGTACTATAAAGGACAAGTTGAGCAGAATTCCAGCTTTTCTACAAGTCTCTAGAATGAAAACCACATAGAACTTCAAGAGAACATGAATTTTGATTAGCTGTTAGGTTGTGTACTTTTTTTAAATCCTTATGTTACCATTTATTTACCAAGAGATGGAGATTAAGCCCACTCTGACTGTGGAGTTGTGAGTCTCTGTGTCTTCAACCAATTTTATGTTTGCTTGCTCAGATAGAATTTAAGTTCAAGGCCCTATTATTGAGTGCAGTTATTTTTCTTTGGTATATATAGTAAAAACATTGCACTCCATAATGAAAAGCTATCTTTGAGGTCTCCTGCAGGATGTTCTATAAATACAGTGTTTTCACTTTCAGGATGTTGTAGAGATACCCACGTATTTTGCAAAGTATTAAGGCATGAGTTGTAATGAATTCTCTTATTAATTCATCAAGCCCTGAGCCAGTCACTTAGAGCCCCTTTGTCATGTGTTCTTCTGTCTTAAAGATTACAGAGTACCAAGATTATTCAAGGGAATAAGTTAGCTAAAATATTTTTTGTTTTGTTTTGTTTTGTTACACTGTAGACTGTTCCACACATATAAAATATTGTTGCTAAATAGACATATAGGAGTCTTTTTTTATATATAACCAGAATTTAGTAAATCTTTAGTTTACTACAGGAAGAAACAGACAAGGAGGGCTAGCTTTAATGATAATGTCATATTCCTCTGCGAAATAATTTATACTTTCAAAGCACTCTGACTTGTCAAACATCCTTCTAATTACTGGTTTCCATTAAGTGATAATGTTCTCTTTCAGTGCTCTTAGGTGTGCTGAGTTGCCACAGAACTGTCATGTTACAATACTTAGACATCACTGTATTGTTTCCGAGAGGAATAGACACGAGATGTGCTTATTTTTTAAGGATTTAGGCAGCACTTGATACTAACCGAGCTATCTATGTCCTAGCCTATGTCAGAGGCTTGTGATGTGTTGTGATAGCTGGGTTTAAGAAGTGCAATATTAAAACAAAAGCCATGAGTCTTTTAAGCCCAGTGTGTAAAGATACACTCTGAGTTATAACTCAGAGGCACAACTGAATAATGGTACTAGCCATAGCTAGTTAAGAAATTGTGGCTTAGTGGCTATTGAAAGACCAATGCATTATTTCATTCACTTGGACAGAAGAAGCATATTGTCTAAGAATTCACACATTTTCTTGCTTCTGAGGCATACTTTTTTTTCCCCTACATTTTCACATTTCTATAATTGAGATGCCTTTAATAGTGAATGTATATATTTAATTTGGAGGCCCTTTCTTTTTTTTCCCCTCTAAACACCTAAATCGCTGGTACTGGCAGCTTAGAATCATAGAAATGTGGTCAATTTTATATTAGAGCCCAAGTGCTGGTGATCTGTTTCTTTAAGTCTAGCCTGTGAACACTTTGGTTAGCAAATTTAAGCTTATGAGGACATAATCTATGTGCACATAAATATGAATGAGAAATGCAGTGAGATTCAACCTGCATAGATATTATCTAGAGAGAATAAGATGCTGAAATTTCAGGGCTCTCTCAATTCTGAAGCATTGTCTTATTTTTAACCCAAATCTTAATACTTGGGTCTGAGCAGACATGGGGATGCTTGTGTGACTGAGCTGTCAGGCTGTTGTTGAATATTGGTGCTCCCTAGCACTAGGGGCCTGGGACAAGCTCTGCCAGCAGCAGGTGGGCACTGTTGGACAGGGTTTCCCAGAGGTGACCCCCATACCTATTTTGAGCCTTAAAGGCTAAGCTGGAAAGGAACTGGGTAAGTGATTGTTTAAAAAACAATTAAGAGTGTGACCCATAGTACTTGTTCATTCCTTAAAATGTTTTTTGCCATATGGTGGATTTTTTGACGCAGGAAGAGTGAAGAAAATATATAATGTAGTGGTTTAAAAAGCTTAGACTCTGAAGTCAGACAAACCTGAAATTTCTAATCCAGTTTATAAATATCTAGCTGTGTGAACTTGCATATATTAATTAATTTCTTTGTGCCTTACTTTTCCTATCTATAAAAATAGGAATAATAGTGCCTGCCTACTTCACAGAGTGGTTGTGAGGATGAAATGACATAGCATAAAACTCATAGCATAAAACTCATAGCACATAGGCACATAAGTACTCAGCAGTTGTTAACTGTTATTAGTACGTGAGGTGTATTTCTGCTTTTGTAAGAACCAGAACCAGCTACATAAAGCATAGGGGAGAATTGTAGCCCACTGTGGATTCAATGACATAGCCAGGAATGAAATATAAGCCTCTTGATTCCTAGCCTGGTACATCCTAGTTTGACTATACTTCCCTACTCAACTTTGTGTTGTCTTCTCTCAGGGATTTTAGAAGGAGCATAGTGTGAAATGTGAACTAGAGCTTAGTGAGACCTTGTGTTTAAAGGAAAAACAGGGAATTCCCTGGCGGTCCAGTGGTTAGGACTCGGCACTTTCACTGCCGAGGGCACTGGTTCAGTCCTTGGTGGGGGAACTGAAATCCCTGCAAGCCGCGTGGCACAGCCAAAGAAAACCCCCAAAACTTAAAGGAACAACATAATGTATATGAATGAGGGTTATTCTTCAAGTACTCATATTGTAGACTTTAAGAACTGAAAGCAGTGTTAGCGAAAATTTATCCAGAGTCCTTCATCTATGATGGCCCAGTCTACAACCAGTCTGTGGCAAAGGCTTTACTGATCATGGGCTAAAAGAAAAATAAAGACAGTGTAGTGAGTTTTTCATAAATTCAGCACGAAGAGTGGTCCTTTATCCCTCTTCTTACTTGTTTGTTAAAATGACCTATCTTTCATAAAATGATTATAATACTGATTGGTGACAATTAAAAAAATAGTTCTCATATGGCAAAAGAAAAGTTAACAATACTGTGTCAGCCCCTACAATTTTTAAAATAATAGATTGCTGGTCTGCGAAATCCTCTTTTCTGCTATTATATTGGGGCCTTATACAGTTTTGTTTTTTCCAGTACCACAGCAGTGGCTAGAAACATTTTGGAGCTCTTCTCAGAATTGTTTCAGACCCATGGCACTGTTGTTTAGAATGTTAGCATTGCAGGTCATTTCACACCTGAGTTTAAACCCCAGATCTGCTACTTAACCAGCTGGACTGCCTTGGATACGTGGCTTCATCTCTCTGAATCTATTTTCTTATGTTTAACAGTAAAGGTGATACTTGGTTCACAGAGTTGTTTTGAGGATTAGATGACATAATACTTAAAAATGCCTAGCAATAATAGTTCTTCAATAAATGTTTAATCCCTACATCCCCTAACCCCCAAACCTGGAAAATCTTTGCCCTGTGAGGTTGTTCCGTATTTGGACACAGCAAATACTCATTTAGAGTTAACTTTGAGTAATGCTTTTTTGTGGGCAAAATGAAATGGGACAATAAAGTTAGATTTAGAGGCTCATACAATGATGTCTAATGTAATTCTAGTTTCTAAAGAGGGTTCCAGAAATACTCTGGGTCTCTGGCAGCATGATTAGAATATAGATAGGTGTTTCTATCCCCTTCCTTTTTGAACCAATTGATAATCTTCATTTGAATATATATTTTTCTGAAAAGCGGTCTTATTACTTTATAGGCATGCTTTGTGTTTCCTGCTTGACCTAAAATTAAGATTCAGTGAAATCTTAAATTTCCAATGGTCAGAAGACAACCACTCTTGCATGCCATTTACATCTAATACGATTAGGAAAGTTCTTTTCATATCAACACTAAACATTTGACCACTACATTTGGGGAGATTAATTGCCATCCATCCCCCAATGTTCGTAAATTATTCTGAGCTCTTTATCTTGAAGAATAATAGTAAATATAAATATTTCCTTTGACAAGGAATTTTATCTTAAGATGCTCTACTTAGTTTATTGGAAGAATTTTTGCTAAACCCTGTTGAAACAAGCTTTAAGTAATATTTAATTTAATTTATTTAGAAACTGATCATTGATGAGAAGAAGTATTACTTATTTGGGAGAAACCCTGATTTGTGTGACTTTACCATTGACCACCAGTCTTGCTCTCGGGTCCACGCTGCCTTGGTCTACCATAAGCATCTGAAGAGAGTTTTCCTAATAGATCTCAACAGTAGTAAGTAACTCATATCCCATCCTATTTCACACATTGTCTTTTGGGCAGTGTGAAAATGCTCTTTGGGTTCTTCAGTTTTGAAATTGTGTTTTGTTGCTTATCAAGGAAGTTTATGTTTGGTTTTTAAATTAGTTGTTCTCCATTCCTGTGATATTTCCTATTTTACTGGAATAATTGATGACTGGAGAGAGAAGAGGGTTTTGGGGAGCACTTTCCTGGAGAGAGCAATAAGTATATACAGAGAACAGAAAAAGCATCCAGGAACTAAGGAATGTGTTTATAGGCCCATGATAGATTGTGGTCCAATTTAAGCAGAAGCTGTGATTAGCTCCATTAATGTAGTAGAGTTGTAGTACAGTAGGACATTAAAAAAAAAACAAAACTTGTTTTGACCAAAAGTTAATTTTTTATAATGGCCTCTTTATCCCAGCTACATTTTGCTGTGATATTAATAATATCAATTTTAATTCTATGAGCATACTCCAACTAATAAGATTTTTCAGGTTTGGCAAAGATAATCCCAGAAATGCAGTTGAGACTTGACTGCATGGGGCCTTGAAATTTGTTCATTTTTGCCTATGTATAATTACAGCTTGAAATGTAAAGGATCTGCTTCCTGGGTTGATCGTGTTTTACTCCTTTCCCCGCTCCCCATACACACGCACACATCACCCCAGTATGCTTATATAATGGTTTTGGAGAGCATTGTCTCATAAGTACTTACTTGCAAATTTATCTCATCTTTTCTCTCCATTTCATAATATGCAGAATGCAGACATGGAAAGATATCCAGACTCTCCAGTAGGATTTTGGCTTGCCTTGCCATTGATATTGCACCTGTTTCAGCCAACCTCATTTCTTATCCTGGGGAAACCCCAAACATAACTGCCACCAGGCCAGCAATTTCTATGTTCCTTAGACTTGGGGCTGGAGAGGTCAGACCATAGCAATTCCTGTCTCCTGCCTTAGCGGGCATGCCTATTGCTGGGTTGGAACCATTCCTGCTGGACCCAGAATGGAGCCAAGCCTGTCTGGCAGCAGAGAGCAAGCAGTGGTATTTGTTATGTGGGGTAACAGCAGGTCTGAAGATGTGTAAGAAATCCACTGAAGAGATTCAAGATTCAGTGAAGGAGTTTCCTTTTCATTGTGACCCATGACAAGGGATGCAAAGTGGACCCAGTGCCATTTCCATTTTAAAAAGCAAAACTGATGTGCTGGCAGGAGCTACTCTCCCTTCTACAACTCAGGTTTGTTTGTTTGTTTGTTTGTTTTCCTCTCTTACATTTCTGATTTGGTTATTCCCAGCACACGGCACTTTCTTGGGTCACATTCGGTTGGAGCCTCACAAGCCTCAGCAAATTCCCATCGATTCCACGGTCTCATTTGGTGCATCCACAAGGGCATACACTCTGCGTGAGAAGCCTCAGACATTGCCATCGGCTGTGAAAGGAGATGAGAAGATGGGTGGAGAGGATGATGAACTCAAGGGCTTACTGGGGCTTCCAGAGGAAGAAACAGAGCTTGATGTAATTCCATTGTCTATGTCATTGTTATGTCTTTTGGGACGCTGGCTTTTGCAGTGTGTAGCTGTTCTGTGTAGTTTGAAATGCCAGTGACTTAGCAACTGGAGGTTTTCTTGAGCCCAGTGATAAGCCTTTGCCACTTTGGCAGTGTGGTGTGGCCCTTGGAGAGCTGCATTGTGTGGGTTTGGTTATGTATAACCAGGGCTAACTAGGAGACTGGGTCTCCTGCCAGTAGACCTTTATGGTTGTCTAGTGCACTTTCAGTGGATATTAGAAGCCAAGGCTGGGAGTTACATTTCTCTAGAGCTGCACTGTCCAATGCAGTAGCCACTAACCACATTCCAAGTTCTCAGTAATCACATTTGGCTAGTGACTAACCATATTGAATAGCACTGATAGAAAACATTTCTATCATCCAGAAAGTTTGTTTGAACAACACTAGCTCACAGAGATTGAAGCTTTCATTCATTTATGTAGCTGTTTTTGATATTGTCCAGTCAGCCCAAGAATCTTCTGAGTAGAACTTGATTACTTTTGCTCTGGGCCTGGCTGCCCTGAAGGCCATGAATTTTACAAGATTTAATTTTAATGTGCTAAGGTTTTCTTTTCTAGAGCTGACCCCAGTAGTTTGTGATGTAGCTTTTGTCTTCACGTGTCTATCACTGCATTGGTGTGGCTGGTCTATCCAGGTAGATCAAACGCCAGCCTGTCCTTAACCACCCACATGCATTTACTATTCTTGTATACCGAGACAGTTTCCCAGCCCTTAGGAAGAAAAGCACAGTAGCAGTCTTACAACTTAGAAGTTATTTTGTTCTAAAGAAGTAGCCTGATAGCCAGGGACCTGGTTGGCAGTCACTCTTGCACATTCTCTTCCAGGCTGCTTCCATGCCTTCCTGTCTTTTAGTTCAGTATGTTAGGTCATCTCTGGGTCCTTGTTCTCAAGACATTTGGGATGTCTCAAACTGCAGTACAGATTGGAATAAGTCCAGGTGATTGGGAAGAGGCAGGCAGCAGTGATGAGGCCAAGTTAATCACTGAGATGGATAGATAGTTATGAGTAGAAATGGGGCCAGATGAAGGGATGGGGAGTGACAAAACATTAATGCCAGATGTTCAGTGCACTGGTAACGTCCTTACAAGTTTTAAAGGAGAGAGCTACTGGGAAAGAAGCTGTCAGTTGTCCTTTCTCGTCTCTGTTACTTAAAAACAATTCTTGGATTTCTTCCCAGTTGTATTCTTTTAATTCTCAGCATGAAGACATGATAAACTTTATTCAGAAAAACCCAAAACCTCAACTCAAGGGTTTTTGCACAGATGACCTGTCTTCATCTCAAGGTCCTTCACTCCCTTTTGAATATCACTGCCGCATTAGTCAATGAAGATGTTCCACATTCTGTCAAATTGAGGCTTGCTGGTATTAGCTGTCTAGGGACGGTAATGAATCTTTTCTGAATGCAGAAAAGAATCTCATCTGTGTGGAGAGGTCAAGGTTAGCTCCTAATATCTTCCTGCCCTTTATTTGGTAATATTCTCCTTCAAATTCCTTGTGTACTTATTCCTGTCTTTCCTGTGTGAACCCTGTCCCAGAACCTGACGGAGTTCAACACTGCCCACAACAAGCGGATTTCCACTCTCACCATTGAGGAGGGGAATCTGGACATTCAGAGACCAAAGAGGAAGAGGAAGAACTCACGGGTGACCTTTAGTGAGGATGATGAGATCATCAACCCAGGTGAGGTATCTTCCTAGTTTTTTCTGATGAAAAAGCTGTGATGTCAGAGAGTAGTGTACACAGCCTGTAGGTCAGTTGTAATGTTTCTGTACAAGGTTTAGGATAACAGGTGCTATGTTGAGGGGAGATATTTTTGTACAGAACAGGCATACCTTGGAGATATTTTGGGTTCAGTTCAAGCATTGCAATAAGGCAAGTCACATGAATTTTTTAGTTTCCCAGTACATGTAAAAGTTACGTTTACACAACTTCAGTCTGTTAAGTGTGCAATAGCATTATGTCTAAAAAAGACAATGTACGTACCTTAATTAAAAAATACTTTATTGCTAAAAGATGCTAACCATGCTAGTCTGAGCCTTCATTGAGTTGTAATCTTTTTGCAATAGTAACAACAAAGATTGCTGATCACAGAGCACTGTTACAACTATAGTAAAAATGGAAAAGTTTTAAATATTGTGAGAATTACAGAAATGTAACACAGAGACACGAAGTGAGTGAATGCTGTTGGGAAAATGGCACTGATAGACTTGCTTGATGCAGGGTTTCCACAAACCTTCAACTTATAAAAAACTCAGTATATGTGAAGTGCAGTAAAACAAGGTATGCCTGTACATTGATGGAGTGCCCTGAAACTCAAGCATTATCCAGTTGCAGTGTGAAAGAAGTAGATGAAGGAAGGCTGTAATTCTCCTTTGCTGATCCAGGTATAGTGGAGCTTAAGTATAGGTCAGAGCAGACACTATTGTCATGGGGTTCCATGTATGATTGGTAACTCTAAGATTGGAGAACTTTCTGCTACTATTAATCGCATTGAAGACTTGCCTCTGTAAGGTCCTAATTTATAGATAGTTTGTATGGAAACGTCAGCAAGATGAGAGCATCAGTTTCTGGGAAGGCCATTGAGTTTACCCATTTGTTCCATCATTCACCATTCGTTTATTGGGCTCATGTTATATCTCAAGTACTCTGGGAGGTGGATGGCATGGAGCTAGGAGGTGCAGTTTATACAGTGAAGATGGAATTGGGATTCCAAAAATCTTGTTTGAAAATAAACCTTCATGGATGGAAACAAGGATCCCAGACTAACAAGTTGCTTTTATATCCCAAATTGAAATGCAGTGAGAATAACTTTCAAGTCCTGCATTTAGTTTCAGAATGTCAATTATTTAAATGGAGAAAATCTGCTCCAGTGACAGCTCATGTTAAAAAAAAGGTATAAGGATTTTAGTTAGTTAAAAATGCAGTCTGAGTCATCAGGGGGATATGGAAACTAATCAAGTACAGTTTAAAATTGCATTAATAGAATAATGGGGGACAGTAACCCGGTGGCCTGTGTTCTGAGCAGAACTCACCCAAATGTGTTACTAAATGCAAGCATGGCCTTAAGTACTAAATGTGTTATGTAGTCTTGAGGGAAGGAGACTCCCAGCTATGGAAAGTGGTCCCTAAATGCTGGGAGCTGTACATGAGGGAGAGTAGATTGGAGGGAGGCACCCTGAGGTGGATGTTTGCAAGGCTGACCTTCGGGAGGACGGAGAGGCGAAACCAGAGCCTGTGAGTAGCAAATATTTGGCTCAGCATGAAAAGCAACAACAAATCCTTCTTATATTTAGAAGAAGAATTAAAAGAATTCCTGTGAAAGAGATTGGGCATTCATTCTAGTGACTTTTGTTCACTTTTTGATGATGTGTGAAGTGGAATGAATTACTTCTCAAGGTACTGAATGCCCAAGGGAAATGTTTGGGCAGAAGCTGGATGACTAATCTGGGAAGTTTATTTCTGAGTGCCAGATAAGAGTTTCTAGGGGTTGGACCTAGACATTTGTAGTTTTAATAAGCTCCTGTTTGTACTGATGAACAGCCAACAGTTTGGGAATCACTGAACTAGATAATTTGTTAAGTCTCTTTCAGGACTCGGGGTCTGATATGTTCTGTTTTTCTCCTTGAAAATTATTGTGGGACTTCCTGGCGATTCAGTGATTAAAACTCTGCACTCCCTGGTTGGGGAACGAAGATCTCACATACCGCACGGCATGCCCAAAAAAAAGAAAAAGGAAAAAAAAGAAAATTATTGTCCTGCAGCTTTATTAAGGCAGTATGTTCAGACAGAGTATGGCATAGTGTTTAAGAGCGTGGGCTCTGATCAGAGGGCCTAGGTATGAAATCCACCTCTCCGCTTAGTAGCTCTTTGACCCTGGCCAGTGACATGACTACTGGTCTCAGGATTGGTGGGGAGATTAAATGATTAATATATGTGAAAATACCTCATATCTGTGCTTGGCACTCAGTAGCCCTTGGTAAGTGTTAGCCATTGTCCTCATCATCATCCGCCACCCCTTTTGCCTTTACCTATGCAGACTTTCCTATACTAGAAGTAGACTTAGCAAGAAACTTCTCGGTAGATCTTCCAGGAGCAGAGATTTCCTGCAATGGGCAGACCCCCTCTCTAGGAGTCGAATGGCTAGAGAATGAGGAGAGGGTGAGAGGCCTGAGCACCATTCAGCCAGCACAGGACAGGGTCCCCCAGATGGCTTAGCCCCCACTTCCGCAGGCCTCTTGTGTTTGTGGGCCACATACCCCGTTAGCCATGCCTCTTGGGCTCCAGTTGCTCTTGCACTTGATTTAGCTTTCCTGAAGGGATGATTGGAGCAGGGCTGTTACGGTAATGAGAGAGAAGATAAGGGTGCCTTTTTTAGAGACCTCTCCTTCCTGATGAGCCTGGATATCTTTTCCTCTTTCTTCTTCCATATAGAAGCTATTCATTCATTGAACATCGATTGTTTGTGAAAATAATTCCAGGGTATGTTCCTTAGAGGCACCCTAATATGTGAAAAGCCAGACTTAAAACAAATAAACCAGGGACTAATTATTCAAGTTAAAAAAGGAATCTTTGTATTCCAAAGGGACTCACAAGAGTGTTTCTTAAATAGCAAGTGCCCTCAACACATTAAAATAAGGTGAACAACATCTATTAGGGAAGCAGCTCCTTTCCTGCCACTGCATTAAGATAAAAGGGCCCTCGAGTAGTGTTTCTAGTAATGATAATAAGTCTATGCTTGCCTGTTTCCCCACACTCAGTCTTCAGTGAGAAAACTGTTCATTCTAGGTGATCCAGCCCAATCTCCCCTCTGTGCTCCAAGAAAACTATTTTTGCACCACTCTTCAAGCACCTCCATTGTATCCTAGCCTGTCTGGCTTTACAACTGTGAACTCCTTACAGGCAGGACGGTGTCTTGTTCTTTATTTCCGGCCTGATGTCCAGTAAATGAGAGACTGACTGACTCCAAGCATGTCCCTTACTTGGTCTTAGTGCATTCTTCTGGCACAGTGAATAAATGAAGCTAGAAGCTTCGTAGGGTTCAACAGTGTGTGTATAAGCTGTGAAAAGGGAGCCGCGGTCCCACCCTGCCTGGACAGGGGCTTCAGATCCTTTAGTGAGTCTTAATTGTACAGGCATACCTTGGAGGAATTGTGGGTTTGGTTCCAGACCACTTCAGTAAAGTGAATATCAAAGCTAGTCACACATATTTGTTTGGTTTGTCAGTGCATATAAAAGTTATGTTTACATTATATTGTAAACTGTTAAGTGTGCAGTAGCATTATGTCTACAAAAGCAGTGTACTTGTTTCTTTACAATGCCTTAATTACAAAATACTTTATTGCTAAAAAATGCTAACCATCGTCTGACAATGCACGGTTGCCACCAACCTTCAATTTGTTGTTTTTTTTTTAAAAAAAAACAATATCTGCAAAGCACAGTAAAATGAAACTCAATAAAACACGGTATGCCTATATACAGTTGTTCAGGTTGAAAGGCGAAGTTAAGCTAGAAGCCTTGGGTCTGAATCCTAATTCTGTTATTTGCTAATGAGCGGGTGTTAGCAAGGTATGTGGTGTGTGACCTCTTTTTATCACTAACATGAGATTATTGATGTCTTCCCTCAAAAGAGGGAGGTATGTGGAATGGGAAAGAACCTGGGGGAGCCGGTGTAGCGCATAGTCCGGAGCACAGGCCTGTTTCTGGCTGCTTAGATTTATATCCTGGCTCCTCTCCAGCAAGGTGACTGGGCCGGTCACTTTCCTTCTCCAAGCCTGAGTTTGTTTTCTCATCTATTAAATGTTTATTGTAGTGGTACTTACCTCGTAGGGTTGTTGTGAGGATTTAACACAGTACCCAGTAAACACTTGAAGTGTTAGCTGTATTTTACTGTTTTAATATGAATGACTGTGATTGCTTTATTCGCATTGAGCCCTATAACTTTAATCCTCCCAGCTGGTTACTGAACTAACCCTGCCCTCGTGTCTTTTTGCAGAGGATGTGGATCCCTCAGTTGGTCGCTTCCGGAACATGGTGCAGACTGCAGTGGTCCCAGTCAAGGTAGGAAGCATGTTGTGATAGTATTTGAAATGTCATATAGTCTGGTTTAAAAACCCACTCTTTTATATGTAGGTACGTGTTAAGTGTGTGCTTAATTTTAAAACATTCTCTGCTCCTTTCCCATTTTTCATACTGTGGAAATCCATTTACCCCATCTGTGTGTAGGGATCCTGGAGTGCCATAGAGAGGCTGCAGGTGACCAGCTAGCTTGATCCTGCATGTAAATTATGGTGTGATGTGGGTCTGTAAATTTACCTCCCAGCAGGGTGCAGAGAGACCCACCTTTCTTTAACCTTCCCTTCTTGACTCAAAGTAAGCTATTAGGCAAAGAAGAGACATTGTTGCATTTCTGCATGGCACCTCTGGCCTTTACCACATCTTTATTTTGTGAATGGGGATGGCACAGATAGGAAAGCCAGCCCACATTGGATTAGGTTTAAAGAGCAGCTCTGTTGAAGAACCAAGAGGTGGAAGTTACAGAGGTGTTCTGATTGCTCAACATGTGGAGAACCACCTGCCAGCTAGGGCTCCAAAAGGGAGCAAGTGGCCCCTGGAAGTAGATCCCTATTAGTAGAGGTATTCAAATGTGATTGGAAGATGCTGGTCAGAGATGCTATAGGGAGTTTTATTTTTTTAAAAATCTTTAGAATATATTAGAATAGATTGATAAAATGTGTCAAGTTCATGCAAAAGGAGTAGAGGGGTGAGGGAGGATCTTTCATTGAACTTTAGTCCAGTGTGAAAAAGTATAAGATGAAATTTTTCCATACAACTCCATAGTATTTGTGTTACATTTCCCCTTGGGCACTTTTCTCTTTTTTCTTCACCCTTTGGAATTTTCTGTTGCCTTTAAAGTATAATTTGAATTTTGACAGATATATACACCTGGGTAACCACCACTATAATCAAAATACAGATTTCCATCACCCCAGAAAGTTCCCCTGTGTCCCTTTGCTGTCAGTTTCCTCCCACTCCCAGGCAACCAGTAAGCTGCTTTCAGTCACTACAGATTTGTTCTGCTCTCAGATTAATGTTTAAAAATTAGGTGCCCAACAGGAAGATACTAACTTTTTATTTTCCCCCCAAAAAAGAAAAATGGAAATACTTACTCCATCTATTATCACCTCTGATTCCTGAAAGGGCATTTTAACATTGAAAACAAGAGGGAGGAGTATGACCTTAGGGTAAAGAATGGTCACTTAAACTGGGTAAATCTTACTTTATGAAAAGTTCACACACTAGCCTCATTTTTCTCAGTTTGATGTAGGATGGTGACCACTTTGTGTGGGGCAGTGTTCGGGAGCCGTGATGTTACATGACCACTGTAAGGTCTCTTCAAACCCTGAGATTTCAGGACAGTGAGATGGGTTGTTTAAGAAACAAAACAAGTTACAGGTTTAGGGGCCTTCCCCAGTTTTTCGAGGACTGCAATAGAACAGGCTAACAGCACTCTTGTGTCTCACTTCTTGTCTTCTCTATAAACCACAGAAGAAGCGGGTGGAGGGCCCTGGCTCCCTGGGCCTGGAGGAATCAGGGAACAGGCGCATGCAGAACTTTGCATTCAGTGGAGGACTCTATGGGGGCCTGCCCCCCACGCACAGTGAAGCCGGCTCCCAGCCGCATGGCATCCACGGGACAGCACTCATCGGTGGCTTGCCCATGCCATACCCGAACCTCGCTCCTGACGTGGACTTGACTCCCGTTGTGCCGTCAGCAGTGACCATGAACCCTGCACCAAACCCTGCCGTCTATAACCCTGAAGCTGTCAACGAACCCAAGAAGAAAAAATATGCAAAAGAGGCTTGGCCGGGCAAGAAGCCCACACCTTCCTTACTGATTTGATATTTTTGGTAATGGAGGAGGGTGGGATTGGGTGGGAACAGGGTGGAAGGGTGATGGGGGAGCTAATGAATTAGGGAGAAAAACTTTCCATGTGTGCAGTATCGTCTTTCAGAATGTCTCCTGGGGTCCTAACCATGTAATATTAAAACTGGGGGTGGGGTTGAAGTATCCCAGAAAGACCTGTCTTCAGAACACTTTCATTGAAGAGAAATGTTTCATACATCCTTTTAAATAGACTGCCCTGGCTCTTTTGCACTCTTTCCATTATCTCCTTTTTTCTTTTCTCCCTCTTTCTAGGATCACTTTTTAAAAAATTATTTACCCCAGGGAGAGACTCCAGGCCCTCAGGTTGAATGTAGAGCTGTGGAGGTGACAGTAGCATTGCCAGCTTTGTGGGTTTAGCAGCCTGATTTATATTTACTATCCTGCAAGTCCCAGGTAGCAGAAGGGTTGCCACGGATTCCAGGTTAACAAGAGGGTTTAGAATGCTTCAGTTAAGCTAAGGTTTAAAACAACTCAGAAGTTTTCCTGGGTCGGTGGTTTTGAGGTCCAGTAGTTAGGCTTTTCTCTTTTGTCCTTTCTGTTAGAATGAGAACATTTGGATTTTTCTTCATCTGTGACCAGTGCCATAGACACAGGTTGATAGTTTTAAACTTACAGTATTGTTTGAACTTTACCTGTTTTTCTTGTCAAACCTGAGTACTCTACTTGCTGAAGTTTCTCATTTGATTCCAGAGTACTGTCCTCTACTCTCTAAGGCATTACTTTCCTTTTCAAGTGTGTTATGAAGGCAATATAAAGGATATGACCAGTTAGAGCAATTTCAATTAAAAAGGAAAAGATTTTACTTTGAAGTAACGGATATCTCGAAGAGGACATCTTCAGATGTTGATTTGGAGGCTCTTTCCCCCCCTTGACTGAGAGCTCTCGTTGTCCAGAGCTCCAAGACTAGACCTGGTTAACAAACATAGGAGACGAAGGTAGGACACATTGATGTGAGCTTTGTACAGAGATTTGTACATTTGTGTAATAGGCCTTTTCACGCTTTATGTGTAGCTTTTTACCTGTAACCTTTATTACATTGTAAATTAAACGTAACTTTTGTCATTCGGGTGCAGTCTGTGATTCAGTTGCCATCACCTATTTCTACTGCCTTTAGGGAATATTTGTCAATACACCTGTCAGGCTTGGGAGGTGATGCTCTGTCCCCATTTTATTACTACAAATAAAGATGCCCCCTGATGAACGTGGAAATTCTAATTAGAGATTCCAGTCCCCAGACTGAAGCCTCAGCGAGCAAAGTGGGTTAAGAAGTGCTTGCTGCCCTTCATCAGGAGGCAGAGCCGCAGGTCTGACGAGGAAGACTGGGCTTTGGGGCCCTTGTCCTGGGTGTAACCATTGCCCTCTGGTTACAGCTGCATGCATTTGCGCTATAGCTCAGGAGGCACAGGAGTGAAAGGAAGCTAAAGATGAGTACATTTAGAAGGGATTTCAGCCAGAGTTTGGATTGGATGGGTGGGTCTTGCATACTAGAACCTCGTGTGCAGGAAGTGCATTTGTGTGTGGTGAGACTTAATATATGTGGCTTTGTGGTGAAAATGCCAACTAGGTTCCAAATCCCTTAGATTGAGAGTGTGGACTCACGGCAGGAGCAGCCTGTTAAAGAGCAGATCTGTGAAATCACAGACAAGTTAACTTCTCCACTGGCCTCCGTAACAGTGAGTGTCCTCGTCCTCATGAGGGTGCCTTCCTCTCATCACAGCGAAGGTTACTGTTAGTGCTGGTTAACTGTCACTCGTTGAGCACCTGCCTACTGTGCTAGCCATCTACAGGCATGTCATTTAATTTTCATAGCCCTAAGAGGAATACTGTTTTTATCCCCATTTTACAGATGAGAAAACAGGCTCAGAGCTAAAGTAAACTTCCTTATGATTTCATGTAGTAAAGTCAGGATTTAAACTGTAGCCTGAATCCAGAGCCTGAGCACAGGTTTACACGGCCTCCGGGATGAGTTAAGGGGAAGGATGTGCCGGTCTTAGGTGGCTCGTCATTGTGCTCCGTAGACTGGAGCTAGGTGTTTGTTCTGAAGTTTGAAAAAAGTATTTTTGGGACTTCCCTGGTGGCACAGTGGTTAAGAATCCACCTACCAATGCAGGGGACACGGGTTCGAGCCCTGATCCGAGCCCTGGTCCAGGAAGATCCCACATGCCGCGGAGCAACTAAGCCCGTGTGCCACAACTACTGAGCCTGCGTGTCACAACTACTGAAGCCTGCACGCCTAGAGCCTGTGCTCCTCAACAAGAGAAGCCACCACAATGAGAAGCCCACACACCACAACTAGAGAAAGCCCGCGCAAAGCAACGAAGACTCAACGCAGCCAAAGATGAATAAATAAGTAAATAATTTTTTTTAAGAAGGGGAAAAAAAGGTTTTTTTCCAAACTGGACAACTTACTAGAAGGTATAATAAGGGATTTAGGTCTAGTTTAGATAATAAAATAAATCCTTCCTGGTGAGAGAAAATAAAATCCTTCCTGGTGAGAGATGTCATGCATTATTCGGTTTCAGAATTTGAGTTGCAGAGTAAAACGAATTGGTGTCTCAAAGAAGGCTCAACAGAGAATATCCAAGCCTACAAAGCTCTGTCTTTCTCTTCAAAGGTCCATTTGCCTTTAGTGGCAGCAGGACTGGCTGAATTTGGTGGTTACACAGCATACGGAGGCATGTGTGTATGGAAACCTGGCTCTCCTGGCACCAGATTTCTGATTTATTCCAATCATGTTTTAGTGCCCCTCAAAGATGAACACTGCAGGAAGGGGCTCAGCTGTGCCTCGCCCCTAATGCAGCTCTAGACGATGACTGTGGGTAGGTAAGCCCTTGCTGTTCACCACCAGGATCAGCAAATGGTCTCTATCACTCAGGTGAGCACAGTGCTGCTGAGGGATGCAGGGATGAGAAGCAACTGTTGGTTTCCCCAGAGTCCTGTGCCCCTAATAGACCACCTGCTAAGGAGGGAGGAGATGACTCTTCCCCTCCCCAGGGTGGGAGAGAGTGATGAACCCCATGGAGAAGGACCTATTGACAGAAAGCAATAGGTGATCACAGCTCAAGCTGTTTGGTGACTGCTTGCCTAAAATATGCTCATCATTATCAACTCAGAATTTTGGAGTCTGGAAGGGTTTGTAAGATCCTGTCTGGATCCCTCATTTTGCTTGCAAGCAAACCATGGCAGCGGGGACTGACTTCTACTTCTTTCAACTAATATGGATTGAACATGTGTGAGTAGAGATGAGTGAAACCCGGGGTGTCAGGGAGGCTTCTAGGGAGATGATGTTTGAGCTGAGCATTGAAGATCAAGGAGGGATTTGCTGCGTGAAGGACTGTGGGCCATGGTTCTCCAGGCAGAAGAACCAGTGTGAGAGGCATGGAAGGAGGACGAGGGGATGGCTGGGGGGTGGCAGGAGGGAGGAATCAGAAAGGCAGAGTCCAGGTCCCACACGGTGAGCTCTGCTGGGGAATTTGAATCTACCAGGGAGCCAATGAAGGATTTGTTTTCCTTACTTAAAAAAAAAAAATGTATACAGACATTCTTATACAGCAATATTGGAAAATCCAGAGACGTATACCTCACACAGACACGCACCCTCCTCACCCAGAGTGGGGAGACTTCCTCGGGGAGATTTCAGGCAGGGCAGCGACTGATCGGATTCAGATGTTAGAAAGTCCCTCTGGCAGCAGCTGAAGGTCAGTCTCGAAGCAGGGGAGACAGGTGTTCTAGTGTACTCTCTCACACAGTTTAGCAAACCTAGAGGTAAGTCCAGATGTAGAGAGAATATGGAAAAGAAAGTTCCTTAGTAGTTCTGTCTGTGAGAGGGAGGGGTGCTAAGAGGAGAGGGTCATGGAAAGCTTCAGACCTTTGATGTTTCCAAATGGCGGAGGTGGGGGCGCTCCAAGCAAGGGCAGCTGCAGGAGTAAAGGGGGTTAGGGTGGATTAAAGGCCCTGGCGATGATGTTGGGGGTGGTAAGAAGGCTGGAGTGCTCACCTACCGAGTTTGGGTAGTATCTGTAGCCATGGAATGAAATTGCTGGAGGAATTGTATGTGGAGGCTTCTACCTCTGAACTGGGGTAGAGGTGCAGTTCCAGAGTCAGCCAGCAGGCGGGGCCCTGCTCCCATCCTTGCAGCCGCCGTAGGAGCCAGTGTGAAGACCCAGGGTTGTGGGTGGCAGAAGATAGGAAGGGAAAGCATCTGGCTCCTTGTCAGGCACCTGATGGCACTTTTACGTGTTTTACCTCCCTAAATTCTCCCAACAGCCCCGAGAGGAGGTTGGTTGAGTCCGACTTTATACCTGGAGAACTTGAGGCTCACAGAGTGCACAGCGGGCAAGTGATAAACCAGCAGTTTGAACCTGGACCTGCTGTTGAGGATGACGAAAAACACAGGGGAGCTCCTGACTCAGGTTGCTGTCCCTGCCTGTGCCTGGGGTCTGTGAGAGACTCTGGATTTTGGTCCCTTTCTGATTTTTCTCTTCCTCAGTTTCCTGCCCCTTCTGTCTCCATCTCTGGTCCCTCTTGGGGTCCATGGAGCTCCAAGTGCTGTCTCCATACCTGGGCCAGGCTGGGTGACTGCAGCCCCCTCCAGACACTATTGCACTCATGGCCTGGGGACAAGGTTACTGATAGGAAGTGCAGGTGAGATGTGGAGAGAGGCTCTCAGGAGAGAACCTCTGATGACCAAGTCCCCCAGCCTGCCTGCCTCGGCCTCCCCTCCACCCCCACCATTACCACGGTCTTCCTCCACAGCCAGGCCGCCACTTGGGCCTGGAGCCTGTTTTTCTGCGGTTATGCCCTCTCCAACTGACACCATCAAGACAGTCTCTCCTCCAGACCTTCCTCAGCAGTGTTCTGTTCATCGTCACTGCTCTCAAAGGGAAACAAAACCAAAACCTCTTTATTCCACTTTCTCACCAGGTACCACAGCTTCCTCCTGTTTCTCTCTTCCACCTTGCACTACAACTTCTGGAAAGAATTGTCGCATCTGTGTCTTCATTCTCCACTTGCTTGTGAATCGACTTCAGTCAGGTTTTTGTCCTAACACTCCATCAAAACTGTGCCTGCTGATGACTCCAGTCCGTCGTGTTCACTGCTCTGCTCAGAACGCTCCAGAGGCCCCTCATTTCCTCTGGCCTGAGAGCCAGTCTTTTCACTGCTCTGCACCCCCTCGCATTGCCTCTCTGTCCTCCTACCTCTCTCCCCCTTGCTCATTCTGCTGCAGCCACCACGGGGTCTGGCTGGCCCTTCAGCCCTCAAGGCACACTCCCACCCTGCCCCTGTGGCTGGAACTCTTCTCCCAGATGGCTGCCTCCCTCACTGCCTTCAAGCTGAACAAGAGGAAGGCAGGCCCTGACCTCCAGAGGCTGGCCTGGCTCACACAGCTGGGCCTTGGTGCTCTCCTGCTGAACATATACAGTTTCACAGAACATCAGTGTCAGACAAGGCCACTCTGTGACCACGATGGATCAAGACAAACAGGACCACTCTGTAATGATGTCTGAACACAGACAAAAACGTGAACATTGTCCAAACCACAGAAAGGACTAATTACCTTAAATGTCAATGGACTGAATGCTCCAATTAAAAGACATAGAGTGGCAGACGGGATAAAAAAACAAGAGCCTACGATATGCTTCCTACAAGAGACCCACCTTAGGGCAAAGGACACGTAGATTGAAAGTGAGGCAATGGAAAAAGATATTTCATGCAAATGGAAATGAAAAGAAATCAGGAGTCGCAATACTCATATCAGACAAAATAGACTTTAAAGCAAAGTCTATAAAGAAGGACACAATATAATGATAAAAGGATCAATACAAGAAGAGGATTGTACACTTGTCAACATATATGAACGTAATTTAGAAGCACCCAAGTGCATAAAACAAATACAGACATAAAGGTAGAAATTGACGGGAATTCAATAATAGTAGGAGACTTTAACACCCCACTTACATCAATGAACAGATCTTCTAGACAGAAAATCAACAAGGCAAGAGCGATCCTAAATGATACAATAGAACAGTTAGACTTAATTGATATTTTCAGGACATTACATCCAAACCACAAAAAGGACCAGCCATCCCTGTACTGGGTTGACTTGTGGCCCCAAAAGATACGTCCATCCGGAACCTCAGAATGTGACCTTATTTGGAATAAGAGTCTTTGCAGATGTATTTAAGGTAAGCATCTTGACATGCGATCATCCTGGATAAGAGTGGGCCCTAGATCCAATGATGAATGTCCTTGTAAGAGACAGAAAAGGGAAGACACAGAGACACAGAGGGGAAGCTTGTGAAGAAGGTGGCAGAGACTGGAATAACATGTCTATAAGCTCAGGAATGCCAAGGGCTGCCAGCAGCCACCAGAAGCCAGGAGAGAAGCATGGAACAGATGCTCCCTCAGAGCCTCCAAAAGGAACCAACCCTGTCAACACCTTGATATCCAACTTCCAGCCTCCAGAATTGTGAGAGAATAAATTTCTGTTGTTATAAGCCACAAGTTTGTAGTAATTTGTTATGGCAATCCCCCTAAGCTAGCTAATATGGGAGACTTGCTTTTTGCTAATAACAGTGGTAGCCTTGGTCTGGTCTTCCCTCCTTCTAGCTAAAGTTAATTAAGATCCACAGTCATGAAAGTAAGGGGATGGAAAAAATATTCCTTGCAAATGGAAATCAAAAGAAAGCTGGAGTAGCAATTCTCATATCAGACAAAATAAAGACTTTAAAATAAAGACTATTACAAGAGATGAAGAAGGACACTACATACTGATCAAAAGATCAATCCAAGAAGAAGATATAACAATTGTAAATATTTATGCAGCCAACATAGGAGCACCTCAATACATAAGGCAAATGCTAACAGCCATAAAAGGGGAAATCGACAGTAACACAATCATAGTAGGGGAATTTAACACCCCACTTTCACCAATGGACAGATCATCCAAAATGAAAATAAGGAAACACAAGCTTTAAATGGCACATTAAACAAGATGGACTTAATTGATATTTATAGGGCATTCCATCCAAAAACAACAGAATACACTTTCTTCTCAAGTGCTCATGGAACATTCTCCAGGATAATAATATCTTGGGTCACAAATCAAGCCTTGGTAAATTTAAGAAAATTGAAATCGTACCAAGTATCTTTTCTGACCACAACACTATGAGATTAGATATCAATTACAGGAAAAACAGTAAAAAATACAAACACATGGATGCTGAACAATATGCTACTAAATAACCAAGAGATCACTGACGAATTGAAAAAGGAAATAAAAAAATACCTAGAAACAAATGACAATGAAAATACGATGATGCAAAACCTATGGGATGCAGCAAAAGCAGTTCTAAGAGGGAACTTTATAGCTATACAAGCCTACCTCAAGAAACAAGAAAAATCTCAAATAATCTAATCTTATACCTAAAGGAACTAGCGAAAGAAGTACAAACAAAACCCAAAGTTAGCAGAAGGAAAGAAATCATAAAGATCAGAGCAGAAATAAATGAAATAGAAACAAAGAAAACAATAGCAAAGATCAATAAAACTAAGAGTTGGTTCTTTGAGAAGATACACAAAATTGATAAACCATTAGCCAGACTCATCAAGAAAAAGAGGGAGAGGACTCAAATCAATAAAATTAGAAATGCAAAGGGAGAAGTTACAACAGACACTGCAGAAATACAAAGCATCCTAAGAGACTACTACAGGCAACTCTATGCCAATAAAATGGACAACCTGGAAGAAATGGACAAATTCTTAGAAAGGTATAACCTTCCAAGATTGGACCAGGAAGAAATAGAAAATATGAACAGACCAATCACAAGTAATGAAATTGAAACTGTCATTAAAAATCTTCCAACAAACAGAAGTCCAGAACCCGATGGCTTCACAGGTGAATTCTATCAAACATTTAGAGAAGAGCTAACACCCATCCTTCTCAAGCTCTTCCAAAAAATTACAGAGGAAGGAACACTCCCAAATGCATTCTATGAGACCACCATCACCCTGATACCAAAACCAGACAAAGATACTACAAAAAAAGAAAATTACAGACCAATATCACTCATGAATAGAGATGCAAAAATCCTCAACAAAATACTAGCAAACAGAATCCAACAACACATTAAAAGGATCATACACCATGATCAAGTGGGATTTATCCCAAGGATGCAAGGATTCTTCAATATATGCAAATCAATCAATGTGATACACCACATTAACAAATTGAAGAATAAAAACCATATGATCATCTCAATAGATGCAGAAAAAGCTTTTGACAAAATTCAACACCCATTTATGATAAAAACTCTCCAGAAAGTGGGCATAGAGGGAACCTAACTCAACACAATAAAGGCCATATACGACAAACCCATAGCAAATATCATTCTCAATGGTGAAAAACTGAAAGCATTTCCTCTAAGATCAGGAACAAGACAAGATGTCCACTCTCACCACTATTATTCAACATAGTTTTGAAAGTCCTAGCCATGGCAACCTGAGAAGAAAAAGAAATAAAAAGAATACAAATTGGAAAAGAAGAAGTAAAACTGTCACTGCAGATGACATGATACTATACATAGAGAATCCTAAAAATGCCACCAGAAAACTACTAGCGCTAATCAATGAATTTGGTAAAGTTGCAGGATACAAAATTAATGCACAGAAATCTCTTGCATTCCTCTACACTAATGATGAAAAATCTGAAAGAGAAATTAAGGAACCACTCCCATTTACCACTGCAACAATAAGAATAAAATACCTAGGAATAAACCTACCTAGGGAGACAAAAGACCTGTATGCAGAAAACTACAAGACACTGATGAAAGAAATTAAAGATGATACCAACAGATGGAGAGGTATACCATGTTCTTGGATTGGAAGAATCAATATTGTGAAAATGACTATACTACCCAAAGCAATCTACAGATTCAATGCAATCCTTATCAAATTACCAATGGCATTTTTTATGGAACTAGATCAAAAAATCTTAAAATTTGTATGGAGACACAAAAGACCCCAAATAGTCAAAGTAGTCTTGAGGGAAGAAAACGGAGCTGGAGGAACCAGACTCCCTGACTTCAGACTATACTACAAAGCTACAGTAATCAAGACAATATGGTACTGGCACAAAAACAGAAATATAGATCAATGGAACAGGATAGAAAGCCCAGAGATAAGCCCACGCACATATGGTCAGCTTATTTTTGATAAAGGAGGCAAGAATATACAATGGAGAAAAGACAGCCTCTTCAATAAGAGGTGCTGGGAAAACTGGACTGCTACATGTAAAAGAATGAAATTAGAACACTACCTAACACTATACACAGAAATAAACTCAAAATGGGTTAAAGACCTAAATGTAAGGCCAGACACTATAAAACTCTTAGAGGAAAACATAGGCAGAACACTCTATGACATAAATCACAGCAAGATCCTTTTTGACCCATCTCCTTGAGAAATGAAAATAAAAATAAAAATAAACAAATGAGACCTAATGAAACTTAAAAGCTTTTGCACAGCAAAGGAAACCATAAACAAGATGAAAAGACAACCCTCAGAATGGGAGAAAATATTTGCAAACAAAGGAACTGACTAAGGATTAATCTCCAAAGTATACAAACAGCTCATGCAGCTCAATATCAAAAAAACAAACAACCCAATCCAAAAATGGGCAGAAGACCTAAATAGACATTTCTCCAAAGAAGATATGCAGATTGCCAACAAACACATGAAAAGATGCTCAACATCACTAATCATTAGAGAAATGCAAATCAAAACCCAATGATGTATCACCTCACACTGGTCAGAATGGGCATCATCAAAAAATCTACTAATAATAAATGCTGGAGAAGGTGTGGAGAAAAGGGAACCCTCTTGCACTGTTGGTGGGAATGTAAATTGATACCGCCACTATGGAGAACAGTATGGAGGTTCCTTAAAAAACTAAAAATAGGGGCTTCCCTGGTGGCGCAGTGGTTGAGAGTCTGCCTGCCGATGCAGGGGACGCGGGTTCATGCCCCGGTCCGGGAAGATCCCACATGCTGTGGGGCGGCTAGGCCCGTGAGCCGTGGCTGCTGAGCCTGCGCCTCCGGAGAGGCCACAACAGTGAGAGGCCCGCGTACTGCAAAACAAACAAACAAACAAAAAAACTAAAAATAGAACTACCATATGACCCAGCTATCCCAGTACTGGGCATATACCCTGAGAAAACCATAATTCAAAAAGAGACATGTGCCACAATGTGCATTGCAGCACTACTTACAATAGCCAGGATGTGGAAACAACCTAAGCGTCCATCGACAGATGAATGGATAAAGAAGATGTGGCACATATATACAATGGAATATTACTCAGCCATAAAAAGAAACGAAATTGAGTTATTTGTGGTGAGGTGGATGGACCTAGAGTCTGTCATACAGAGTGAAGTAAGTTAGAAAGGGAAAAACACCATATGCTAACACATATATATGAAATCTAAAAAAAAAAAAAATGGTTCTGAAGAACCTAGGGGCAGGACAGGAATAAAGACGCAAACGTAGAGAATGGACTTGAGGGCACGGGGAGGGGGAGGAATAAGCTGGGACAAAGTGAGAGAGTAGCATGGACATATATACACTACCAAATGTAAAATAGATAGCTAGTGGGAAGCAGCCACATAGCACAGGGAGATGAGCTCTGTGCTTTGTGACCACCTAGAGGGGTGGGATAAGGAGGGTGGGAGGGAGACGCAAGAGAGAGGGGATATGGGAATATATGTATATGTATAGCTGATTCACTTTATTATACAGCAGGAACTAACACAACATTGTAAAGCATTTATACTCCAATAAAGATGTTTAAAAAAATAGATCCCTAGTCATAGAATTGCCCCCACTCCTACAGCATCCAATCCGGAGCAAAGTCCTACTTCCTGAAGCCCTCCCAAATCATCTAACCGAAGTCTAAATCCCATAGTAATTCATTTCTAACACCCTCTTACTGAGTGACCCCACGGTCCCCATGGAGTACGCTGTCCCTCACTACAAGTCAGAAACTCAACTTGATAACTGCCCTTTCTGGTGGTTTTTGGCTGGAGGTCCTTCACAAAGTCTTTACCCAGAGGTTACCATCTCCAGTGAAAACTGCAGCCTGCCCCAGCCCCCAAGCCTCCCGTTCCCTTGCTCCGTTTCCATCATAGCACCCATCGCCTTCTCCCACACTGGATCAATTTCTTATTTGCTCTATATTGTGTGTGGTCTGTCTCGCCCGTCCCCAACCCCATCTGAATGTGAGCTCCACTAGGGGCATGGACCGTTGTCAGGATTGTTTCAGGTTGTATTCAGGATGGCTAGAACGGGGCCTAGCACATCGTAGGCACGTGGTAAATATTTGCTGAATGAATGAACCATTGCTAGGACCGGAGGTCCTAAGCAGCTTGGCCATCAGGAAGGCTTCCCTGGAAATGGGCTATGAAGGCTGGGATCTGATGGGTAAATAGAGGTAATCCTGCCTGACAGTGGGGAGGAGCGTTTCCAGCATGTGCAAAAGGCCTGGGGAAGCGAGGGGATATTTCATGATTGGGGGATTGCAAGTGCTTTGAGATAGCTCAAGAGGGAGTTCTGGAAGGGGAAGGCAAGAGATGAGGTTGGAGAGTTGTCAGGGGCCAAGAGGGCTGGGTCACTGGGAACTCAGAGTTTACCCTGAGGGCCACCAGGAGCCATGGAAGTGCTTAAGCAGAAGGCAGCATTTTAAGAGCAGATGGCAGGAGGGGGACAGTGCCGTGGAAGAGGTGAGGCTGGAGGTGGGAAGACCAGTGGCAAGACTGTAGGAAAGTGAGATGATGCCACCTGGGTCATGGTGGCAGCTGGAGAGAAGGGGCTGAGTCCAGGGAGAAGGAGAAAGACCCAGGTGCCTCCTGGGTCCTGGCCTGGGCATCCAGGTGATCAGAGGTGCCATTCACTGCAGAGGGGGAGGTGGGAGGGGCACGTTACGGGGAAGATGCTGAGTGTGAGACACTTCGTGCTGTGGAACATCAGGGGAGATGTCACGTGGGCAGTTGTATGTGTACCTGGAGCTCAAACTTGGACTGGAGACACAGGTTTGGAAGATGGACACAGCGGTGCTGAGAGGAGTGGTGGAGAGAGGAATTCTGAAGACTTCTAGCTGAGAAGCCACAGCCTTGGGGCCTCAGGGCAGACAGGGTTTCAGGGAAGGCAGAGGAAGGCCCACTTCTCCCCCGCCCACCCCTCTTCCACTCTCTCTGGGGTCTCTAGGTCTCACCTTGCTCCCTGGAACTCCCAGTGGCTGGATCACTCGCTGGGACAGAAGAGTCCTCCCGCTCCTAATAATTCACTGCTCCAGGCTTGTTTAGAAAGCAGAGGGGGAGGTTCTGTGCTGCACACAGGCCCTGGGACCAAAGGCGCTCTGGGACCAAAGCCCCACCTGGAGGCGGAGATGGCAGCCCCTCCCCGGGACACAGGCCCCCATTATTCTGGGAAAGCTCAGAAAGGGGGCTGAAGTTGGGGGGCGGGTAACCAGAGGAAGTCCAGGCACAATGTCACCATCAGCAGCTCACAGACAGCAGAGCTGGGGGGCAGGCCTGGCACTCTCCCTCCTTGTCCCAATGGCCCCAGCCACCTGCCCCCAAGACTCCGACCGGAGCTGACAGCAGCCCTGCCCCGATGGAAGGGCTTAACCCAGACTCCCTGGGCTCCATTCTGCCTCCTACATGCCTCTCCCTTCCATCTGCCCACAGCCAGGTGGGACCTCCCTCCTCCCTCCTCCCTCCTCCCTCCTCCGAGCATTGCTGCAGTGCCCTTCTCTGCCCACCAAGCCATCTTCCACATCTCCCCCGGGGTCTTCTTCCTAAAATGCAATTCACAGCACATCACTCCTCCTTCAGATGTCCCTGAAGCAGGGACTCATCCCCAAAACTTTTGGGTCAAAGGCCAATCTCCCTCCTGGGGCCTCAAACCCTCCCACTTGACTCTTTTTTTAGTTCCTTAGTGTGCATCCTCCCTGCTGCCCTCCCCCTTCATCTGCTGTTCACTCTCGGCTCACTCATCACTTCCTCTGGGCGGCCTTCCTTGGTTCCCAGGCTGCGTAAGGAAGGTCTGCTTGAGTAACCCCCACTCACTGGGTTTTTCCCACTCGGGTGCTGGGAGGGCAGAGTCTGGGTCTATCGTATTCACCACAGCTTCCCAGCAAACCCACAGTGGGCCAGCCGTATAGACAGCATTGAGTTGGAATGTGTCATGAAGCTCTTTCACCCTCCTCCCCTCCCCCATCCTTGGATCCTGCCCCCGCTGGATCAGGTGAGCAGGAGGTGTTATTCCCCATCTCAGCGAGAAGGGGCAGCTGAGTGCAGAGCCGCGTGCCTTCACCTGTGCCACCTAGAGGGTCTCAGCCCTGAACCCAGTGACGTCCCAGGGGTGTTGGGAGGAGATACCAACAACTGAAGTCATGTTTCATCAAGGCTCCCAAACCCTCAGGGGAAGTAAGGGCAATGAGACAGAGCAGGGGGAGGGCCCCTGAGAAAGGGAAATTGCCCTGTGGCTTCCTGCTCCGAGCAGCAGAGGGGATGCTGGCTCCTGGGAACCTGGTTCGGTCTCTTCCTGGCAGCGGAACTTGGGCACACCGCTTACCCTTTCCCACCTGTAAAATGGAAAGCACCAGAGAACCCTGTCTCAGGTATGGTGAGCTTAGCGGAGCAGTGCGTGGAGAGCCCCTTGCACAGCGCCTGCCGCATGGGGAGGCAAGTTCCCCTTCCCAGGCCCCCAGGCCTTCCCATCAGCTTCATGCATATGAAAATTCAAGTGTGTGCAACATCCAGGCCGAGGGTGGATGGGACGGACCCGGCTGAGGGGACAGAGGACACAGGGGCAGAGCTGCTGACTAAGGGCTGTGGGACAGGGCCCTGGGGCTGAGGAAGAGCAGGAAGTCCTAACAGGAGGAATAGGGAGGGGACTTGTGGCCTCTTTCAGCCCCTTTTCATTGCAGCTGGGGAAACTGAGGCTTAGAGGAGGCAGAGCCAGGTTTGCGACTGCAGCTCTCCTGAACCTACCGCGCTGAATGCAAGCTTCGAGGCACACGCTTTAGACGCAGACAATTGTTTGACTCAAGATCACAAGGAAGAGGGTGTGACAAGCCAGGAACCCAGGGTCCTGACTCCCCAGGACCCTTCCCCCTTCCCCAGGAGGCCATCCTCACAGGGTCTGGAGGAAGATGTGGAGGCTGGGAGTGAGGGCAGATCACACAGTCCAGAAGCTTCCCATCATCTAGTCAACAAACGCCAGGCTCTGTGGAAATAGCAGAAAAAGAGACGCAGGCAGCTCTCAGGGAGCATATAGACTACTGGGGAAGAGATGTTAAGAAATCACGAATGAATGTAACAGTATAACTGTAATGAGGGCTATGGAGAAGGGGTTCATGGGACTGTGCAAGGATGTAGTAAGGGACCACACTCTACCTGGGAGGTCAAGAAAGGCTTTTGAGGATGCGGTGCTTAGGCTGAGAATCAGGATGAAAAAGGTTACTGTGAGATAATAATTACATATCTATATCAATACCTGCCCCTGGTTCCTGGCCCAAGGCTCCTATAACCCTTGTAATTTCCTGACTGATGAGGACACTAGGAGCATCTTTTGTTTTACTGAAGTCACTTGGCTGGGGGGAGTGGTGGTCCCGAACGGCTCCTGGAGGGGGACTGTCCACCAGGAAGACCAAGCCTTGATTAGAAGCTTGGAATTTTCACATACGCACTCCTCAATGCCAACTTCTCCAGAGAGGGGAGAGGGCTGGAAATAGTTGATCGTCTCTACACAAAAATCCAAATAGCACGGGTTTCGGGGAGCTTCTAGATGAGTGAACACATCCACGTTCTGAGAGGGTGACACAACCCAGCTCCACGGGGACAGAGGCTCCTGCGCTTGGGACCTTCCCAGACCTCGCCCTATGTGTCTCTTCATCTGGCCATTCATCCGTATCCTTTGTCATAACCTTTAATAAACTACAAAATGTAAGTGCTTCCCTAAGTTGTGTGAGCCACTCTAACAAATTGATTGAACCCTAGGAGGGGGTCGTTGGAACTTTCAATCTGTAGCTGGTTGGTCAGAAGCACAGCTAATTACCTGGGCTTGTAACTGGCCTCTGAAGTGTGTGTGTGGGGGGGGGGCAGTCTTATGGGACTGAGCCCTTAACCTGTAGAATCTGATTATATCTCTGTGCAGATAGTGTCAGAATTCAGTTGAATTGTAGGACACCTAATTGGTTTCACAAAGAATTACTTGGTGTAGGGGAAATTCCCTGGGAAGATGTTTTTTTTTCCCCTACACAGTTACCCAGGCAAGAGGGTGGAGTGCATTCCAGGCAGAGGGAATGGCATCTGCAAATGTCCTGTCATAGGAGGAAGTACAACATACTCTAGAAATGTGCTCCAAGTTTGCCTTTTCAGGAAGGTGGAGTAAAGGCATCTTCTTCCCCTTTTCTTCTTGAAAATCACCCCATCACACACAGACAGACAGACAGACAGACAGACACACACACACACACACACAATGAGAACAAGAAACAGAAACTCCATCTTCTAAGAAGATATTTCTGACCTCAAACTACAATATTGTAGAAAAGCATCAAATGTTCTAGATTCTAGTATTGTTAAATAATGGAATTATTAAACAATTTTGTCTTCTCTCTAGTTCTAGAACTTGGCTTCCTCAGCCCTGCTCTTTCTTATTGCATTAACTAATAAAATTCCAATGCCTGGCCCTAAGAATGAAAATTTTAATTAACAACTTCTTTGAAAACAAGCCTCAGAAAGATGGGAAGTACCTGTCTTTTCTCCCCTGAAGCTGTAGAAACACAAATACTTATTATACTCCATCATAAAAATGAGTTTAAGAATCAGACATGATTGGGAATTCCCTGGCGGTTCAGTGGTTAGGACTCCACACCTTCACTACTGAGGGTGTGGGTTTGATCCCTGGATGGGGAACTAAGATACCGTGAGCCGTGGTGCGGCCAAAAAAAAAAAAGAAAAGAAGAAAAAGAATCAGACATGATACAGATCAAAACAAGAAATTTCACGAGTGTGTCCATCTTGTTTTTCTGTCCAATGTGGAGACTGTGGAACTATGTGTGAAAAACATGTTAGCTCTGTTAATACAAATCCATCCTGAGTGGGACTTCCCTGGTGGAGCAGTGGTTAAGAATCTGCCTGCCAATGCAGGGTTCGAGCCCTGGTCTGGGAAGATCCCACATGCCACGGAGCAACTTAGCCCGTGCGCCACAACTACTGAAGCCTAAGCGCCCTAGAGCCCGTGTGCCACAACTACTGAGCCCACGTGCCACAACTACTGAAGCCCACGCGCCTAGAGCCTGTGCTCCCCAACAAGAGAAGCCACCACAATGAGAAGCCCGTGCACTGCAACGAAGAGTAGCCCCTGCTTGCTGCAACTAGAGAAAGCCTGCATGCAGCAACAAAGACCCAACACAGCCAAAAAAAACCCCAACATCCTGGGAAAGGTTGTTTGCACAGAGAGTCTTGAAAGACAGCCAGACTTCAGATTGTACAAAACTCTGTGGAAGTAACTTTTAAATTCCAAAAATAAGACTGGGATGGCAATTGGCTATTTTAACTGATAATTTGAGCCAGGATAATTATGTTACAATTGTCATCTGTACGGCCCTTATCATAACTGACGCCATCTTGGGCCCATTCAGCTCCTCCTGTCCTTCCACTGACCCTAGCCAGGACTATACTGTCCTGTCATCAAGGACTTTGTAGTTAACAGATACTGTTTAATAATTGTGATGTCCAGGTGGCTCTATATTCTGTCAGTCTCCAAACAATGATGAAGACCTGCGCTGACTATTCCCGGTGCCCATGCGACTAGTTACCCATTTATAAATCTTGACTAGAAATGCACTTCCTGTTTCCAAGCACCTACCCCCAAACCCTAAGTTCACTATAAAATTGTCGCAGTGGCCCCTTGGTGGTGCAGAGTGCAGCTGCCAGCGCTTCTGTATCGTTGTCTGCCCCATCCCACCTTGTGATTACTCTGTAATAAATTGATCCTCTGATTATACGGAGTTGCTTGCCTCATTTTTGGTCTCAAGATAACTTCTCAAGGAATTCCCTGGGTGTGCAGTGGTTAGGACTCGGCGCTTTCACTGCTGTAGCCCTGGGTTCAATCCCTGGTTGGGGAATTAAGATACTGCTAGCCATACGGCATGGCCAAAAAAAAAAAAGATAACTTCTCAGTTTGGTTTTTGTTACCTCCTACAGCCAACAATTAGCAAACCAGCCAGGAGACTGAAAACGACAGAGAAATGGGTAAAGGGATAGTGTAGGGGGGCTGGGGCGGGGGAGCCCATCTCTGGTGGGGGAAGCCCAGGCTGGCAAGCCACGGCCGCGTGGGGTGACCTGGCTAGGTTTCTGGAATGCTTCCGGACGGTGTATGAGCATGGGGATGCCAGGAAAACACCAGAGGGCTTACTAGATATATTAATCCAAGCTGTGGGAAAGTGAAAGTGGAAAAAAGAAAGTGAGCAAGCTATCAGGTTGTTGCATTACCTTTGTTGTGTGTTCTGAAGATTAGCACAGACAAGGAATTGCGGCTCAGCAGTGGAACTAGAGCCAACTAGAGAGGCGCAGGGGTTAGAGAGGGATGTCCAGACGCCATGGTCCACCACCTCAGACGTTATGTCAAAGAAAATACAACAAGAAGAGCACATTGAAGTGATGCATGTAAGATGGCTCAAATGAAGGGCTGTGGGCTGCCCCATTCAAAGGTGTTATTTCAAAGGTGTTATAAATCAGAAGATTGCCTCTCTGTCCCTTTCTGGTTTATGTTTCGCCCATACCTGATTATGCCGTGGGTTTGGATGTCCTACAGGAGTTGGACCTCACAACCACCACGGGCGAGTTCCGGTTACTGATCCCAGGGGTCAAGTTAAGGGGATCCTGTAAAATTGCTTATCCCTCGGAGAGTGGTGGCAATAAAACAATATTGCCTACCTGGGGGACAGGAAGAAGCAATGGCTACTGTCAAGGAATTAGAGAAGGTGGGAGTTATAAGACTGGCCCAAAGCCCATTCAATAGCCCCACGGGGGGACTTCCCTGGTGGTCGAGTGGTTAAGATTCCGCGCTCCCAATGCAGGGGGCCTGGGTTCGATCCCTGGTCAGGGAACTAGATACCGCATGCCGCAACAAAGATCCTGCATGAGGCAATGAAGATCCCGTGTGCCGCAACTAAGACCTGGTGCAGCCAGATAAATAAATAAATATTTTAAAAACATAGCCCCATATGGCCGGAGTAAAAACCAAATGGCACCTGACGCATGGCAGTAGACTATAGAGAATTAAACAAGGTAACACCCCGTATCTATGTGGCAGTTCCAAACACAGCCCAACTCCTCTTCTCTCAAGACACATCGTTGTGTCTAAGATTTGTCTAATGCCTTTCTCAGCATACCCTTAGAAGGGATTCCCAGGACCAGTGTGCCTTCACGTGGGAAGGGAGACAATGGACTTTTACTGTCTTACCCCAAAGTTATCTGCATAGTCCGACTATACATCATGGGATGGTGGCCCAGGACTTGGAGAAATGGACTCTTTTTCCCTCTTTTGTTCTCTGCTATTACACTGATGATATCATGTTAACCTGTGATGACTTGCTCTCTCTTTCCCAAGATGCTGCGTCTCTTCAGGAACGTTTAAAAGCTCGGGGATGGGAGGTAAACACTGACAAGAAGCAAAGACCAGGACAGTCAGTAAAGTCCTTGGGAACTCTCTGGTCTGGTGAGACCGCAGTGATGCCCAAGACTGTCATTGATAAAATACAGGCGTATCCGCATCCTGCAATGTAAAAGAACTACAAGCCTTTCTTTGTAGGTGGGCGAGGGTACTGGCAGCCTTTTACTCCCCACCTTGCCCAGATATTAAGACCCCTATAGGCTTTAGTAAAAAAGGGAACAATCTGGGACTGGAATATCCCACAACAAGAGGCTTTTGAAAAGGTCAAGGTGGTTGTCAAACAAGTCTAAGGACAGAGGGTGTTAATGCCAGACACAAGTCGTGAATTGGATATAAGTATACATCCAGAAGTGTTTGGGTGGGAACTGTGGCAGCAACAGAATGGGAAAAGAATCCTGCTAGGATTCTGGTCTCAATTACAGAAAGAGGGGGAGAACCAGTCTAGTCCAATAGAAAAACAATTGTTAGCAGTTTCCCTAGCCTTACAGCAAACCGAGGATCTGACCACCGACTTACCCGTCAGCTTACGAACTCCCCTGCCTGTGGGTCGATGGATTAAGGACTTTCTTTTAAAGTCTAAGAGTGCCTGTGCGTAGCTGAGTACCTTACACAAGTGCATGCGTACCTTCAACAGAGAAGCACCTCTTACACTGGTCCCCTCTCTCAGGAGTTGCATGTTTTATTAGGGCTGGTGACCACCACAGATGCTCTGACCATCACCTGCTTGCACCCTCTGTAGAGCACAGGTATGAGAAGATACCGGGATGCCCCCTGCTGATACATGGTGCACGGATGACAGCTGTACGGGCAATTCCCCCCTGTACTCGACCGCTGTTTGGATTCTGATGTCATCTGGTTCGAGAAAGGGACTAGACAAAGTAGTCAGTGGGCAGAACTCAGAGTGACGTGGCTGGCGACCACTCACGGGTCCACACCCCTCAACCTTGCCACTGACAGTCGGGCAGTATGGAAAGGCTTGACATGTGGATGTCTCAGCGGCATCAAGATAATTGGAAAATATAGGGAATTCCCTGGTGGTCCAGTGGTTAGGACTCGGTGCTTTCACTGCCGGGGCCCGGGTTCAATCCCTGGTTGGGGAACTAAGATCCCATAAGCCACACAGTGCAGAAAAAAAAAAGAACAATTGGAAAATATTAAATAAACCTCTGCGGGGGTTGAATTATGGGCTGATGTTTGGACTGCCTGCATGCTACCAGGTGCCAGTGTGCCCGTGTGGCGCGTTGCAGCCCACTCACCCTCACTCTGTCTGGCAATCATGAAGCTGATGCATTAGCCAGGGCAAGAGGTCGGCTGCTGGAGGAATGACGTATCCCATCTGACGCGGTGGAATGGCTCCACCGAAGAGAAAAAGGCTCCATTTGCCCCTCAAATATGCGGATCCACGGGCTTCCCTGGTGGCGCAGTGGTTGAGAGTCTGCCTGCCGATGCAGGGGACATGGGTTCGTGCCCCGGTCCGGGAGGATCCCACATGCCGCGGAGCGGCTGGGCCCGTGAGCCATGGCCACTGAGCCTGTGCGTCCAGAGCCTGTGCTCCGCAGCAGGAGAGACCACAACAGTGAGAGGCCACGTTCAGAAAAAAAAAAAAAAGATGCGGATCCCCAAGCTGTAGATCATTTGAAGTGCCCCCTGAGACACCCCCCAGGGCACATCAGACACTCTGACCATCCAGTTACTAGATGGCAAATGGATACATAGGGCCTTTGTGGGTGTCAGAAGAGTATCAGTGTGCTCTAACCTGTGCCCACACAACCACTGGATCAGTGCAAGCCTTTGCCATTAAGAGCCAATCAGGGGCTTCCCTGGTGGCACAGTGGTTAAGAATCTGCCTGCCAAGGCAGGGGACACGGGTTCGAGGCCTGCTCCGGGAAGATCCCACGTGCCACGGAGCCCGTGCGCCACAACAACTGAGCCTGCACTCTAGAGTCCGCGAGCCACAACTACTGAGCCCATGTGCCACAACTACTGAAGCCTGCGTGCCTAGAACACATGTTCCGCAACAACAGAAGCCACCGCAATGAGAAGCCCGCGTACCCCAACAAAGAGTAGTCCCTGCTTGCTGCAACTAGAGAAAGCCTGTGCGCAGCAACAAAGACCAACGCAGCCAAAAGTAAAATAAATAAATAGATAAATTTATTAAAAAAAAAAGAGTGAATCAGGCCGTTACAATTAAAGGCCTGTCAAAATTGGAAGTTATGTAAGAAACACTGGCCCAAATTGACAGTGATCAAGGAATTCATTTCACTGGACATGAAATACAAGAGCAGGGGCTTCCCTGGTGGTGCAGTGGTTGAGAGTCTGCCTGCCGGTGCAGGGGACACGGGTTCGTGCCCTGGTCTGGGAAGATCCCACATGGTGCGGAGCGGCTGGGCCCGTGAGCCATGGCCGCTGAGCCTGTGCGTCCGGAGCCTGTGCTCCGCAACGGGAGAGGCCACAACAGTGAGAGGCCCATGTACCGCAAAAAAAAAAAAAAAAAAAAAAAAAAAAGAGCTGGCAGAAGCTCGAGAAAGTCTTTGGCCTTTCCATTTTCCATACAACCCCATCGCGGCTGGCCTGGTTAATTGGATGTTAAAAGCCACCTTAACAGCCCTATCCCCCGTCAGCACGTTACAAGGTTGGTCCCCTCGGCTGTCTGAAGCTATCAGACTGTAAAATGCAGGCTGACATTCTGCATATGAACGGCTGCCTGACCGAACACCAACAAGGGCGTTGAGAAAGCAGGTACAAAAGGGAGGTCTCTGCCTATCCAGTGGGAGGAAGGTCTTGTTTTTGTCTGTTTTGCAGCTACCACTGGACTTCCCACCTGGTATTACTGTAATTCATTGGCATTTAAATTGGTTTCCCCCTCCCAGGTGGTATCCTGGATGGGACTTGCCTTGGTGTCACCTTCATTCAGGGATTTTATGTGGGAATGGGCCCCAGCAGACCCAGATCACCTCTCCAGAAGCATTAGCACAGGAGCTGAAGTGGATTTAGTCATGTGGGGTCCCACTGAGGTCCCTGTATATAATTTTAGTTTACCTACTGAAGATATTAAGGATAAAATGTGTGATATCACCACTGGGAAAAATGCCAAAACCAGGAGTGGTTTTGGCCGGTGGAGATCACACGGCTACAGTGTTACTCATGAATGAGGATTTGCTTTATCTTTGACCCCTAAAACACTTGTCTTATTGCCCATAATGTCTGCCTCATGAACTTCCTGACTCTGGTTACGGGGAGTGTCTTCCTATGCTGGGCCCCAACATAGGCAGAGACCCACAATCGTTCTGACTACAGGGTCTGCAGCCCGTTGCCTGTCTCCAGTGCCCAGGGGATGCCGTGGACAGTTCACCCGTTCAGCCACATGGAATGGGAACAATGGCTTGGATTGGTGACCAAAAATCCCCTTGGTGATCTGACTCCTACTGAGGAAAGTTCTATGTTTGATTACAGTGACTCTAAACAATATGTTTTTCCCCTGGTGCAAAACGAGTCAAATGATTCCCAGATTCCAGTGGCGTATCATGTTTGGGATGGCTTGGGGGAGTTGGGAGCTGAACATGGAGTCTTGAGGTCAGTAGCCCCCATCTGCATAGAAAGGACCAACCATATGCAAACAAAACACAGACATCTCGGATGTCTTCCCTATGAAGTCTGCCAAGTAACTCACAAGATATTAAATACTGAATGGACAGGAAAAGAAGCAGCTTCATACAACAGGCTCCTTTATGACTCCCAAACAAGGGATCTGGATATGTGGATCCTATCTGTGCCTCATCTGCCCTGTGGGTGAAGGGGCCGATGTACCTTGGGGCTTCCTTCCCTCTCAGGCCATATCTATCTATCATCTATCTATCTATCTATCTATCTATCTATCTATCTATCTTTCTATCTATCTATCTATATACACATACGTTCTTATTGGAAATTTCCCATAACCTTCCTGCTATTAAGTCCAGGTGGTGGGTCCATCATAGTTTGTCATGGTGGGAACGGCCAACATCTATTTTCCTTCCCCAGTACATAGGTGTAAGTGCCCTATGGGAAACCCAGGCGTCAGCACAGTTCACCATGTCAGCTTGGAATGACCCCCTCAAAAGCATCTCTCTGTTAAACCAGGAAACTGCTCAAAAGAGGAAAGTGGTGCTGCAAACCTTACGGCTTTAGACATGTTGACATCTGTGCAGGGAGGAGCTTGTACCTTTATTGGGCAGGAATGCTGTGCATTTATACACCTCCATCTGAACCCAACATAACTGGTTTACTTTCCCATATGAAAACAGTCATTAATCATATAAAGTTTCCTTTGCTGACTTACTTCTCTCCTGGGTAAGTGAGGAACCGTAGTTCTTAGTATTCTTCTATGTTTAGTAGTTTGTTCTTGCTGCTTCTGCCAATGAGGAATGCAAGCCCCCTCCCGAGATCTGTCACTAGTGTCCCTGTGGAAGAATGATGGATAAGAGTGTATGGCTATCAAGACGTCATCAAGATGTCAGGGGTGGAGTGTACGGCTGTTGGCATAACCGATGCCATCTTGGGCCCATTTAGCTCCTCCTGTCCTTCCACTGACCCTAGCCAGGACTATTCTGTGCAGTAAATGACTTCTCTGTCATCGAGGATTTTCTAGTTAATAGATACTGTTTAATAATCCTTAGGACCAGGTAACCTTTATGCTCTGTTAGTCTCCAAACAATGTCAAAGACCTTCGATGACATATTCCCAGTGCCCACCAGACTAGTTGCCCATTCATAAATCTTGATTTGGGAAGGCACTTCCTGTTTCCAAGCACGTACCTCCATACCCTAAGTTAACTAAAAAATTGTCCCAGTGGCCCCTCAGCCATGCAGAGTGCAGGTGCAAATGCTTCTGGATCATTGTCCACCGGATCCCACCCTGTGAGTAAGTTACCTTATAATAAACTGGTCTGTTGAGTACATGGAGCTGCCCGCCTCGCTTTTCAGTCTCCAGATAGCTTCTCAGTTTGGTGGGCACTTTTCATTATCTCCATCCTCCAACAGTCATCTCTTAATTACTTCTAAGGTTTTCTTCTCTGGAAGGGTGAATCAAAGCAGAAGATAATCTTTGGCAACTCCCTCTCTCCCCATGAAATAGAACAGGATGAATTAAAAGTAGAATTTTAAAGAACTGTTACCAAACCAAACTTGAGTCCACTCGCCCATGCCCAGGAAAGCCAAGCTGCTGACACTGGGTTATGGTGAAGGAAAGTGCAGTGTTTATTGCAGGGCACCAAGCAAGGAGTCCAGGTAGCTAGGGCTCAAAAAGCCCAAACTCCCTGATGGCTTTCAGGGAAAGGTTTTGAAAGACAGGGTGAGGGACAGGGGTTATGGGGTACACGATTAGCTTGTGGATACTCTTCTGATTGGTCAGTGGTGAGAAAATCAGGAGTCAACGTCATCAACATCATCAACCTTCCAACCTGTCTGGGGTCTACGTTCTTGTGGGCAGCATAGAGTTAACTTCTTCCGTCTGGGGGGTGTTACAGTATCAGCAAAACATCTCAAAGGATATGGCTCAGCATATTATCTCTAGCCCTTGAAGAGGAACTAAAGGTCCTTGACTTTGTTTAATGGGAAAACTATTATTATTTCGTCTTTTGTTTTGTTTTAATATTTATTTATTTATTTGGCTGCGCAGGGTCTTAGTTGTGGCATGCAGGACCTTCATTGCAGCATGCGGGATCTTTTTAGTTGTGGCATGTGGGATCTAATTCCCTGACCAGGGATCGAACCCGGGCCCCCTGCATTGGAAGCATGGAGTCTTAACCACTGGACCACCAGGGAAGTCCTAGTATTTTGTCTTGTTTGACTGTTTTACTTTGTTTCTGCATTTTCTCACTTGTTGGATTAGATTTATCCTTTGGAACTAGGGGAAGGCCTAGGAGGCTAAAGTTTTTCCACAAATAAGAGGCAGGTGGAGGACTTGGGGGGGGGTGGTCTGTCCCGGGAAGGCACCATAGCATCTTGCTCGGTTACAGAAGGTTCTGGAAATTAAAAATGTAAAAGCAGAAAAAAATTTTAAAAGTTGTAGAACAGTTAGAAGATGAAGTCTATGAAATCTCCTGGAAAGTAGAACAGAAACTCAAGGAGATGAAGAATTGGTCCAGAAGATACAACATACAAGTAAAAGATGCTAACAAAAGAGAGAAAAACGAAAAACAAACAAACAACAACAAAAAACCAAAACAAGAAAGTTTCTAGACCTGAAGGTGTGAGTCTCCATATTAAAAAGATTCACAAGTGCCCAGAAGCAAGAATGAAAGACCTGCAGAGGGCTGAGCATGTGAAAAATCAGAGCACCAGGGACAGAGAGAAGACTCCCAACCTTCACACACAAAGAGTCTGGGGTAAAAATGACGCTGGACTCCCAACAGTAAACATGTTACTCCAAGACTATGGAGCCAAGTTTGGGGGAATACTGTTTACAACCTGGATTTCAATACCAGCCAGATCATTGCTGAAGAATAAACAATGCTGTACATTAGATTTAGGCTTAGACACAGTCTGAGAGAACTTGTTTTTTAAAGATCACGATAGGGACTTCCCTGGTGGTCCAGTGGGTAAGACTCTGAGCTCCCAATGCAATGAGGAACTAGATCTCGCATGCTGCAACTAAGACCTGGGGCAGCCAAAATAAATAAATAAAAATAAATCTTAAAAAAAATAAAGATCACGATAAAACACACATAACATAAAAGTGATCACTAGGTATATGGTTCAGGAGTGTTAAGTATATTCACAGTGTTGTACAACCCATCTCCAGAAATTTTTCATCTTACAAAACTGAAACTTGATCCCCATTTTCCCTCCCTCCAGGCCCTGGCAGCCACTCTTTTACTTTCCGTCTCTATGATTTTGACTACTCTAGATTCCTTACATAAGTGGAATCATACAATATTTTTCCTTTTGTCAATGGCTTATTTCACTAGCATAATGTCCTCAAGGTTCATCCATGTTGTAGCATGTGTCAGGATTTCCTTCCTTTTTAAGGCTGAATAATATTCCATTTTATGTAATATATACCACATTCTGTTTATCCATTCATCTGTTGATGAACACTTGGGTTCCTTCCACCTCCTGGGTATTGTCAATAACACTGTGATGAACATGTGGGTGTACGAATATCTGAGTCCCTGCATTCAATTCTTTTGGATATATACCTAGAAGTGGCATTGCTGGATCACATGATAACTCTATTGTTAGTATTTTGAGGAAGAGATAAATTCTTTTAACCTCTGCTGAAAGGAGACAGCAGACCCCGCTATTCCCCGCAAGCCCAGAAACTACATAGAGGTTTTTGTAGTGTTTGGAACCCAAAGCCTGACCCCTGCTCCCAGAACTGAGCCCACTTCCTTCCCTCTGCTCGCCAGCCATGCAGGTGCTGCAGTCCCTGCTGGGAGAGAAGCATCTGATGCAGGGAGCAGGGAGTTTTGGTTCTGTCCAGTCCCAGCTGGGACATGCCGGGGCGAAAAGCTCTTTGGGCTCACACTCACTTCCCCAGGCCCAAGCCCCATGGTTCCACTTTCTGTGTTCCCGCTCTGCTCTGCCCCCAGTTCCCTCCTTGGGGCCTCGCTTGTTCCCAGGCCTCAGCAGCTCCTGCCCAGCCCCCCTCAGCTGTCACCCCTACTGATCTGCGCCCCTGCAAGATGTCTTGGGACCCTCCACTACCCCCACCCCCAGAGCCAGCATGCCCTAGGCCTTCCCTGAGGTCCTGGGGCTTGAAGAGGACTTGCAGCTAACTTTCCACCACACAGGAGGGAGCAGAGTCAGTCCTTCGGAGATTCACAACCACACATGGCTCCTCCTTGAGGAGATGCGAGTACTGAATATCTTTTTCCAGAAGGGATGTTCCCCCAGTGAACATCTACCAGGGAGGGGCATCCCTCCAGGATGGTCTCCACAGCTGTCTCAGGGAGGACTTAGCAGAGAGTCATTCATGTGTATAAACCAAGCTACAGAAAATCTAGCAAACAGGCAGAGAAGACAGATCACCCCTCAAGCCCCCATGGTTCCCAGCTCCAGGAGCGTTACTGGTTTCCCGTGAGTTTTCTGCACACGATGGGCAACTCGATGTGTGTCTGCTGCTCAGGTGGGGCGCCCTCGACACCCAGAGGTATCATCACGTGGCAGACTGTCGTTCGATTTGTGGAAGGGCACACGTCTCATAGCCATCAGGGCCAGTGCCAGAGGAGGAAGTCCACAGGAGCCCAGGGGAGGCTCCAGGCTGTGGGACAGAAGCCTCGTAACCTAGCAACCAGCATGCAGAGGGCTTCCAGCCTCTGCCAGCTCACTCACCCCTGAGCAGAGGCAGCCTCCTCCTCTCTCCCATACCCTGCCCTTGACCTTCCTGACTGCTGGCCTGTTTTCCACCACCTTGGGCCAACATGCCACACTGGTGGGCATTGAAGTGGACAGCAGGACATTGTAACCACCATGTCCAGCACTGCACTATCATTAGTCCCCTTTTCTTCCTGGAAAGGATCATCCCACTCACTTGGATGTTGCCTGAAAACCCCAGGCCACATGACAACACCTGCAAGAGTGGACGGTGCCAATGCAGCAGCAAGGGCCCCAGTCCCCAAAAGTCCCCCTGACCATCGGCTGCCCACAGCAGGTCCCGAGCCAGTCACCTTCAGACTCCAAAAACGCGACAGAGACTGTGGAGGAGACTCCAGTCCTTGGTCCTGGCAGGCACCCTCCTCTCAGCTCCTTCCCACGGCAGCTCCCCAGCCTCTCTGTGAGCCTGGGATTCCCTCTCCACACCCCACTCGGCTCTTGAGGGACCTGGGGAGGCCCAGACCAGTGTTTTGGGGGTGGAAAGGGCTCGGGTGACGGCCAGCATAGGCCTGGCTTCCAATTCCATTTCCTCCATTTGCATATTGCGTAAGAGCAAAGAAGAGTTTCCCACTCAGACTCTTATTTCCCTAAAATAGAAAGCAGGGTGCTGGGAGAAGGAAATAAGAGCTGAGATCTCTAAGAAATGACACAGGCATAGGAGGCCTTAGGGAAATAATAGTGATAACAGATATCGAGCGCTTGGCATGTGCCCAGATGCCTATGTTACGCTATCATTTTCACCAACACCCCACTCTCACCAGTTCCCATTGTACAGAGGAGACTGAGATTCAGAGAGGTTAAGGAACTTGCCCAAGGTCACACAGCTAAGTGTTGGAGCTAGGATTCAAGCTCAGCTCTATCTCCAAAGCCCACCTTTTTTTTTTTTTTTTGTGGTACACGGGCCTCTCACTGTTGTGGCCTCTCCTGTTGAGGAGCACAGGTCCGGACGTGCAGGCTCAGCGGCCATGGCTCACGGGCCCAGCCGCTCCGCGGCATGTGGGATCTTCCCGGACCAGGGCACGAACCCGTGTCCCCTGCATCGGCAGGCGGACTCCCAACCACTGCTCCACTGGGGAAGCCCCCCACACTGTATATTTCTTACTGATGACTCATTTATTTTGCAGGTGGAAGTTTGTACTACAGGAGCTTCTTCTTGAAGGTCAGGGCTGGACCTGATTTCAGCTGGGTCATGGGACAGGCAGTGGTGTCTGTAAACGTCTATGCAAGGAAAGAAAAAGACGGAAAGGAAAAGACAAAAAGTACAGGCAACACAGTGGCAAGGAGCACTCTCAGCGACCAGAGCATGGTTTCTAAACACCATTCTCCAATAAAAGGAACCAAGGCTTCTGGGAGAAATGCCTGATTGTAGGGTGAGGGCAGGGAAAAGATAAGATGACCCTGGAGCATCTGATAGCACCAGGCAGTAAGGAGGTGCTCAGAGAAGGGAACAATGGGGGTATGGCAAAGGGTCCCAGAAGCCAGACTGGGGGAACTCCCAAAGCTGGAACAATCTGAGAAACAAAATAAATAATGTAGTATTAGATTATAGTCAAAAGTATAAATTAAATATACATGAGTCCATACTGACATAAATAATTGAATAAATAAATGGGGGAGAAGAGACAAATCTTTCTTACAGAAGAATTCCAAATAATTTATTTGGATGCTGCCTCTTCCAGGAAGCGGGGCTGAGTTCCCCCTGAGTTCCTTCCAAAGAGCAGCTTTACTGTGGTGAAACCTGGAAACACCACCTTAACCAAGTGGTCAAGTTTAACATCACAGTGAGAAGTCACGTGGATATGTCACGTGCCCCCGGGAGGGTGTGATGAGAAGGACACCTTACCTTGGTAGTATCCTCCCCCTAAAATTCATAACCCCAGTCTAGTCATGAGGAAGACATCAGAAAACAACAACAACAACAAATTGAGGGACATTCTGCAAAAATACCTGACCAGTACTCTTTAAGACGGTCAAGGTTATAAGAACAAGGTCAAGGAAAGGTTGAGAAAGTGTCACAGGCAGGAGACATTATGACTAAATGCAACATGGAATCCTGGTTGGGATCCTGGGCCAGAAAAAGAACAGCAGTGAAAAAACAGATAAAATCCAAATAAAGTCTGTAGTTCAGTTAACAGCAACGCAGCAATGTTGGTTTCTTAGTTTTGGCAAATGCACCCTGGTAATGTGAGATGCTACCAACAGGGGAATTTGAAACTAGCTGAGGGATATATGGGAAATCTCTACTATTTTTGCAACTTTACTGTAAATCAAAAATTAAAAACAAACCAACAAACCACACACACACACAGGCAGAATAAAGAGTAGAAAGAAACACAGCAAAATGTTTGTTATATTTGGGAAAAGAATGTCCTCTTTTTATTTGTCAAATGCCTTTAATTAGGGTTTATTCTTTTCATTTTAAACTTTTGTTATTATTTCTGATTAGAAGTCCTCTGTTATTTTATAGTGACAAAAAACAAAATAAAGCATTTTGTACAATATCTATATTATCTCATTTAATCCTCACGATCAGTTTAGAAAAGATTCTTTCTTCCATTTTACAGATGAGGAAACTAGAACTCAACACCAAAGTGATTTGCCTAAAGTTATATAACAAGCCAGAGGAGGAGCTGGGACTTGAACCTCTGTCTGACTCCTGAGGCACAGGGAGATGGAAAATCCTTATCTCCTCTGGGGTCAGGGGAAATGGTTGGTCTCTCTCCTAAGCTGATTTCTCTTTAGCCCAAGGAAGAATTTTTAAGTAGAATTGCGTCCTGGAAAGGTAATAAGCGGCAGAGGACCATGGAGTGTCCTGGAGAGGGATTCGGGAGGCCTGATGCTCTATCTTCCTCCTCAGACCGAAAGGTCAGGCTGTGTCCCTCCTGTGAGACTCAGAACTACACCAGGAGGGCCGTGTTTCCTCGTTCGGAAAGGACAGGGGGGATAACGAGGGTGAGTGGGAGTCGGGGGTTTCTCCATCTTCATCCTCGTCTTCCCTCCACTATGGGGCACCTCACTGATGGCTGGGCTCATAGGGACCAGCTCTTATTTACTCAGAGCCTGCCGGATGTCAGGTCCTGGTCTTGACCTTCTAAATCCTGCCGCCAATGTGAGAGGTGGGTACTGCAACCCCCTTGTAGAGACAAGGGAACTGAGGCCGGGAGAGAGAGGTGGCGCGTCCCACAACGCGGCGTCGCATCCCCAACGCCTCTGGGCGGGGCGCTCCAGCCACCCCCGCCCCGCTGGGCCGGCCGGGCGGGGCTGCCGCGCTCGGCGGCGGGCGGGCCGTTCAGTGTGCGCCCAGCGAGCCGCGCGGACCATGGAACCTGTGTCGCTGCAGGACTTCGTGTGCGCCCTGGACCCCGCCTCCCTCCCGCGTGTGCTGCGGGTCTGCTCGGGTGTCTACTTCCAGGGTGAGTGAAGGGCCGAGACCCCTCCGACCTCGGCCCAGCGGCGGACCGGTTCTCCCTGCCAGGGCGTTAGAAACCCGGGACACTGCGCCCTGGGTTCGAATCCCGACGCTGCCGCTACCCAAGTTGTGTGATTTGGGGCCACACTCCAACTTCGCCGGGTCACGGCTTTTGCTTGCGTGGAATGCGGGATCACTGATTGCCCCGCACGGTGGTGATGGGAAGTCCATGAGCTCAGATACTCAAGTGGGTGGAACCGAGCCAAGCTGGGGCGGAACGGCGTTGCGCATTGCATGAGGTCCTACCGTGCAGGGTTGCGGCATTCAGGCGCTCACGACGCCGGGCTATTGCTTGATTCTCAAGAGCCAGGTCAGCCTTCCCCTCCGTATGCCCTCCCACTCCTCCCCTTGGACGTTTATCTACACGTCCTTCTTTCAGTCCCCCCATCCCGCCTTTGCCCTCTGCTTGGCACTGGGCCGTACTTGATCCGATCAACTCTTCAGTTCTCAGCTAAAATGACTCCTCCTCCGGGAAGCCTTCCTGGCTCCTTGCACACCCGCACATCTGCCCACATGGCCTCAGCCCACCTGGTTCACAGGGATGGTACACAGCTGGGGCTTAGTAGTCATTGCCTGAAAGGGTGAGAGGGGAGGGATTGACAGGCAGTGAGGGGAGAGGCGGCGGCTCTGAGGGTGAGGGAGGACCTGTGGGCGACTGAGTAGGAAAGGTGGAGGGCGAGGAGAGAGGGAAGTGAGAGTCTGGGTGGGGTGCAGGAGGCTACTTCCTTAGCAAACTACGTCTGAGTGCCCTGCCTTATCCGTTCCCTCCATCCGCTCCCTTGCTCCGCCACAGCAGCTTCCAGAAAAGTGTTCTGAGGCCCCAAGTGGGGTTCCTAGATCAAGGGTGAGACGCCTGGAGGGCCCCACAGGGGGCAGGACGGGCCACCACACCATGGGGTCTCGCCAGGCCCACTTGGGAATCTGAGGGATCTGGGTTCAAATCCCGCTCTCCCTGGGGGCTTCCTGCAGGCATCTGTGCTCTGTTTGCCGTCCCCCTGACACCCCGTCCCACTGTGTGTCACAATACTTGCGTTTCCTCATTATGCTCCCCGCCGGGGGGTGGGGGGGTGGGGGGGGGCTGGAGTGGCGGAAGTGAGGGTAAGAGAAGAACCTGACAGGATGAGAGTGTGGGAGTGGGGTGAAGTGGAAAGGGGCAGATGGTGATACTGATGGGGCAGATGGCTGTGGTCACCGCGTGGTTAGGAGCCCCAATTTGGAGGCAGATGATGTCCTGGGCGGAGTCCCAGTTCTGCCTCCTATTACCTGATAATCTCGGGCAGCCCATTCACCCTTGCCAAGGCTCGGTTTCCGTATTTAGAAAAGAGAAACTGTCCTTCCCTCCAGGGGCAGTCATGAGTCTTAAGCGCTACTACACGTCTGCAGTGCCAAGCACAGCGCCGGGCATATAGTAAGTGCTCAGCACCAGGGCTGCTCTTGTTACCAGCCCCGAGCGTCTGTAGACAGAAGTGTGTGTTTTATGAGCCTGTGTGTATTTTCCTGGGGATAAGGGGTGGGATTTTCATCAGTTTCTCAGGGCTGTTGTAAAGGATCCTGCCGGGGCTGCCCTGGGGGTGCAGTAGAGTCAGGTGGCCTGGAGGCTTGCCCACCTGCACTGTCTGTCCCTCATCAGCAGGATGGGTCGCTGTGTGTGAGAGACCTTTACTGAGCATCTTCCATGCTCTGGACCCTGCTATAGCCCTTTAAACCTTGTAAGTCAGGGCCCAGACCCGCCTACTGGGCCCACCCTGTCAGCAGCCTGCCACCCCCTCCTGTGCTTCTCTTAACAGCAAGTCATCTGAAGAAGAAAACGCCAGTGTGGGTGTTTGGCTTTGTGTGATCTCGGGGCAGTCACCGAACCTCCCTGGGCCTGATTTTGTAGCTAATAAGGGAACTGGGATTTACTGGGTTGTTTATTCATTCATGACTTAAACACACACACTTCGAGGCTGGGCCTGTGCCGGCTGAGATGCATCAGTCCCGCCCTGTGAGCTGAGTTCAGGAGGCAAGGGGATGTGACCACAGAGGGGTACAGTCAGAGCTAAAAGAAGGCAGAGCGGCATCAGGGAAGAGCATTCCAGGCACCGGAACAACGTGTGCAAAGGTGTGACCGAGCAGTGCCTGGGGGGAACAGGGCACAGGCGGCGCAGCGCTTGGCCTTTGCTGAACGGGTGAAACTGACTCTGTCTCCGCAGGCTCCATCTACGAGATCTCCGGGAATGAGTGCTCCCTCTCCACAGGAGACCTGATCAAGGTCACCTGTGTTCGCCTCCAGAAGGTGGTCTGTGAGAACCCGGGGACGGGCCAGACCATGGAGCTCGCTCCCAACTTCCAGGGTAAGGCAGGCACCTCTATCTCCCTGCATGTCCTGGAACCCTCCAGGCACACCCTCGGGCACATGTGACCCCAAAACAAACTCCCACCCCTCTGGGTTGGCACACACTGCTCTCCCATCCACCACCACCCAGCCCCGAGACCCGAGTGTCCCCTGAGTGCTCTGACGGTGTCCTGAGCTGGCGTGGCTGCGTCCTCTCCGTGTCCAGCTCTGATTACACCTGCCTCTTGGCTGGGCCTTTGTTTGTTTCATGTCTTTGTCCATGTTCCAGTTTTCATGTTCGCTCCACATTCACTCACCAAACACTTATTGACACTTGCTGTGTGCCAGGCCTCGTGCTGGGGGCTGGGGTGTGGGGTTCAGGATGAAGCAGATGCAGCCCTCTCGGGCGGGGAGTTTCCAGGATGGCAGTGAGGAGGACAACAGCACAAGTAGGCACCAGTTTGGAGAGGGCTCCAGGCAAGAGTGGCCTGCCTCTCCAGAGGTCTGTGCAGGCTTCCTGGAGGAGATGGCACCTCAGCTGGAGGAAGGATCCCAGCTAGAGGGAGTAGCATTGAGCACACTGGTGCTCTAGAAACCCCCTGTAGCGCATTCATTGCAGGAGGTGTGTAGTGTGGTGGACCATGGGCCTGGACGCTGAAGCCAGCAGCCTGGATGGGAATCCCACCTCTGCCGGCTACTAGCTGTGGCCATGGTTAGTTCCCGTGACCTCTCTGTGCCTCAGCTTCCTCTTCTGTAATGGGGCAGTCAGCCTTGATGTGACAAGTAAATGAGTTGCCATGTATGATGCACTTAGAACAGGGCTGGGCTCAGAGCAGGCACCCTCTGTGGGCTTGTCCTCAGTATGGTTTCCTGTGATCGCTGAAGGGGACCAGTGAGGGCATGGGTTCCAGGTGAGAGGCAAGTGGTGGGGAGGTGAGCGGGAGCCAGACCTCAGGGGGGCGGGGGGGGGGCTTGTGTGGGGCACGGACACACTTCGTTCTTTTTTTTTTTTTTTGACTTAATTAGGCACATAACCCATTTTTATTATAGAAAGAAATATACATATAAGTAAAAAGATCATGTCACTTAGTCCCACTGTTCAGTTAACCAGTTCACATCTAGTGCATATCATTCCAGATATTTTTGGTGTACATACACGTGTATAAATATTTTTACAAAAACAGCATACTATGAATACCATCTACAATGGTACCTTGGCATCTTTATCTTACTTGATGTGCATATAAGTCTGTATCATTAAGACTGTGTAGCCTCCTGCTGGACAGATGCACAACACCTAAAACAACATCTTTGTGTATCTCTGGTATAATTATTTCCTTAGGATAAAGTCCTAGAAATGGAATTAGAAGGTCTAAGGGATGATGAATATTTTGAGGCTTCACACCGTTGTCTTTAGGTGGTATCTGTTATATCTTGCTTCCAAACAAATTCCTCTGTGTAGCCAGTGCCCAGGCCACAGCTTTCAGCACAGGTGAAGACAGCCAGGACGCCCCAGTCGACACTCCTGCCCAGTCTGTCGGCCTTCAGGTAGTTGAGCAGATGAGGCATGACGTGGAATTCAAATATTCTCTTGGCACCACAGGGGCAATCTGGAATATCCTTTTCTTGAGGGATATTTTCACCAGAGATCCAGATGGGGGCAATCCCTCTGCCGTATCTGAGAATCTGTTCTGGTTCAAGGGATATTTTGGTTTTAAACTTCTGGAAAATTCTATCTTCCCTAGATTCATGTTTTGCCATGGAATCCAATTCTTCCTCAGGTGCTTCACCCATGCTACCTATAATCTCTGATTCATCATCTTTTTCCACAACTTCAGGCATAATCTCATCTTCTGTTTCTATTACAATTTCAAATTCTGGAAAAAGGAAGCTGTGGTCTGGAACTGTACTGTCCAAATCACCTTCCTGTGTACAAGCCTGCTTATGTCCCAATCTCCAGTCCAGAGTCTGATGCTCCTTGCTGCAGTAATGTGCCTTGTGACATCGGGAGCATGTTTTGGGGCCTAAACAGCCACAAACTCTGCAGAGATGAGCACCGGACTCGAGCTGGAGGCACACGGATTCTCCTGTCTCCGGCGGAGGATCCTCAGAAGGTGGCTCATAGGCGTAGAAGTCATTTCTCCTAGGCAATTGATTTCTAAAAACTCGTAGGCCGGCGCAGCACGGTGGCGTTCGGCAGCAGAAAAGGAAGAGACCGTGGTGGAAGGCGAAGGCGCGGCCCGGAAGCGGTGCGTACAACTGCAGCAGGAAGGCCAGTGGGCGGCCGCACAGCGCGCAGGCCAGCCCCGCGGGCCCCGGCAGCCGCGCTGCGCCGAGCCACGCCGGCCAGATGCCCACCTTGCTGGGGAACTGCTCGCTGCGCAGCCGCCACGCCGGCGCCGCCTCCACCATTTTTTTTTTTAAAGGCTTTATAAATTTAATTTTATTTTTTTATAAATTCATTTATTTATTTAATTTTTGGCTGTGTTGGGTCTTCGTTGCTGCGCATGGGCTTTTCTCTAGTTGCGGTGAGCAGGGGCTACCCTTCGTTGCAGTGCATGCGCTTCTCACTGCAGTGGCTTCTCTTGCTGTGGAGCACGGGCTCTAGGCGCATGGGTTTCAGTAGTTGCAGCACACAGGTTCAGTAGTTGTGGCTTGTGGGCTCTAGAGCGCAGGCTCAGTAGTTGTGGCACACGGACTTAAGTGCTCCGTGGCATGTGGGATCTTCCCAGACCAGGGATCGAACCTGTGTCTCCTGCATTGACAGGCAGATTCTTAAGCACTGAACCACCAGGGAAGTCCCCACATTTCAGTCTTTATTTTGAAGGTATTAAGTAGCCAAAGCGCTTTTAAATAGGGAAGTGATGTGTTTTGTTTTGTATTTTGAGGGTTTTTAAAAAATTTGAAATAATTTCAAATTTACAGAAGACTTGCTAGAACTCCTGTATACTGTTTATCCAGATTCACCAGTTAAGCATGTTGTTACATTTGCTTTCCCTCTCTCTGTATATTATATATACATACACACACACATATATACATATGAACATATATTACTATATATGTGTGTGTATATATATCTTTTTTCTGAACCATCTGAGAGTTATAGACATGATGCCCCATTACATCTGAATATTACTCCCAGTATTTAGCGTAACTCCTATAAAACAAGGACATTCACTCACAACTGTAGTTCAGTGATTAAATTCAGGAAATTTAATATTGATACAATACTACTGTCTAACCCACAGTCTGTATTCAGATTTCACCAGCCGCCCTACTAATGTCCTTGATAGCCCGGTGTTTGCCTTGATCCAGAATCTAGTCCCAGATTGCACATGACATTCAGTTGGCCTCCTTTAGTCTCCTTCAGGCTGGAATAGTTCCTCAGCCTTCCTTTGTCTTGCTATCAACATTTTTGAAGAGTCTAGATCAGTACGTTTGCAGAATGTCCCTCAGACCGACTTTGTGTGGTGCTTCCTTGAATAGATTTGTGTTGAGGGTTTTGGGCAGGAAGACCCTGGAAGTGATATTATGTCCAGACATGGGGTATTTTAGGCCAGTCTGGTGGCAGAAGAATGGACAGGGCAGGGGGAGGGGTAGAGGGGTGGTCAGAGGTCATTTGGCCAGTAGCTCCTGGGTTTCTAGTTTGGGAGGGACTGTGGCACTCACCCACCCAGAATGGGGTGGTAGGTGCTGGTGTGTGGGAATGGGGCAGTGGTGAGGTATCTGGAGACAAAGATGGCAAAGTGAGAGGCAGGTGGGGTCGGCAGGTAGGAAAATGTGGCAGTGTGTCTGTTCTGTTCTGTCTCTGGGGACAATCCCTCTGTGTCCGTGCCTGTGTCAGAAGGAACTGTCCCCACCCCTGCCCTCACTGTCCATTTGCAATGGTCACTTGCTGCCTGCCATCCCTCAGCCCTGCAGCCTGGATATCCAAATGCTGGCCCACCCTTGGCCCCTGTCCTCGGGGGATTCTGGCTGGTTCTCTGCAGCCAGACCTGGGCATGGGATATGAGGCCCTGGGCTCGGCAAAGTCTGCCCCACCCTGACACCCCCTGCTGTGCCCCACAGGCAACTTCAGCCCCCTCACTGGCCCCCAGAGCTATGGAACCCTGGAGGAGCTGGTCTCTGCTGCAACCCAGAGCTCCAAGCAGCTGCCCATCTGCTTCATGTCGACCCACAGAATCACCACCAAGGCCAGGGTGGTGCCTCAGGAGCAGCCCCTCAAGCTTGAGGCTGTGGAAATGCACCTCGGGACCTGCTGTGCCCGCTGTGTGCTGGGCACCAGGGCCCAGCAGGTGATTCTGCACTTGCCCCTGTCCCAGAAGGGGCCCTTCTGGGAACTGGAGCCTGGGCCCCCTCGGACTCTGCTCCAGGTGCTGCAGGACCCGGCCCTGAGGGACACCATCCTCACCTGCCCCGCCCTCCCCTGGCACTCCCTGACCCTGATGCCCCAGTATGAGGTCGAAGCCATCATGCACTGTGAGTTCCCCGGGCAGGTGGGTGGGCCCGGGGGCGGGAGGGACAGAGGGGGCCCTGGGGAGCTGCTCTGATGGGAAGATGCCCCCTATCCCCGTGGATAGTCCAGGGATTCCAGGTGGTTTACCTGGTATATACAACGTACCAGAATAAAGAATCCCCAATAGTGGAAGTTAGGTGCAAAGGGAGATAGGAAAACGGGTAACTTGAGTGAGGTCCCACGTACTTTATAAAGTTTGCCAAAAGTTGGGCTGTGAGGTTGACCGCAGCTAGGACAAAGAAACATAGTGTTAGAAAGTGCAGCGTTGACCATTTGCTCAGGAGAAATATATTTTCCTGTTGCTGGGGAGAGCGAGATTGTTCGTGAAGGGCCTCCTGTCTGGGAGGGTGCTGTCTGGCTGAATCCCCCAGCTGTTTCATAGGTTGCTTCTTAGGACAGGCTGGTGGCTGCACACAGAGGGTTGGTGAAACGGAGGCAGAAGCTGGCCAGGTCTGGCCGGTCGGAGGCCAAGCTGGAGCAGAGGTAGAAGAATGGGTGTATGTGTAGAGGTCCCCAGGGCACCCCCATTCTTCACCCTCCACTCAGCCTTGGCCTCTTGACTGGCCAGGTTCTGCCTCTGCCTCACCAACCCTGCTCTGGATGCTGCCAGCAGCCTGACTCAGTCCTGTCCTAAGAAACAACCTAGGCTTTGTTTACTAGTTTTTGTAAAAATAACAAGTTGACTGCCCTGGAGAATGAGGCAGCTCAGGTAATTTATAAAGCATTCTGAATTAAAAAACAACAGTATAATGAACCCAGATGTGCCCATCTCCCAGCTTCAGCCGATTATCAGCTCATCTGGCACAGGGCAAAAATCCCAACCATGTGACCTGAGGGAAGTCACCACCACTCCTCGGAGCCTCAGTGTTCTCATCTGCGAAACAGGGAGAACATTCCGTGTGGTGCGGCTCAAAGAACATAGTGGGTGGGCCAGTTTTCCTCAGACTCTTACAGAGTTTATGCACCAGGCGCTATCAATGCCAGGACAGGAGGAGGTTGTCCAAAGTCATGTAGTCAGTGTTTTTCTTGATTTGGTTCTATCTATTTAAATCCAGAAAGGATTTGGAAAGACAGCTTATAAAATTACATTCAAAATTCAATTAAAATTTTAAAAGTGAACTGATTGGATATTCAGTGATATTGAGGAATTATCAAATTATTATTATTTCAATGTGATCATAGCCTAGTGGTTATTATTTTTGAAATTTTAATAACCCCTTCTTTTAGCAATACACATTGAAACAGTCACAGATGGCAAGATGTGATTATTCTGATTCCAAATAATCCAGTGGAAGGGGAATGGATAGATAGGGGTATAAAGGAAAGAAAATGGGCCATGGGTTAAATGTTGAAGCTGGGTGACAGGTACATTGGGGTTCACTATGCTATTCTACTTTTATAAATATTTTAAAAACTTTTTATAGTAACTTTTTAAAAAGAGGTTGAAGGAAAGAGTGGGCAAGGAATCTGGTACAACAGGAAAACGCTGGTAGGAAAGAAAAGATGAAGACAGGAGAGAGGTTAGCAGGCTCAGACCTCTGAGGGGTGGAGGGTGCGCACCTGAGCTGACCTCTCCCCTCCACAGTGCGCAGGACCATCGTCAAGATCCCCTCCACGCTGGAGGTTGACGTGGAGGATATCACCGCCTCCTCTCAGCACATCCACTTCATACAACCGCTGCTGCTGAGCGAGGCCCTGGCCCGGGGAGGCCCCTTCCCCCTGCCCACAGAGATCCTGGAAGTTCCGGAGGGGCCCCCCATCTTCCTCAGCCCGTGGCTGAGCTCCTTACGGAAGGGCCAGAGGCTCTGCATCTATGGCGTGGCCTCGCCACCCTGGCGGGTCCTGGCCTCAACCAAGGGCCGGAAAGTGCCCAGACACTTCATGATCTCTGGGGCCTACCAGGGCAAGCTGCGGCGGCGGCCGAGAGAGTTCCCCACGGCCTACGACCTCCTGGGTGCTCTCCAGCCAGGCCAGCCACTCCGGGTAGTGGCCACAAAGGACTGTGAAGGAGACGGGTTGGAGAACCCCGGGTTCATGTCCCTGGCCATGGGAGACAGGCTGGAGGTGTTGGGGTCTGGCCAGGCCCTTGGGGTTCAAGAGAGGGACATGAATGTCCTGGTGTGTCAGCGGCTGAGTGACCAGCCTGGGGAGGAAGAGTGTGAAGAGGCAGAGGACCGAGAACAGATTCTGCTGCCCCTCCACTTCTCTGGCGGCTTCGTGGAAGAGCTGGGTGATGGCCGGCGCTACAGCCTGCAGGATCTGATTGCCCAGTTCCCACTGCCCTGTGAGGTCAAGGTGGTGGCCAAGGATGCCAGCCACCCTGATGACCCTCTGCCCTCCTTCCTGGGCCTGCGGCTGGAGGAGAAGATCATGGAACCCTTCTTGGTGGTCAGCCTGGACTCCAACCCTGAGATGTGCTTCGAGGTCCCTCCCCGGTGGCTGGACCTGACTGTCGTGGAAGTCGAGGGGCAGCCAAGCCAGCCGGCTGGGCCCCTCCCCGTAGTCCCAGTGGAGGAGCTGACAGAGGCCTTCTATTATCACCTTCGGAAGTCACCGGCCTTTGAGGGTCAAGCTCCCCCGCCCAGGCCTCCGAAAAGTAAGGGCCTCAGTGGGCAGAAGCAGCAGGTCAGCAAGGCGAAAGGTGTCAAGGTACCAACAGAACCCAAGTGGGCAGGGAGGGGCCACCTGTAGGGATCATCAGGGTCCTGCCGTTTCTTCTTTGTCTGTCTGGCATCATGCCTCTTACAGCTGTACAGGACATGCAGTTTGTTTATTTTTGAATTTTATTTTTTTATACAGCAGGTTCTTATTAGTTACCTATTTTATACACATTAGTGTATATATGTCAACCCCGATCTCCCAGTTCATCCCACCGCCGCCACTACCCACCCACCCCCACTTTCCCTCATTGGGGTCCATATGCTTGTTCTCTACATCTGTCTCTATTTCCAGAACGTGCAGTGTATAAACGTGCACGCTTTGTACCTATTATTCGATCCTGACCATCCTGACATTGGTGTGATCATTCATATTTTACAGTCGAGAAAATGAGGTCTCAGCGACTGTGAGAGTCACTCAAAGTCACACAGTTTGTAAATGGTGGGGCCTGAACTGGAGCGGAAGCATTGTGACTCCAAGTTCACGGTGCTTTACCTCTCTCTGCTACCCCTGCTGTCACTCCCTAGCTCAAGCTACAGCATTTTTCACCTAAACTCTTCCAGCAGCCTCTTCAACCCCTCCCCACGGCTGTCAGAATGGCCTCCCACATCCTTCCCTGGTCACTATGGGGCCTCAGCCCCACCTCCTGAAACCTTCCATGGCTCCCCATTGCTGGGGGTAATGCGAACCCCTTAACATGGTATCCAGGGTCCTTCATAGCTGACTTCAGTCTCACCTTCCCAGGCCCACCTTCCACCACTGCTCAGCAGCTCCAACCACCGAGGAACTCCTGATGCTCTCGGAATGCCAGGATTCCCGCCTCAGCACTTCACACACACCAGTCCTTCTGCCAGGAACATTCTTCCTCCTTCAGGCTCACGGGCAAGGCTCAGCTCATTTCCTCCAAGGCGGTGACAGTTCTCCCTCTTCTGTAGTCACACTGCACGCTGTACGTAGCTTGGAGGTGGGAGGCCATGTAGTTTTAATTAGTTGTACTTGGTCTCTGGCTAGAACAAGAGTCCTGTGGGGCAGGGACCTCCCACTCCAAGGCAGGCAGAGAAAGTGCCAGTGAGTCCGAACTGAACCAAACTGAATCACGACAAGCGGGCAAAGAACCTCAGAGTCAGAAACACGAAGTTCACGTCCCTGTTTCCTCACTCTGTGGGCTGTACTTCCTCTCTGGGCATGTTTCCTCACCAGTGAGCCTGGGATAACATCACCAACTCTCAGTGCTGTTTTGTTAGCCTCTACTCGTGGGGCGCTTACCCTGGGGTGGCCCCTTATGCATACGTACTGCCCCACCCAGCTCTCACGGCGTCCCTCTGAGGTGGGCGCTGATAGCCATGCTCTGCTGAGAATGGGGGGCGTGGTGGGGTGGGGGGAGTGATCTACATAAAAAGCACTTTGTAAACTGTAACAAGCATACTGTTTTGGGATGTGCAGAGACTTGGATTTCGTACTGTGTGGGGAGGCAGTGGGATGGCAGTGGAAGTTAAAAAGATGAACCCTGAGCCATCTCAGCCCCAGAAGGGGCTCGTATCTGTGGGGCAGGGGGTAGGGTAGTCGTTTTCTGACAGAACCAAAAATAGACTGGGCCATCTGAAACACAGGCCTTGTGACAGTGCTGGAAAGAATGTGGTACAAAGAGTTGAGACCTCCGTCCCAGCCTTGGTTCCTGACGGCTCCTCTGGGATGGCTCCTGCTTGTTGCCCTAGAACCAGCAATTTCCCTCCCTGGGAATCAGTATTCTCCGCTGCTCATCAGGGAGCCGTACTGTTTGCCGTTGAAAGCATGACGTGGGGGGAAGAGGAGCGGCTTTACAGTCCCAGACATGGCTCTGCGTCTGAAGCCTGGCCCGGCCAGGGATCCCGTGTGAGGCTTGACATGGCACACTCTTTCTGAGCCTGGTTCCTCACGTGTAAACTGGGAACTCAAACAGCTCCTCAGAGAGTCACTTGAGGGTGAATGAACGGATATGCATACAGCTTCTGGCACATGGCAGGATTTCAATAAAAGTCCTCTTCCTTCTGGGACCCCTCTCAGCTCTGTACTCTGTTTGTCCTGAGGCTTTGTGACTACTTTTTTCTCCTTTAGCAAAAGATTTGGAGGACAATGACCAAATCCCTGTGTAAAAACGCAGAGACAGCCTGTCTCTAGCCCCCAACCCTATCGTGTCTCACCCTGGCCCCTTTCTCCCCTGCCAAAGAACAGTTCAAGTGCTTGTAGCAAAAACACCTGGCGTCCTGAGAAGCCATACACTGAAAAGTTCAGAGGGGAGCAGAGGAAGTGAGATTTGAAGGAAATTGCATTTCAGGTACTCTCTTACCCCATTTCTTGGGACCCTGCTAACTTCTGCTTTTTTTACCACTTAGTCTTCTGAAGCCTTCGAATTGCAGGAACCATCTCTGATGCCTAAACCCAAGAGGAAGACCTTGCAAAAGGTCATCAAGGACAGCTGCAATTTATACAGTGCGATTCCTGGTCACAAGAAAGGTCTCAGGCCCACTAAGCCCATCACTCAGGATACAAGTGAGTCTGTCAGCCCCTGTTCACCCCTGTCTTTCCTTCTCCCCTCCCCCATGCCATTCTGCTGCTGCTTTTGCCTCTGATGGTGCTGGCCATACCCTCAGCAGGGCTCTGCTCGTGAGCGACCCTTCCACAGTCCCAGTTGGATAGACAGGCCTATATGAGATGGGCGTAGGCTGAAGGGTCCCTACTGTCCTTCTCCCAGTGGCTCCAGGGCCCTGGCAAGGAAAATGAGTTCATCCCCCAACTACCCTCCCCAAGGCACACAGGAGAATGTTTGCAAAGTGTTCAGACACAATAAACTGTGGTTTCTGGGCTAGCAAGGACCTTAGAGCATCCAGACCAAGCCCTCCCCTGTTCAAGGGACGAAAGTACCCTAAAGAGGGGAAGGAACCTAAGGCCAAAGGTCCTCACTGACTTGGATTCTTTTGCAGATGATGAACACAATTACGAAGAAATACTTGAGCAGTTTCCGAAAACCCTCTAGGTGCTGGAGAAACCTTACTTCCTAACTGCTGCTTCTCAGGGAACCTGAGATATCAGCCAACTATTACAAGCCTTTAGAGGACCCTGGACAAGGTCTCTCAGAAATCAGACTGTGGACAAGGAGTGGCCGGGTGGGGACTGACTGGAAGTAGGATAGACCCTGCACCAGCTTCCCTCTGGCTCCTCTGGGCCCAGCACCTTGCATTTGGCTCCTTCAGGTTCAGAGCTTTGGTATCAAGTAGCCAGCTGGGTTCTACTCAATCCTGCACCCCAACACCAGTTGTCCCACTTGTTAGTGCAGAAAGGAATCCAAGACACTGCCCGCCTCGGTGACGGCAGCACAGTGCCTCCTGCCTCTTGGTAAAGGGGACTCAATCCTGATGACACACTGCACTGAGAGCCTTCTGTAATGCTGGCCGCCCCTGCTCCACTCTCTCCTCTCTCTCGCCGTCCCCCACCCAGGCTCCGAGCCCCTGAGGGACCAGGACTGTCTTCCTCATCTCTGCAGCACCCAGCACATGACCATTGTAGGTGACTATCCAAGATTATTTCACTTTAAAAGCACAGAATAAAAATGACATCTGAGCTTCGGGAAAAATGATAAGAGATGATCACTTATTAAGTTCTGTCTGAGTACCAGACCCTTTACAAACCCTATCTAAATCAACTCTCTGAGGTAGACAAGGCCTGGTTTTAAAGATCGGGAAACAAACTAGTCTAGTGTGCTTCAGCGGGCAGGCTAGTCATGGGCCTGGGTCAGGATCCTTGCTCACCACCTACAAGTGATTTTAACCTCTCTAAGCTTCAGTTTCTTCACATGCAAAATGAAACTAAGTTATCTACCTCAAAAGATTGTTTTAAGGATCGACTGAGATAATATCTGTAGAGCATTTATCACAGTGCCTGGCTCATAATAAATATTCAGTAAACATGTTAGTATCATTACTGTTGACCAAGATCTGAGAGCTGTACCTGTCTCTAAAACCAACACCCCTTTCACATGCTTACACTGTCTCCTAGTCATGGAATTCATCCCAGTGTTTATACTGTGTTCCTGGGCTGTGGAGACAGAGCCAGTATAACGAGATAAGAGAAGAAATACAAGCCTGTGCCTATGCAGAGAATAACTCAGTTTCCAGGGTCAGTTAAGGCCTGTTTAGTAAGGTAAGACCACAGGCCTCACTTCCTAGAAGTAGTGGGACTTTGGTTTCTTGGGCTAATGCAGTCACGGAATTAAGCACCATGGTCAGCGAAGGACAGGAGAGAGACAAAAAGATGGAAGGAGTGTCCAGTGGAGGCGGGAGCCGAAAGAGGGTCAAATTCCCACTCCTGGATTCGAGGCACTACACCTGAGTGTGTCATTCCTTTGCCTCCTAACATCCCTCTGGCTCTCTGGACCCATGTACTTCCCAGGCCGCCACACTCCAGCAGGGCATTCTCCAGGTGACCACTGAGCAGTGACTACGTGCTGCTGGGCCAGTCCCCAGTATCTAGCACCCATGCTCATCTCCACACCAGTTCCCACGCCCTCCTCCACAGACGCAATCTCTACCACACAGGAGGACCCTGAGGAAGAGAGTACTCTGGGAAAAGCAATAAGCAAGAGACAGAAAGTTCCTCCTTGGCACCGAACCCCTAGGGATCAGGACCCCATGCAAATGTCCACAGTTTCACGTTCAGGTTTGCAGTTAATCTTGGCGCCAAATTGAGCAAGATCACAAAAGGGGGGCAGAGGAGAGGGGCCACCAGTTCCCACAAAAGGGGATTTCTGAGTGGCCAAATGCTGCCATGAGGAGAAAGCCACCAATTTCATAGCAGGGAAGGCTGGGCTTAAAAGGAAAACATGTTTGAAAACCACAACTGTGACTGTCTTACTAGAGCAGTAAGGGTAGGAAGGGAATGGACCAAAGGCAGATACCACCCTCAGGGTGCTTTTGTCTTCTTTACCTCTGGAATAAACCGCTGGGTGGTGGGGAGGGAACTATAATGGGGCTAGAGATTCCCCCAAGCAGTGGTCTCCAAAGAAGGACACAAGATGATTGACTGGGAAACAGAGAAGAATTACAGTTGACCCCCAACACGGTCAAAAAATCCACATACAACTTTACAGTTGACCCTCCTCACCTGCAGATTCAACCAACTGCAGATCGTGTAGTATGTGTTTATTGGAAAAAATCTGCATATAAGTGGACCTGCACAGCTCAAACCGTGATGTTCAAGGGTCAACTGTATTGGTACATCCTTTCATATTTATTTTTAATATCCTTTTTCATTTCTAATTTTGAGTGTTTTGTAATATATATAACAAACTAATATAGTAACTGATATAGTAAATAACTGCTAAGTAAATGAATATAACCTGGGGATGCATGCTCAAAAATTTATCGAGTTTTGAATTTCCCTCAACAACATTTTAAAAAACAAATCTATTAGTTCACATAGGACACTAATTCTTACTGGCTTTTCTCTAGTTAAATCCAATAAAGTACCACTATTTCCCAAGGAGCCTCATCTCCCACAGTACACCTAAAGAGATCTTCCTGAGACTAGGCTAGACTCATGGCTTGGCTGTGACACTGGGGATTTCTGAGAACTTGGGTCATAGTGCTGTTCCTGCTGTCTCAACAATGTACCAAGAGAACACTGTATACCTGACATCCCAGGTGACGACAAATATCCAAAATGCAAGTTCCCCTGGCTTGAGCAGGTAGAAGCTCTACAGAGGCTGGCGTTTCACTCTGCTGAGCAGTGGCCTACCTCTGCTCAGCCCCACGGGCCTCCATAGTGCTCAGAATCCACAGAGCTCCTGTGATACCGTGTCAATGCCAAGGAGGCAGGGAATTCAGTATCCCTGAGTAGCTACTCTGTGTTATTGGGAATGCTGAATCAGCAAGTCCTGGGACACCAATTTCTTATTTTGCTTTATATTCCTAGTAGCTGACCAATGGGTTGACACAGTAGGTATTCAATAAACACTCGCTGAGGGCTCCCCTGGTGGCGCAGTGGTTTAAAGTCCACCTGCCGATGCAGGGGACGCGGGTTCGTGCCCTGGTCTGGGAAGATCCCACATGCCGCGGAGCGGCTGGGCCCGTGAGCCATGGCCGCTGAGCCTGCGCGTCTGGAGCCTGTGCTCCGCAACGGGAGAGGCCGCAACAGTGAGAGGCCCGCGTACCACAAAAAAAACAAAAAAAAACAAAAAAAAACTCGATGAATTAATGAGTAAGTAGTTTTTGATTGCTAAATCATAGAATTCAAAATCAAAAGAAAAAGTGACTTCCACCCAGAACCACTGCTATTGCCCCCTTGCCCATTTGAGGGCATTAGCATGGTAACTAGAAAGAGAAGTCCACCACCCATAGAAGTATCCTATCATGCATTCCATGTTCAAATGTATATGCTGTTTTTAGCCACTGTTCTTTCTTTTAGGCAAAGATCAAGAATGGACATACTTGCAAATGAACATACTGGTTGACTGACTTTTAAGCGTCTGCACAGCTCCCCAGATGGGAACTATCCTGCACGTACAGAAAATAACAACCACATTGTTGTTCACTGTCAGAAACCAAGGGAGTGGAGCCTTCTCCACACAGCTGCTGGTAGATCTCATTTAGAAACACAGTTAAAGCAGTTACAGAACTTTTATTTGCATGTTACACCTCATTAACTTATCTCTGAATTAGCTGAGATGATAAAGTATTAATTATTACAGTGTAAAAAAAAAGAACATTTTTACAAATTACTGCAATAATAGAACTATTTTATTAAGCATATGAATGTACTTATTTTGTACAAAACACGTATCTTTCTCTCTGCCCCATGAAGCCACCATTCTAGAACCCCATGCTTATAAAAACACACTTTGGGCAGCAATTATGACAAGGTGAAAGAAAGTGCAATTCTGAAAGTAACAACACATAACCACATAACCAAAGTGGGGAACAAAAACAGGCAGAGGTTAGTGGGCTTTGTGGCTAGCTCTCTGCTGACAGGCCCTAGTCCTGCTCTCAACAGGAAACAATTTAGGCATAAAAACTCCTGAGTATTATTTAAGTAATACCGCCCAACCCTTCTTGGTAGCATCCCTCTTCCAATTCCATTTATCCTGATATTGTAACTAATTTGTAAGTTCTTTAAGAAATTCCGCCCTGGTTTACATCCCTGTCAGTTGCCCATATCCCTCTGAGCTTCAAAAACACAGAAGAGTAGTAAGTTTCAAAAGGATGTCAATTGAAACCTTTTATAGATGAAACCTACTACCTAGAAGTCAACCTGCCAAATATATGCACAGCTGGAGACGAGAGACTGCATAAAAGGTCCAGCTGGAAAATATCTCGGGTACCCAATTAGATCCAGTTATTCTGCATCTGTGGATTTAAAATGATCATCATCCACAGTGGAATAGATGTGTCCCTCGTTGCTTAGAAAATCCACAGCTTGCCTAGAAAGAAAGAAAAAACCAAATGCAGAAGAAAGGAAACTGCCTTTTGGATATGGCCGAATATGTAAACTTTACTCATTTCCCTACTTTCTATCTTAGCTGACAAGAATTCATGGCCATTTTGCTCATGGAAGGCTCTTGCAGGGAGAAACACCAGTAAAATTACAAAACTGAGGTAATCCTTGGAGACAAAGGCTTTAGGGCTGCCTTGGATGCCTCTCCCAAGTTGTGTAAAGCAAAGAAAATAGGACCTCACTTAAATACCAGTGTAAGCAAACTGAAACCAGGATCTAAAGCTATAGTTCCAGTTGCATATAATGTCTCCCAATATAAACAGCTATATAAAAAAATAGCTCCTCACTCATCCACCGACCCTCTCATTCCCCTCTGGGAAATCAAGTTGCAAGAAGGAAAGGAAAGGTCTTTCTAGAAATGGTATGACACCTTCAAATCCTTAAAGGCCCTCAGGGTCAGTGTCAGTAACATATTTAATAAGAGTAACAATTTATAGAGCACCTACTATTGTGACAGACATTCTGCACCTCATCATCACAGTAACTCTAAGATAGGAATTATTATCCTCATCTCATAGGACAGGAAATGGAATTAGACCTGAGTATTCTTTTCTGTCGAGACCTAGAATATCAACTGATTTATAGTAACAACTATCACAAACACCATAATACTCAGTTTGTTTGATTAGTTCATTAGAATCAGGAAGCTGCTTGTCTAACAGGTTATCAGGACAAGGATGTTGGAAGGACTGTCTAATGGCTTCAGGTCCAGATAGCCTGAGGAACACTGCACACTGGGGACAGCAATGCCAATGCAAATGTACACCTGAGGACAAGGAGCTTAGGATCTCATTCCTCCAGACTAAATTCCACGAGAGGTATCTGGTCAATTTTTGCTCAAAATTACATCCCTTGCACATAATGGTACTTAGTATTTGCTGAATGAAAAATGAATGAGTGAAGTGACAGGCAGCACCATCTTTGTGAGTCCTTTTTCTACTTTTCCATGACTGAACAACTTCGCTTTTGTTAGTCAACAGTTTTTTTTTTTTTTAAACTTACTTCTCATTACCGGGAAATCCTGGTGAGGGGAAACGGGTACAATTCTGGAGCCCTAGTTCACAGAAACCAAATACTCACTTGATGGAGGGTACGGTCATGTGTTGGAGCTGATTCTTGAGATCCTGAAAGTTCAATCCTTCAGGCCTTGGGCAAGCCTTAATCAAATTCAGTACCTGAAGATTCAAATCAGAAAGATTTTAGCAACTACTCTGAATCAGCTCCCCTATGTAAGCCAGAATCCCTTTATAGGAAAGAAATGAGTCAGGTACTTAGCACCATTAAGGAAGTAACGTAATTTACAACTAACTGTCTGTGTCTTGCATGTCTGGAGCCACTCGGCTGTTTACCTGGTTCTGGGCCACAGTGAGGCCATTTGTTGGCATGAAGCTATTCCCACCAAAGTTCCCAGCTTCACCCATTCCTGGATTGCTGACAGGTGCTCTCCCTGCTGAGGGCTGAATTAAGAAATAAGTTTACAACATTAGTAAATTCACCAATTTAAACACAGTCCTTGCTCTTTTAAATAGCTTAATAAACAGTTTACAAAAAAACAATTTAAGCAGTTTTTTTTTTTTTGGCTGCGCCACACGGCTTGTGGGATATTAGTTCCCTGACTGGGGATTGAACCCAGGCCACGTGAAAGCGTGGTTAGAGTCCTAACCATTGGACTGCCAGGGAATTCCCTAAGCAGAGTTTTCCCAATAACAACTGCTTCCCTTGGAAAGGACAGCTATTATCTAATGAGTATTTCATAGGAAGATAAAATCATTCTCTGAAGCATATCACATCAAACCGAGAGAAAGGTACTTCCTGGATCCTCCTTTTCTTTTGTGATGTGACAGGAACCAGAGGAAAAATAGCACTGAGAAGAAAATTACTGAGATCTGCTATAGTGGTATCTACCTCTGGTGCTTCAATCATGCAAGCATTTACTGAGTGTCAACTAGGCATGAAGCATTACAAGGAGAGAAAAGGAGACATAGTTCTCATTACCCTCTCTTTTCTTCTTTTTTACCACCAAACTTTTAAAAAATAATAGATTATAGTCACTGTTTACATTTCCCAGCACTATTTGGATTCTCTCCAAATATACCTCTGAAACAGCTCTCACCAAACGTACCAATGCTTATCAACCAACACAGCCAGTAATCCCTTTCAGTTCTCGTAACACTTGACCTCTCAGAAGCAGACACTGCTGACCACACCCCTCTTGAAATGTACCCCTCCTTAGGCTTCCTGACACCATATTCTTCTGGTTCTCCACTTAATTTTCAAACTATACCTTCTCAGTATCCTTTCTCAGCCTCTTTGTCTACCTGTCTTCCAAAAAGCTGATAGTTCTCTCAGGATTTCATCCCAGACCTCCTCTGAGGCCACAAATCCTCGTTACCAACCATCTACTGAAGACCTCCACTTAGCTATCTCACGCACTTCAAAATAAAGTTTACTTTCCTCCCCAAACCTGCTTGCCCTGGTATATTCCATTTCTATTAATAAGTCCAAGCCCAGTCCTGTAGACCTTGGCCATCTTTGAGTCTCCACTCGCTCACCTCCCACAGCCCGTCACCACAGCCCATCACCACAGCCCATTAATACAGCGTTCAGTGGCTCGAATTGATCCTCATCACCCCTGATCTCCTGACTGGTGTCTCAGCTGCAAGTCTCTCCTATTCCAATCAACCCTCCTCACTGCTCCAAGTAATAACTTCTGATCATGTCTCTCCTCCACCTAAAAGCTTTCAGCTGGCTCCCCCTGCCTGTGAAAATAATATAAAACTCCTGGATATTAGACCGACTACAACTAGACATCAAAGTCTGTACTTTATTCTTGACCATCCCCTTTCAACACAGGGAATTCTTGCCAGTCACACACACGCCTCTGACATGTTATTCCATGTCTGGAATGCTCCTCCCCTCATCTGCTTGGGAAACACCCTTCTCATCCTTCAAAGCCCAACTTAATTGTCACTGCCTTTGCGAAGACTTCCCTGACATCCCCCCAGGCCAAAGTTACTTGTGTTCTTCCTTCTTGGCTCTCACAGCATTTGGCCCATTCCCTCTCATAGTAGCCATCGCACTGTTTGCCTGTCACTTTCTCCCATAAGCCCCTTCAGCTTTGCACAGTGCCTGGTGGGCAGCAGGTGCTCAGTCAATGTTTAATTTATTGAACTGAATAAAGATGACAAAAGATTAAATATGTTAAGTACTCATTACAAGTAAAAGAGCATTGTGGAAGCTCATCAGTGAATCCCATGCAGTCAAGAGACTCATTCATTCAACAAACGTTCATTAGGGCTTCCCTGGTGGCGCAGTGGTTAAGAATCCACCTGCCAGTGCAGGGGACACGGGTTCGAGCCCTGGTCCGGGAAGATCCCACATGCCGTGGAGCAACTAAGCCTGCGTGCCACAGCTACTAAGCCTGTGCTCTAGTGCCCCTGTGCCACAACTACTGAGCCCACATGCCACAACTACTGAAGCCCGCACGCCTAGAGCCCGTGCTCCGCAACAAGAGAAGTCACCACAATGAGAAGCCTGCGCACTGCAATGAAGACTAGCCCCTGCTCACCGCAACTAGAGAAAGCCCGCGCACACGCGCACAGCACGGAAGACCCAACGCAGACCAAAAAAAAAAAAAAAAAATCATTAAATGCCAATGCTTCGAGGTCATTTAAAAAAAACCCAAAATTCAGTCATGGTCTCCTGTTTTCAAGTTAGATGCCTTCACGTTGCTTGCTGGTGAGACAGAAGTCCTATTTTATGATCCAGTAATACTGAACTGAACACTATTTCTTCCCTGGATACCTCTGCTGAAATGACCTCATAAACATGCTTCAGGTGCGCCCCTGCTCCCATATGTGTATTTTAAGACTTGGTTTAGGCATCACCTCCTCCAGGAGGCCGTTTTTGATGTCCAGGTCAGGAAAGGAAACTCTTCTCTGTGGTTCGACAGCACCCTGCACTTGCCACTCCTCACTGCTTAAGTGATCTGAACCCTCAATGCTTAAGGCAAACTCTTTGAGGGAAAGGATTATTTTATTTACTCCTCAATATAACTGTCTATACTCACAGCTTCCACCCATCCTCACTTTAAAACCATTTTTATCACAGAACATTTGATATATATGTATAGGTTATGAAGTATAGTCATAAAATAAACACCCTAAACTTTCTACCCAGTCCCGTTCTTTTTTTTTTTTTTTTTTCAGTCCCGTTCTTTTTAACCCACATTTCCCCTAACCATTGCTGAAGCCTCTCTTCTGAAGATCCACGTTTCCAAATCCGACGGACCTCTCTCATCACCTTACTTGACTGCTAGGCAGCATTCTACTGTTGAACTCCACTCCCTCCTTAAAGTACTCTTTTCAGAATATTCTACAGAACCACATTTCCTGATTTTCCTCCTGCCCAACTGGCAACTTCTCTGACTTCCTCTGGCTCCTGCTGTGCCTCCAGACTCCTAGCTCTGTGTCTCAGAGCTTAGGTCTCTTACCTCTTAACTCACTAGTTATCTCGTCTCATCCGAGGCTTTAAATACCATCCACACAATGACTCCCAATGCTCTCTCTCTACCCCTGACCTCTCCTTTGAGTTCCAGCTTTATACAGTCAGCCGTCCATTCTGGTCTCCATTTGGGTGTCTGACACGTTGCATTTGCTAAGTCCAGAACAGAACTCTGGAGTTTGCCCTTCAAACCTGCTAGCTTCATCTAGTTACTCAAGCCCCAAACCTAGGAGTTATTTTTGTACCCTCTCTTTTCTTTATATCCTGTATCTAAACCATTAAGTCCTGTCAGCTCTACCTTCGAAATGTATTAGAATCCAATCACTTCTTACCCAGCTGCTGCTACCATTCCCCAGAATTACTTCTGTTGCTATTGTTGGTGCCTCATAGTCTACTCTCCACACAGCAGCTCAAGTGAGCTTTTAAAAAGGTAAATCAGACCACATCACTTCCCTAGTCAAAACCTTCTAAAGGTTTAGTGTCAATTAGAAAAAAGTAATCCTTACTATGGTCTACAAAGCCCTACATGATCGGGGTCTTGGCTCCCTTGCCTACATCCCTGTACCACCTCCCATGTCATGTGCTTCACTCCAGACAGTCTGGCCTTCTTGCTAGTCTCAAGTATGCCAAGCTTGTTCCAGTCTCATGGCTTCTGACACCGCTTGGAATGTTCTTCTCTCATTTAAAATTATACCATTCTTATTCCCTCCATCACTGTCTTCTCCTACTCTGCTTAATTTCAGAGTACCTGTAACTACCTAAAATTATATATTTGTTTTCTTGTTGATGGTCCATTTCTCTCAAGAATATAAATTTGAGGGCAGACACTTTACCCATCTTGTTCACTGCTTTATTCCCAGGGCCTAGAATAATGATTGGCATATACTAGGCTCAATAAATTGAATGAATGTATCTTTGTATCCCCAGGGCTTAGCAAAGTGCTTGGCACAAAACAAGAGGCAACAGCTCCAGTCCCTCCTACTGTAACCAGTCTTCCACCTTGCCACCAGAATCATCTAAGGGCACTCTAATACTCAGATCAGCAAACCCATTATGTGGTCCTAGATGGACTTGCCAAACTGAATTTGTACCACAGAAAATGTTGAGAAATTTCGATATGAAGCAAGAAATATAGTTGCAGGGACAAAATAATGGTGCATAAATAATCCTGTTTAGCCAATAGGTTGGAAGGAAAGCAGCAAAATGCTATCTTAGTTGGGGTTTTTCTCTGAATATGGACTGAAAATCCTGAAGCTAAGAGCTCAGCTGATAATTATGTGTCTACACTTGAAGCTTGTCTTGGCCTCAGCCATCCAAGCCACCGGGGTTAGAGGAACTTGTAATTTTGAGAGGAAAGTGTTTCATCAGGAATAAAATAACACAGCAAAGCTCATGGAGAAAATTTTTTTTGAGGACTGAGTGATGACTTTCTTGTGGCTCAATCTTCAAAATGTCAAGGAAATCAAAGCCGGAGCACAGAAGTGGTTTAGGTTTTTTCAGGGAAGAGAAAAAACGATGAGAATGAAGCTGCTCACCTGGCTGCTAGACTTGCTGAGCATCATGTGTGCATTGACTACTTCCAGAATATGTGTGGTGAACTCATTCATATCCTCCAGGGGCATGATCTTAAAGGCTACCAGGCTTTTCTTGTTCTATTAAAATAAAGAGAGAAATGTGAACAAATAATGAGCACATTCAAGTCAATTTCAGGTCAAAACATTGTGGCTCCTTTCTTGGTTATAGTATTTTACTAACTGAGGAAAATGTGTTATATACTGAAAATTTTTAACTCAGAGTTAATCCAAAAACAGTCAATGAAATATAGTCAAAAGAACAAAACTAGCACAGAGATGTTCAATGACTTTCCCAAGGTTATACAACCAGAGTCTAGTCTCCAAATCCAGTGTCCGCCTTCTACACCTAATGAATGCCATAGATGGCAACTGTAGGCTGAGATCTTGTTCTTTCTCTACCTTTCTGTTTGTTTTATATTGAGGAAACCCATTATTTCCTTTTGAAGAAGAAAATAATGAATTAACTTCAATAAAACTCCCAGTAAACATAGAGACTTACTAAGTCTTAAGTATCCTAAATTTAGGCATGACCCCAGAAACTGCTTCATGCAGATACATTTTTTTTTCCCCCCCGTACGCGGGCCTCTCACTAATGTGGCCTCTCCCGTTGTGGAGCACAGACTCCAGATGCGCAGGCCCAGTGGCCATGGCTCACAGGCCCAGCCGCTCCGCGGCACGTGGGATTCTCCCGAACCGAGGCACGAACCCGTGTCCCCTGAATCGGCAGGCGGACTCTCAATCTCTGCGCCACCAGGCAAGCCCCATGCAGATACATTTTAACTGTCGTTTTTTTTCCTGACTTTACCTGAAAAGATCTCAGATGACCAGCCACTTTCACATATGTTTCTGGAGGAACCACAGTGTTTTCACTGCTGGCATCCTAACAGAAAAAATACAAACACACCACTTAGGTTTTAGTGATGCTGGTGAAAGCCTCTTCAAAATTTCTAAATTATGTACAGAAAGAGAAAGTTACAAAGTAAGAGCTAAAGGATCCTAATGTAGCACTACCTAGTTTGCCCTGCCTTTTAGAATTTAATTTTTAAAAAATAAAACCAGGAATTAGAATAAAAATATCCAAGTTCTATGTTATGCACATCAAAAAACAAGCAAACGATTATGGCACTCTCATTCAGTGTTCTTAGGCACACAACTTTCTGGTGGACATACTTATTGGCATAGCAACTGTACTATTAGAAATTTAAGAAAATAAAGAACATGTATTAAGATTTAGCTTTAATATGGTCAACTAATCTATGATAAAGGAGACAAGGATATACAATGGAGGAAAGACAGTTGCTTCAATAAGCGGTGCTGGGAAAACTGGACAGCTACATGTGAAAGAATGAAATTAGAACACTCCCTAACACCATACACAAAAATAAACTGAAAATGGATTAAAGACCTAAATGTAAGGTCAGACACTATAAAACTCTTAGAGGAAAACATAGGAAGAACACTTTTTGACATAAATCATAGCAAGTTCTTTTTTGATCGACCTCCTAGAGTAATGGAAATAAAAACAAAAATAAACAAATGGGACCTAATGAAACTTAAAAGCTTTTGCAAAGCAAAGGAAACTACAAACAAGACGAAAAGACAACCCTCAGAATGGGAGAAAATATTTGCAGACGAAAGATTAATCTCCAAAATATATAAACAGCTCATGCAGCTCAATATTAAAAAAACAAACAACCCAATCCAAAAATGGGCAGAAGACCTAAATAGACATTTCTCCAAAGAAGACATACAGATGGCCAAGAAGCACATGAAAAGCTGCTCAACATCACTAATTATTAGAGAAATGCAAATCAAAACTACAATGAGGTATCACCTCACACCAGTTAGAATGGGTATCATCAGAAAATCTACAAACAACAAATGCTGGAGAGGGTGTGGAGAAAAGGGAACCCTCTTGCACTATTGGTGGGAATGTAAATGGATACAGCCACTATGGAGAACAGTACAGAGGTTCCTTCAAAACCTAAAAATAGAATTACCATATGACCCAGCAATCCCACCACTGGGCATATACCCAGAGAAAATCATAATTCAAAAAGACACATGCACCCCAGTGTTCATTGCAGCACTATTTATAAGAGCCAGGTCATAGAAGCAAACTAAATGCCCATAGATAGATGAATGGATAAAGAAGATGTGGTACACATATACAATGGAATATTACTCAGACATAAAAATGAACGAAATTGGGTCACGTGTAGAGATGTGGATGGATCTAGAGACTGTCATACAGAGTGAAGTAAGTCAGAAAGAGAAAAACAAATATCGTATATTAAGGCATGTATGGGGAACCTAGAAAAATGGTACAGATGAACCGGTTTGCAGGGCAGAAATTGAGACACAGATGTAGAGAGCAAACGTACGGACACCAAGCGGGGAAAGTGGCTGGGGGGTGGTGGTGGTGGTGTGATGAATTGGGCGATTGGGATTGACATGTATACACTGATGTGTATAAAATGGATGACTAATAAGAACCTGCTGTATAAAAAAATAAATAAAATAAAATTCAAAAATTCAAAAAAAGAAGATTTAGCTTTAGGAGTATTCATCACAGCATAGTTTTGAATACTAAAACATTTAAAACAACCTACATATCCAACAAAAGGTGCACATTTGTATAATGGATTAGTTTATACTGCTGCAAATGATAATGCAGAATTCTATTCATTGTCTGTGAAGACCTGCTGTGACTCATGGAAAAAAGCTTATTTCCCGCAAGGGGAAACATATACATCAAAACGTTAACAAAAGTTAACTTGGATAATTATAAATGATTTTAATATTTCTTTTTGGGTTTTCTAGACTATGTACCTATTATTAATAAGAAAAATACATAAGCTGACTCAAAGCTCTTTTTGATTATAAAATACACGACTATAAAAAAACTAGAATATAGAATGTATGTGTTTAAAACTAAAAAACACCCCAATTCCCATTACCTGGAGATTATCAACTATTTGCATTTCACTCTACCTATTATTTTACATAGCTGTATATATACCACAGATAAAAGTTTGTATTCTCTCAAAGAACATTTTAAAACAAGTTGGAACTAACACAACATTATAAATCAACTATACTGCAATAAAAATTAAAAACAAACTCTTGCAAAAAGTAAAGCTGGATCTATACTTCTCTTTTACCAAAATACATCATTTAATTATAAAAAGACTTAATCATATATAGAGATATAAAAAGAAACCACAGAAATTATAGAAGGAAACATGAATTGAAAAATAATCTGAAACAAGGAAAAGCTTTTCAAAGTCAAAAGCCAAACTAGAGAAGTCATATAATTATGATAAGAGGTTAATATTTTTCAGGCTCTTGCAAACAAAAATAAATATCCAAACACTCCTGGGGAATCAAAGGACTTTAGACAACTAAAAATCCACCCACAAATTAACACTGAATAAAGTTAAAAAAAAAATCCAATCTCACTAAAACCAAAGAATTACGCACAAAAAATGAGAAAATTCTCAATGACAAGACTATTTTTAAACTATGATACAAAAATTTAAGACTCATAAAACCTACTGTTAGGGTGTGGAGAACTAATGGGGAACTCTCATGCACTAAGTAAATTGGTACCTATATGGAAGGCAATAAAAAATGTAAAAACGTAAATGTAAGATTAACCAAAAAAGAAAGTAGAAACATGTAAAATGTGTATTTCCTCCAGAAAACCTAGTTTAAATTGATCTTAAGGAGATTATCTCAATCATGAAGAGATGTACACAAAGATACTCACCGCTGCATTGTCTATAATAACAAATGATGGAAATAAGCTAAATGTTTCCTGACTGGGTCTATAAGTAAGGGATGATATATCCTTATGATGGAATAGGCAGTCACCAAAATTGATGATGTAAATTTGTATTTATTGACATTAAGAAATCAGTTCCACTACATAGTTTTGAGCGAAAAGAGCAGATTACAGAGCAGTTGCATATCATATTATCCTTTATGTAATACTGTAAGCATACATCTCATATATGTACAGATATGCAGAGAGAAATGTCTGAAAGGGTATTTCCCAAAATGTGTGGTAACAGTAGTCATCTTTTGGATGTGGGATTTCAGGGGATCTTTAAATGTTTATAAGTGAGCACCATACATTTTGTATGAGCATGCAGTATTAGGCATCTCTAGTAACTACCTTCCCCCTTGATGGCAGGGACTGTGTCTTTTGCATTCTTTGTCTACCTGGAACCAAGCAGTCTGGTTCAGAATCAGTACTCCAATAACAACTGTTGAATGAATTATCCTGTATTTTTCTGAGGTCCAAAAAATAAAGAATGAATAACTATGAAGTTAATTCTTCACAGACGACTTGTGGTTTTTGAAGCGAAAATAGCATACAAAGTATGCATTATCCAAATGTTCTATAATGAATGTATTTTAAAAACAACATAAAAAACCAAGAGGCCTCTGCCCAATTAAAAAATAAAAAGGGGGCTTTCCTGGTGGCACAGTGGTTAAGAATCTGCCTGCCAATGCAGGGGACACAGGTTCGATTCCTGGCCCAGGAAGATCCCACATGCTGTGGAGCAACTAAGCCCATGTACCACAACTACTGAGCCTGTGCTCTAGAGCCCGTGAGCCCAAACTACTGAGCCCACATGCCACAGTTACTGAATCCCATGTGCCTAGAGCCCGTGCTCGCAACAAGAGAAGCCACGACATGAGAAACCCGCGCATCACAACAAAGAGTAGCTCCCGCTCGCCGCAACTAGAGAAAGCCCGCGCACAGCAACAAAGACCTAACACAGCTAAACAAATAAATAAATTTTTAAAAATAATTTAAAAAAATAAAAAGGGTAAAAGGAATATATTTTCTTTAAGTCTATTTTCTGCATGTTTATACATATACTCATATATATGTTGCTTTGCAAAAATGGGGCCACACCATGCATACTACCTTTTTTTTTTTTTTTTTTTTTTTTTGCGGTACGCGGGCCTCTCACTGTTGTGGCCTCTCCCGCTGCGGAGCACAGGCTCAGTGGCCATGGCTCACGGGCCCAGCTGCTCCGCAGCATGTGGGAACTTCCCGGACTGGGGCACGAACCCGTGTCCCCTGCATCAGCAGGCGGACTCTCAACCACTGCGCCACCAGGGAAGCCCCATGCTACCTTTAACATGCTCTTTTCCTCTCAACAATTTATGGTAAACAATTCTTTGTGACAATACATACATTTCTACATCATTTGCAGTATTTTAAAAAATATACCAGGATTTAATTAATAATATCCTACTGCTAACATTGAGATTCCTTTTAGTTTTCCATTATTATAAATAATGATGATCAACAATCTTACAACTGAATCTTTGCGTATATCTTTAATTATTCCTGAATGCAAATTTCTGGCAGTGGAGTGGTCAACATTTCTGAGATGATTTTGATCATCGGCTGATTTTTGAGAAAGGTGATGCTCATAACATCAAGGTAGGGCGGTATCCACTTCCCCAGACAAACAGTGACAATTCACTCCATAAATTAAGCACCTACTGCTCTCAATAGAAGTGGACATTGCCATTCTCTTTTCTCCTTTGCCAATTTAATAAACTAAAAATGGTATCTTAATGTTAAGTAAACTTGCTTTTCTTATTGTTGTTGCAATTTGTATTTCATCTATTATGAATTACTTGTGCATTTCTTTGCCCGTTTTCCTAAGGTGTGGTTGCTTTTTCCTTTTTGCTCTGTAAGAACTTTCAATAATTGAAAATTTTAAATGTTCGTAATATTTTGCAAAAAATTTTCCCACTAATTTAAATAATATTTACTCAGGGCCCACTATGTAACTGGCACTGTTCTAGGTGCTAGGGATACAGTGCCAACATAAAAATCCTTGTTCTCACAGAGTTTACATTCTAGTGTGTCCCATCACTTGCCCTTTAACTTCGTTTATAGTATTTTGGGAAGTTTAAAAGATTTTAAATTTTTTACGACATCAAATATATTGGCCTTTAATGTTAGGGTTTCTGCCTTTGATGTCTTGCTTATGTTTTATTTTTATAATAAGATCCACCTTTAAAAAGTAAGACTAAAAAAGTTCAACATCTCCAAAGTCCCAGAGTAACCCCACCCTGATTCAAAACCAACTACTTACATCTGTGTCAACCCACTGGCGAACATCCATGGGTGCAGCCGTCATGTCATCTATTTTGTAAACAATGTTGGTTGCAGCCTTCTCTGCATTTCTGATTATCCCCACAATAGTGACCTAGACCAGAAGAAAAAAAAATTTGGTTTTCTTGGAAACCAAAGCAACACTTATGTATTTTCTTAAAAATATTTATTTATCTATACCAGGAGAATAGAAGGCCTATACCAGGAGAATAGAAGGCATCTTTATCACCAGAGATAATGAATTTAGGGCTGAGAAGGCTGTATAAACAAACCTTGTTACTTCCTCACTAATTTGCTACCCCAAGCCCACACCCCTTTGCTTGTCAATTTCTTCATAAATTTGTTTACTTGCCTAAAAGGTATAAAACGGCCACTTTCGTGGCCACTAAAAAAAAAAAAAAAAAAAAAAACAACAACAACAAAGCATATTTCAATTGTGCTGATTTAACTGAGAGAGGCAGGAACCACCCATTACAAGTGTAACTCTATGATCTTTAGCAAACAGAAAAAAATTGAATATCCATTTATCCCAACTAGCTTGTCTTTGCTGTGCTGAATCAAAGTCATAGCAATCACTGAGAAGAACTCTGCCTCTTCAAAGTATATTAGCAGAGAGATACAAGCAGACCATGAACTGAAAAATGGTTGGAAAAAAATCAAAGTGGTTAGTCCTACATAGTAATTTTATTTATCTATATTTCCTTCATTTCAAATGTTCCTTCCAACATATAATAGAAACATGAAGAGCATGTGAATGTTATCATATGTCATGTTTCCATTCTAAGAAAAGGTACTGATGATTTTCCTTTGATGAATAAGAACACAATATATTTTATGCTCTATATTTCTCCTTTATACTCTATAACTGAGTAACTTTTAGTCAGAAAGAGTTTTGTAAAACGGTTTCAAAGCAATAGTCTGAGGTTTGCTAACACATACTGTTTCCTGAGCTTTGGAATCAGATATTTTTTAAAAAAACAAGACAGAAAAAAATTCAGGCATTCCCTAAAATTATTCAAAATCTCTAAAAAGCAGGTGAACTTTCCTATAAGGTAAAAAACTTAGGGGTATTTATTGAAAATTATAGACTTCAATATATTTACACAGAAATATTTGTTTTGCATCTGGTGATATTACCCATTCACTTTTCTCCTGAAAATTATCCCTCATTTCCCAGATCATAGTGGTGAGATGATATAAGGGCTAATAAAACAGTTTAAGAATGTTTAACTTTATCCTAATGACAATGAGAAGTCACTAGAAGGTTAAAAAGTGAGTAACATGACTGGATTTAAGTTTTAAAAATATCATTTGGGAATATCTATAGTATGGAAATTTGATCAGAGGAGCACCATAAAAAAAAAATTATTTATTTATTTATTTGGCTGCACTGGGTCTTAGCTGTGGCATGTGGTATCTTCATTGCAGCATGCGGGATCTTTAGTTGTGGCACATAGGCTCTCAGTTACGGCATGCAGGATCTAGTTCCCTGACCAGGGATTGAACTTGGGCCCCCTGCATTGGGAGCATGGAATCTTAACCACTGGACCACCAGGGAAGTCCCTATGTTTTTTTTTCATAAATTTATTTATTTTAGGCTGCATTGGGTCTTCATTGCTGCGCGCAGGCTTTCTCTAGTTGCAGTGAGTGGGGGCTACTTTTTGTTGCAGTGCGCGGGCTTCTCATTGCGGTGGCTTCTCTCGTTGCGGAGTATGGGCTCTAGGCGCACGGGCTTCAGTAGTTGTGGCTCGCGGGCTCTAGAGCACAGGCTCGGTAGTTGTGGCGCACAGGCTTAGCTGCTCCACAGCATGTGGGATCTTCTCAGACCAGGGCTTGAACCCGTGTCCCCTGCACTGAGGCGGATTCTTAACCACTGCGCCACCAGGGAAGTCCCCTATGTGTTTATTTATTTTTTTTGTGGTAGGCAGGCCTCTCACTGTTGTAGCCTCTCCCATTGCAGAGCACTGACTCTGGACGCGCAAGCTCAGTGGCCATGGCTCACGGGCCCAGCCGCTCCGCAGCATGTGGGATCTTCCCGGACCGGGGCACGAACCCGTGTCCCCTGCATCGGCAGGCGGACTCTCAACCACTGCGCCACCAGGGAGGCCCACCCCTATGTATTTTCACCCCTATGTATTTTGTTGAGATGTTAGTTTTATCTCATTCTTCATTCCTATGATTAAGTGACTCTTCCACAAATTATTTTTACTTACCTGTGAAATCTCAACATTTCCAATTCTGAACACTTCATCAACCAGAGTAGCAGAAAGCAGCTGAGATATGGTACAGGGTACAATATGCTGAGCTCGGGCTCTCTGAAAAAAAAGTATGCATACATCCAATTAAGAAAATAATAACTACTGTTCATTTAGCACCTGCTATGTGCCAAGCACTTTACATATATTATAACATTGAATCTTCAAAATGCACCTCATTATCCCTGCTTCACAGAGATGAAAACCAGGGTTATATAGCTAACAAATGCCACACTTTAGATTTCAAACCCAGGCTTGTCTGACTCCAAAGCTCCTGATGAATGGATAAGTTTGTGCGGTACTAGGGATCACCAAAATGAGTAGGCCAGAGTGCAAACAGCATAAGGAAGATGACCTGCTTCTGGAACAGACTTTTAAAGGAAACCCCACCTTTAGGAGCTGGCTTTTTATCACAGATGAGATGGTACTCAGAAGGGGTTTGAGAGATGGCCAGCAGAGACAGAACATTGGAGTTGTTCTAACTCTCATGATAAAATATAACAGAAAGTTAGAGGTACAGCTTTAGGATAGATGTTCTGACAATCAAATGTGAGTATGGGGAAAATGGGATAAGGGCTTGGCCACACTGGACATCTTAAAGGAAAGGGACAGGAGGTGATGGGCAGAAGAGGACACCCAAATCACATCCAGAAGCAGCCTAACACCAGCATAAATTCTTATTTTTGCCTACCACTGGGCAGAGGTTGTTTGGGGAACATAAAGATGAGTAGAATGGAATAGGATTTGCCTTCAACATACTCCTAACTTAGGGGAGGTAAAAATGTAAATAACGAGCCTGATCTTGATACACTATAGAATGAGATGCTCTATGTAGGATCTCGGAAATATTTTTGGCAATTTCAAGAAGAGGGAGCATTTAGGCTGGACCTTGAAGCACAAGAATTTCGACAGTGAAAAAATAGTGGGTAGGGAATATGCATTATAGGCTGAGGGCAAACATGCACTCTCATACACTCTTAGAGGGACCATGTACAAGATGGAAAAAGCATGGTGGATTAAAGATTACGGTTCTTCCTGTTGGAGATCAACAGGATGTAACCCAGTAACTGTTCCACATGTAAGACTGAACATAGCAGACTCTTGGTCTTCATGGATTTAGCAGTTGAAGCTTATCCCTGAAGGTCCATGATACTCGCAACATTTCACTTTGCTGAAGCCTAATTTTGAATGGTGAATACTGCCAGGATGGTAGAAAGTAAGCCTAGCCAACTACCAGCACACATGTCACAACAGGCAGCAGCCAAGCTTGAGTGTAAAGATTATGGCTCTACCACTCAGGAGCAGTGTGTTCTTGGTCACATTTCTCTATTCATCTGTACCTCAGTTTCCTCATCTATAAAACTAGGAATAGTAAAATCATTAAAAATCATTATGAAAATTAAATATATGGTGAAGTACCTAGAATAACTGGCACACTGTAAGCACTCAATAAACGTTAGGAATTATTAGGTCAGCTATTGTTCCTCACTCTTTATAGCTGCAATAGCTTTTAACAAGGATATAAAGGAATCAACTGTTTTTCAATTTTACTTTATAGTATTTTATAAGTGAAGTTATATGCTATATTAGTATTTATATATTTAAAATTTGCTGAGGTCCCAGGATTTAGCTCTCATAATCTACTATACAGTTTTCACCTATCACACCTGAGATTTTCATTGTATCTTCAGCATAAGAAAACTAAGAGCCACGGTGGTAACAGCAGCAAGAATATGGGCTTTGGAGCCAGAAAGTCCTACAGACCTGTGTTCAAATCCCAGCTCCACAGCCCTGGACACACCACCACCTATTCTATAAAATGAGGATATCTACCTTTTGAGTTGTAAATGAAATATATAATGTATATGAAAATGCTAATCCCAAGCGCCACATGTAGTAGGTATTCAATAAATATTATTACTCCTCAGGGAAAAAAGTTACAGATGGGTAATTATTGAGGTGTTAGTAAATACCTTCAAATTCATCTCAAATCACAGCAAGTTCTTGTTTTTTAATGAGCACCTATTATGTGCCAAGAACTGATCACAAAGAGTTTCCAGTTTGTTCCACAGAGATTCACAGAGAGGGTGTCAGCACAAGTACTGATATGTTAATTCTGAAAAAAATTCTTTTCTAGCTGACTATGAACCACTGGCTACTCTGACAGTACTATAAAAAACCCACCATTTTTAAAGGCAAAACATGGTATTAGAAATTTCACATGATTCAATCAAATATAACAGGTTTATAGTCAACAGGAAACATTTTAGATAGAGTGTTTATCTAATTTACTGTGGAAAAGGCACTAGATTTAAACATAAAAAGACCTGGGTTTGAAACTCCAGTTTATAACCATCATTGTTCTCTGAAAAGCAGTCTTAATACACAGCCCCAGGGAGGGATACTGAGATTAAGAATTCTAACAACCAGAATGAAGAAAAATAGTTAAGATAAAGGAGAAAAGATGAGAACCAATGATCTATCTTTTGTTTTTTCCTTTACAGCCTCAAGGAAGACAAAGTTAGAGGACTTGGAGTCCCCTCTGGTCTTCCTGGGAAAAAGAAAATTACAATAGACAGAAAAGTTGCTCATCAGATTTTGGATTTGTGCAGCATCAATGTGTGGACTGTCTAACTAGCTATGCAAGCTCAGGTGTCCCTTAATCTCCCTGAGCCTCTGTTGTGCAATGCAGTAAATAATAATTAACTCACAGGATTATATAAAATAATCATATGAAAAATATAAAGCAATGCCCAAATGTATGGGAATTATCAATGGATTTTTTTCCCACTGACACACCCTTGTGAATTACCAGTTTAGGTAAAAGCTTATCAACCTGGACATAAAACACAGAAGCTACTAATACTGAATCTTAACACCAAATCCTATATTTTTTAAAGGATGAAATCAAAATAGCAGCTATTAAATTGAAACTCATTTCTGAAAGAGTGAGTAACAAGCATTTGGACAGCTTTTTACAGATCACTTTCCTATACATTACCTCATTTATCAATTCTCAGAACCACCCTGGGACATGAGTAGTACTAGTACTATTATCAGATGAGAAAAATCAAGGGCCACCAAAACCAGCAGTGGAAGCTGCTTCGCTAAACTCACACCACCAGTTAAAAGGCAAAGTTGATTCTGGACACCACGTACTCTGGCTCCAATGCTCAGGTTCTTTTTAATAATACTCTCTGGGACCATTTACTGAAAGCAACTCTGGGGCAGGTGTAATTATATATATATATCATAATATTAAGTCTCACAACAACCTCGTAAGGTATCTATTATTAATCCCATTTAGTAGGTGCCAAACAGATTTCCAAGAAGGTATCATTTGTCCAATGATACCCTGCAAGGAGTGTCAGAGCAATGGTGGATCATAGATCCACTAGACTTCAAAGACCATGTTCTTTCCACCGCATTAGAGCACCTCATTACATTTCATTTAAAAACGACTTCCAATACATGAAGAATGTAAACTAGGCTATACAAACAAGTTCACTTTTCCCACAAGGTTGATTTCATTAGTTCTATTGGTAAATTTCAAAATAAAGGCAAGGAAACAATGGATGCAAAATTAGGGGAATTTCATTTTTCAAAATTACAGCACTCAATTATAAGATTCGAAAAGATAATAATTGACAATTATCGTATCAGCTCAAGTTTAACACCCTTCCTTCATCGCATAAATTTTCTCTCACAGATGAGTCAGTAGCTTCCGGACAGTATAAGATAAAACGAAGTACGCTTTCAACCTACAGATTTCTTTTCGGCCTGGGAAGGTGTCGGTGATCCAAAGCCCCCAGGGGACTGTGTGTAGCTTCCGGTTCCCCCAAAAGAGGAACTGCTATAGCTTTCAAATCCACCTGGTTTTAAACAACAACGGTATTAATACCTGTTCAGCCCTCCAAGCCTCTGAAAAATCCACAGGACCCCCAGACTTCACCCTAGCCACTTCCAGCGTCTCCTTAACCTCCCCCCGACCCCGCACTCCCCCGCGGCCGGCCCCCGCCCCTCCCCCACCCCCGCCGCCACAGGCCTCTCCCACCCAGCCCCTTGCTAAATCCTTCTTGCGGGTCTCGTAATCCGCCCCACTCATCATTACTGGTCCACATCTTCGTCACGATTCCCTCAGGAAAGAGTTCCAGAAGGTTCCGGTCTGGTGGGTTCCCCTAACAGCCTCCGAGCCCTGAGGCGGCCGCTCCGCTATATCTACTTTTCGCAGGAGCCACAAACTCCTTCCCGCGAAAGACGGAGCCAGTCAGCAGCCAGAACTCTTCTCGCTTCAGCCAATCAGTGCTCACGAATCTTACGCCTTTTCCCGTCTTCTCCAGCCGCGCTCCTGAAAACGCGCACTCTGCTCTCGGGAGGGTAGGAAGCCTCTGCGGCCATCGTTACTAAGGGCAAAATAGGCTGCGCAAGCGGAAGTAAGGCTGAGGGACGTTGTGATAGGACGGTGTCTCAAAAAAATAACCAATCAAGATGATATTTCCGCACCTCAGGCCGTGTAATCCCACCCCCCGTGACACCTTACATCACTTCCTTTGTACGGCCTCCTCCTATTCCCGCCAAATTCTTCCCAAGCGACGCCTTAATCTAAAGGGTTGTAGTAGAATGCTTCCGCATCTGGGCCTGGCGATCACGCAGCATTTGCGCACCCGGGCAAGTCACAGTACTGGCTTCACGGCACCTCGTGGAGTTGCATGTTCTTTTCCTTAAAAAGCCAAGATAAGTTCTTTTATTGCCACCTTCTCGTCCTGATTTTCCCCAGTGAGGCTATGAGAAACCTACACTGTCTTTCCCAGAATGGCAGAAGATCTGAGAACGACATCCCCCCAACCTGTTCCTCACCCCGCTCTAATCCAGTTTCGCATCCTCGGTTGCTTCAAGTATTCTTCATATAACACAGTTGTGTCCCTACTATAGAGAGTGGGACACGTCTGTCAGTTCTTTGCTCTAAATACTACTATACTGTTAGGACTCGTCCTCCCTCCCCCAATTAATTTATTAAAACATATTTATTGGGCTTCCCTGGTGGCGCAGTGTTTGAGAGTCCACCTGCCGATGCCGGGGACACGGGTTCGTGCCCCGGTCCCACATGCCGCGGAGCGGCTGGGCCTGTGGGCCATGGCCGCTGAGCCTGCGCGTCCGGAGCCTGTGCTCCGCCCACAACGGTAGAGACCGCAATGGTGAGAGGCCCAAGTACTGCAAAAAAAAAAAGAAAAAAAATTTATTGATGTCTCTTTTGTTCCCAGCTCAGTGCTGGCCACTAGGATTCAATGGTAAATAAGATAGACATGGTCCCGGGCTTTTGGGCCATTGTATTTCCTTTGCTAAAACTGCAGGCACTGTTTTTTTTGGGTTTTTTTTGGTTTTTTTTTTTTTGGCTACGTTGGGTCTTTGTTGCTGCTGCACGGGCTTTCTCTAGTTGCGGCAAGCAGGGGCTACTATTCGTTGTGGTGCTCGGGCTTCTCGCTGCGGTGGCTTCTCTTGCTGCGGAGCACAGGCTCTAGGCGCGCAGGCTCAGTAGCTCCACGACATCCGGGACCTTCCTGGACCAGGGATGGAACCCGTGTTCCCTGAATTGGTAGGCGGATTCTTAACCACTGCAACCACCGGGGCAGTCCCGCAGGCACTGTCTTAAATATTTTACATTAATTAACTCAGTCCTGTGAGGTAGGTAAATACTGCTGTTGTCCCCACTTTACAGATGAGAAAACTGAAGCTAAGTTGTGGGCGTCTATACTGAAGCCCAGGAAGTCTGATTCTATCAACCAGTGTAGTTAGTATACCTTCTTGAACATCCTAGACCTGGGGCACAAACTCACATGACAACTGGGCTCAGGCAGGAAAACTGTAAATATAGTGGATTGAATAATAGAGGGGAATTTTTTTTTAATTGAAGTATAGTTGACTCACATTGTGTTAGTTTCCGGTGTACAGCAAAGTGATTCAGATATATATATGTTCTTTTTCCTTGTAAGTTGTTGTTTTTTAAAATTTTATTTTTTTATACAGCAGGTTCTTGTTAGTTATCCATTTTATACATATTAGTGTATACATGTCAATCCCAATCGCCCAATTCATCCCACCACCACCACCACCCCCCTCACCGCTTTCCCCCCTTGGTGCCCATACGTTTGTTCTCTACATCTGTGTCTCAATTTCTGCCCTGCAAACCGGTTCATCTGTACCATTTTTCTAGGTTCCACATATACACGTTAATATATGATATTTGTTTTTCTCTTTCTGACTTACTTCACTCTGAATGACAGTCTCTAGATCCATCACATCTCTACACATGACCCAATTTCGTTCCTTTTTTATGGCTGAGTAATATTCCATTGTATATATGTACCACATCTTCTTTATCCATTCGTCTATATATGGGCATTTAGATTGCTTCCAAGACCTGGCTATTGTAAATAGTGCTGCACTGAACACTAGGGTGCATGTGTCTTTTTGAATTATGGTTTTCTCTGGGTATATGCCCAGTAGTGGGATTACTGGGTAATACGGTAATTCTATTTTTAGTTTTTGAAGGAACCTGCATACTGTTCTCCATAGTGGCTGTATCCATTTAAATTCCCACCAACAGTGCAAGAGGGTTCCCTTTTCTCCACACCCTCTCCAGCATTTGTTGTTTGTAGATTTTCTGATGATGCCCATTCTAACTGGTGTGAAGTGATACCTCATTGTAGTTTTGATTTGCATTTCTCTCATAATTAGTGATGTTGAGCAGCTTTGCATGTTCTTCTTGGCCATCTGTATATCTTCTTTGGAGAAATGTCTATTTAGGTCTTCTGCCCATTTTTGGATTGGGCTGTTTGTTTTTTTAACATTGAGCTGCATGAGCTGTTTATATATTTTTGAGATTAATCTTTCGTTTGCAAATATTTTCTCCCATTCTGAGGGTTGTCTTTTCATCTTGTTTGTAGTTTCCTTTGCTTTGCAAAAGCTTTTAAGTTTCATTAGGTCCCATTTGTTTATTTTTGACTGGGGTCAGTCAGGAAAACTGTAAATATAGTAGATTGGATAATGGAGGTGAATTTTAAAAACTTTTTTCTCCACAGTAAGAAAAGCAACCACACAGGCATAATGGTAAATAGCAACTGACATGAAGAATATGGGGTCAGTGTTGCCAGGTCATCTTAAGTTTTTTTAGCAGGTACCAGAAACCTGCATTTTTATGTAAAAATTTCAGAATTTTGTTTATAAGTAAATTTAAAAATTAAAAGGAACTTCCCTGGTGGTGCAGTGGTTAAGAATCTGCCTGCCAATGCAGGGGACATGGGTTCGAGCCCTGGTCCAGGAAGATCCCACATGCTGCGGCGCAACTAAGCCCGTGCGCCACAACTACTGAGGCTGTGTGCCACAGCTACTGAAGCCCGTGCACCTAGAGCCCGTGCTCCACAACAAGAGAAGCCACTGCAATGAGAAGCCCGAGCACCACAATGAAGAGTAGCCCCACTTGCTGCAACTAGAGGAAGCCCATGTGCAGCAACAAAGAAACAAAGCAGCCAAACAAACAAACAAACAAAAAATTAAAAATGCTATGTAGGCCAAAGAAAAGGTATCTGTGGGCCAGATGTTGCTTGTGTGCCGTTTCTTTCCTACGTAAATTCTGTTAGCGTCCAAATCATTGCTGAGAAATAAACAAGATACAGCCAAGAAGAAAAGTCATATCAAGATAACATTATTATATTAAGCCTAAGGTGATTGAAACTTTCATAGTCTGACACGTAAGAGCATATTTATGATATGTAGGATTAAATGTTAGCAATTAAGAGTAATTGGGAAATTTAAGATGTGGGTTCACTTGGAGTAGTCAGCCTCATTTGCGGTTCAACTAGTTATAGATTCAGCTGAGAGGATCATACTTTTAAAAATAAATAAAATGAAATATGAATATCTTAAAATATAACAATGCAAAACGTCAAACTAAGGTTTTTGCAAATCTTTTCAAGAGCTTGATGATCTGATAAATTGAGCAGAGGGCTCAGTTTTCAATTAGTGCTAAAATGATTAGTATTTACCTTTTGTTTGGGGAGGGGCAGTGAATTCTCTCAAGGTTTAGTTTTATCAAGTTGAAGTCTTCCTGTCACATAGAAGGGATTTCTGAGAAGTCTTCCATTTCCCTCTCCAGGTAGACTGCTATCAGGGAAACCCACAGCAAGACTGAGAAAAGGAGAAATCACCCTTTAAAAGCAATCTGGTGACACATCCATTAGGATGGCTACTATTTTAAAAATAGAAAACAAGTGTTGGTGAGGACATGGAGAAATTGGAAACTTTGTGCACTGTTAGTGGGAATGCAAAATAGTGCAGCCACTATGAAATACGGTATGGCAATTCCTCAAAAAATTGAAAATAGAATCATCATATGATGCAGCAGTTCCATTTCTGGGTATATACACCAAAGAACTGAAAGCAGGGACTCAGTTACTTGGACACCCATGTTCATAGCAGCGTTATTCACAAAAGCCAAAAGGTGGAAGCAAACCAAGTATCTATTGACAGATGAATCAATAAACAAAACGTATGGGACGTACAATGGAATATTATTCAGCTTTTAAAAAAGGAAAGAAATTCTGATACATGCTAAAATATGGGTGAACCTTGAAGACATTATTCTAAGTGAAATAAGCCAGTCACAAAGGACAAATATTGTATGATTCCACTTATATGAGGTACATAGAATAGTCAAATTCATAGGGACAGGAAGTAGAATAGTGGCTACCAGGGGCTGGAGAAAAGGAAGAATGGGGAGTTATCATTTAATGGGTATGGTTTCCACTCGGGAAGATTAAAAGTTTCCCTACTTCCCTGGTAGCAGAGTGGTTAAGAATCTGCCTGCCAACGCAGGGGACATGGGTTCGAGCCCTGGTCTGGGAAGATCCCACATGCTGCAGAACAACTAAGCCTGTGCACCACAACTACTGAGCCTGCACTCTAGAGCCTGTGAACCACACTACTGAAGCCCGTGGACCTAGAGCCCGTGCTCCGCAACAGAAGAAGCCACCGCAATGAAAAGAATGCGCACCGCAAGGAAGAGTAGCCCCCGCTCGCCAAAAAGCCCACATGCAGCAACGAAGACCCAACGCAGCCAAAAATAAATAAATAAATAAATTAATTAATTAAAAAGGAAAAGTTCGGGCGATAGATAGTGGTGATGGTTGCACAACAGGAATGTAGCTAATGCCACAGAACTGTACTTGAAAATGGTAAAAAGGTAATTTTTATGTCGTTTGTATTTTAACACAATTAAAATTTTTTTTAAATCCACCCTGGTATTTATTGAGTATATGCCACAGGCCAGAAACGTGCATTATCTCTGCTAAATTCTTCATATGCATTAGCTCCCAAAGTTTTTTTTTTTTTTCTCCCAAAGTTTTTGACCTGCCATTTAAACCTCCAAGTTCATTTTGCCTCCACATTATAAATACACATATTTTAATCAGAATGTTCTCAACATTGATGAATTTTCATTTAGACTTAATTTCCTGTTCAATTTTTTGTATAGTGAGATTTAGCCATTTCTAATTTTTCCATTTTCAATTTTGCAGAAATCATTGTGAATCCATTCTTCCCTGGGCAAACTTTACAATGAGTGTTAAATTCATCATTCAAATTTGATTCATACCAAATTTTACTGGTTTTTCACATCTGCCACTATAGTTTCATGGATGCTCATTTCTATCAAGTACAGTTTGATTCAGGGGATTTCTGGTAGTTTTCAATGTTCACAAGATGTGATTCTCCTTTTTTTTTTTCCTAAGACAATTTTACTGGATGGAGTAGCTATTTTCAGTTTTATATTGTACTGATTATTTCCACCAGTAATAATCATTATGAATTGGATAATACTGATAGAATTCTTTTAATATCAAAGAGGTTTTTAGAAGTGGTGCAGAACACTATTTGTTTAATGCTCAATTTTTTAACTCTTATAGGTAATAATCCTTGAAATCAATCTTTTGGGTATTTAAACATTGTTTACAAACTTAAATATCCTTAAATTTTTTTTTTTTTTTCGGTACGCGGGCCTCTCACTGCTGTGGCCTCTCCCACTGCGGAGCACAGGCCCCGGACGCGCAGGCTCAGCGACCATGGCTCACGGGCCCAGCCGCTCCACGGCATGTGGGATCCTCCCGGACTGGGGCACGAACCTGCGCCCCCTGCATCGGCAGGCGGACTCCCAACCGCTACGCCACCAGGGAAGCCCATCCTTAAATTTTTAAACTGCAATTAAAGTGCCAGTATGGCTGGCTGATTCTTATGAATACTTCAAATACCTTAAAGATCAGACAAAATACAAAAATGATAATTGTGAAGTTAATGAAGTTGAAGTTTCAGGGCTCTTTGCTTGCACAGCCTCTTCCAAAGCCCTTCTTTTGTTTAGATACCTCTTTAATATCTTACTTTGCATTCTTTTTTTTTTTTTTTTTTTTTTTTTTTGCGTTACGCGGGCCTCTCACTGTTGTGGCCTCTCCCGTTGTGGAGCACAGGGTCCGGACGCACAGGCTCAGCAGCCATGGCTCACGGGCCCAGCCGCTCCGCGGCATGTGGGATCTTCCCGGACCGGGGCACGAACCCGTGTCCCCTGCATCGGCAGACGGACTCTCAACCACTGCGCCACCAGGGAAGCCCTGCATTCTTTTTCTTAAATAGGGCTACACAAATTGTTTAAGCCTCAGGCCCAACAAAATCTGGTGCCTCCTTTCTCCTGCTTCCTTGGATCATTGCTTTATTTATTTTATCATCCTATGGTTTCTGTAGTATTATCCTTGGCTTTCAAACATTCAATCAGACTGAAAAGAAAAAGATATGTCATCTTAATCCAGTTGAGGTTATTGGATCTGGGTCTTCAATCAATTTATTCTTGGTCAGGTCTCATGACTTGCTTGTGTGGTCCAAGGGGACTGTCACCAGGCCACAGATGACTAGACTGAGCTTCCTTTTTGTAATATCTGTTAGACTTTTAAAGTCATATCTTTCTCTTAGGTTTTCATTGTTTGCAACCTAATGTCTTTTCTCAAAATCATGGGCTTTCAGTCTCACTTGGGCAGCATTATATAAACTGCTGTCCTGTTGTTTTCTTTTAATTAGTTAATTAATAAATTTATTTATTTATTTTTGGCTGCATTGGATCTTCGTTGCTGGGTGCAGGCTTTCTCTAGTTGTGGAGAACAGTGGCTACTCTTCGTTGTGGTGCGTGGGCTTCTCATTGCGGTGGCTTCTCTCGTTGCGGAGCACAGGCTCTAGGTGCTCAGGCTTCAGTAGCTGTGGCATGCAGGCTCAGTAGTTGTGGCTCACGAGCTTATTTGCTCTGTGGCATGTGGGATCATTCCCGGACCAGGGCTCAAACCCGTGTCCCCTGCATTGGCAGGCAGATTCTTAACCACTGCGCCACCAGGGAAGTCCCCTGATGTCCTGTTTGATACATCGATGGGGACTTTTGCAAGTTTGAAAATTCATGTATTCTTATTGATATACTATTTTGTTATATTCATAGGGCCACCTGAAGGCTTCACTTCCTAGAAGAGGAGGAGTAGTCTTTGGTGTTAGCGGGACTCTAGGATGGTTGGCTAATTAGCTCTTGGAGCCCCTTCTTCTTGGTTATTGTTTGTGAGCAGTCCAGCCTGTCAGCCCATCTTGTTCTGCACACAATTCCCATTGTCTGGGACTATTTGACTTCTCACAGGTCTGTGAATTTCTTCTTTACCCAAGTGGGAACTGTAAATATGTATACTTTATAAATAGGCATCTAATTAATAAAAGAAGCAAAGTGTCCATGTGTGTATACTTATGAAAATAAGTTAAACATATCCTGTACTAGTCACAGTCTTGTGTGTTTCAACTACCTTTTCATGTTCTTTTTCTATGTGGACTGTTATCCTCATGGCCTTTCACAGATGCAACTTCTTCCAAAAACTGTGACAATAACAATAAGAAAATCGTTATCATATTATTATTAATGCTGCAATTGTCACATCTTGGCCAGCAATGGGTTGGTTCCTTGGACCTATCAGCGCTAAGGAACCTCATGTTCCTTAAAGCCTTCTGGCTTTCTGGCAGCAGGAGCGCATCCCACCCCATCCAGCCTAAACTTTTTCCTAGACACGGCCTCAGTGCTCCTCCTTTGAATGGAGAACGGTACAGGGGGCCGCTGCTGTTAGAGCCCTCTTAGTAGTCACTCAGGAAGGGAAACATTTATCTTTTAAGGTTAGGAGTTTACATGTATTTTTCCAATTTAACATAGCATGTTGCTATACCTTACATTTGTTAAGCTGACAGATAAATTGTGGATTGTTTTTTTAATGTCTTGGAGGAAAGGGCCTTAGATTGGCAAAGACATAGGATCTGGGTGTGTCTCTGGATTGGGAGGGCAGGATCTAATGTCCTGCTTTATTCACTTCATCTTCACAACAACCAAACGAGGTAAGCACTATCATCATCCCCATTTTACAGATGAGGAAACTGAGCTTCCCAACCTTTTTTAATATTATATGCGCATGTAGAAAATAGTGCTTGTGTGGCACACTGGACTAAACACGTGAGGCTGGCAGGGGCCAGAGGTGCAGGGGCTAAAGGGGCACTCATCCCAATTTGCCCAGGACTTTCCCATTTTTAAAACTAAAGGTCAGAAAAAAAACCACAAGAAACTAAAGGTCGGGACTTCCCTGGTAGCCCAGTGGTTAAGAATCCACCTGCAATGCAGGGGGCACAGGTTCAAGCCCTAGTCCGGGAACATCCCACATGCCATGGAGCAACTAAGCTTGTGCGCCACAACTACTGAGCCTGCGCTCTAGAGCCGGCGAGCCACAACTACTGAAGCCCGTGTGCCATAACTACTGAAGCCTGCACGCCTAGAGCCTGTGCTCCACAACAAGAGAAGCCACTGCAATGAGAAGCCCACGCACCGCAACAAAGAGTAACCCCTACTCGACACAACTAGAGAAAGCCCGCGCACGGCAACAGAAGACCCAGTGCAGCCAAAAAATAAACAAACAAATAAATAAATAAAATTAATCTATTAAAAAAAGAAAAAGAAAAAAAGAATTAAAAAAAAAAAAGAATCCTCTTGCCGGTGCAGGGGACACAGGTTTGGGCCCTGGCCTGGGAAGATCCCACGTGCCATGGAGCAACTAAGCCCATGCGCCACTACTACTGAGCCTGTGCTCTAGAGCCCATGAGCCGCAACTACTGAGCCCACGGGCCACAACTACTGAAGCCTGTGCACCTAGAGCCCGTGCTCTGCAACAAGAGAAGCTACCGCAATGAGAAGCCTGCGCACCACAACAGAGTAACCCCCGCTCGCTGCAACTAGAGAAAGCCCCGGTGCAGCAACAAAGACCCAACACAGCCAAAAATAAACTAAAAAAAAAAAGACACACACTCAAAAAAACTAAAGGTCTCTTGTCCTGGAAACCCCTCCAGTCCCATTCAAACCAAGATGGTTAATCACCCTTCAGAGGTGTTTGGTTAGCGTCTCCAGCTGGACTAAGCCCAGCCTGCCTGGCTGACCCATGGATGAGTATCTCCTTGCTCCTGTGAACTTTTAGTGATGCACTGGTGTGCCTGGACATTCCGTGTGAGACTCAATAATCAGTCTGAGGTCACAGAGCTAGCAAAAAGACCAACTGGATTGAATGCAGCTCTATGTGACTCCTAAGCCCAAGTCTTTTTTAAAAAAAATTAATTAATTAATTAATTAATTTATGGCTGCATTAGGTCTTCTTTGCTGCACGCGGGCTTTCTTTGGTTGCGTTGAGGGCTACTCTTCGTTGTGGTGCACGGGCTTCTCATTGTGGTAGCTTCTCTTGTTGCGGAGCACAGGATCTAGGCACGCGGGCTTCAGTAGTTGCAGCACGCGGGCTCAGTAGTTGTGGCTTATGGGCTCTAGAGCACAGGCTCAGTAGTTGTGGTGCTTGGGCTTAGTTGCTCCGCGGCTTGTGGCATCTCCCAGCCCAGGGTTCAAACCCGAGTCCCCTGCATTGGCAGGCGGATTCTTAACCACTGCGCCACCAGGGAAGCCCCCTGAGCCCAACTCTTAATCATGATGGTTTTTTTCCTATACCTCCTTTTTGTCCATCCCCTCACCCTTGTCAGCTCTTCTTTACCTTCAAATGCTTAGTACTTAGATGCTGTTGTCACATTAAACAAACAGAGGTGAAAGGGGCTTATTCTTGTTTTTCTCAAACATATTTGCAATTTTAAAGAGTGCCCAGGGTTCACTGCCGCACTATTTACAATAGCCAAGACATGGAAGCACCCTAAATGTCCATCAACAGATGAATGGATAAAGAAGATGTGGTAGTATATAAAATGGAATATTACTCAGACATAGAACAGAATGAAATAATGCCATTTACAGCAACATGGATGGACCTAGAGATTATCATACTAAGTGAAGTAAGTCAGAAAGAGAAAGACAAGTATCATATGATACCCCTTATATATGGAATCTAAAAAAAAAAAGATACAAATGAACTTATTTATAGAACACAACCAGACTCACATACATAGAAAACAAACTTACGGTTACCAAAGGGGAAAAGGCAGGGAAGGGATAAATTAGGAGTTTGCAATGAACATATATACAGTTCTATATATAAAATAGATAATCAACAAGGACCTACTGTATAGCACAGGGAACTATACTCAGTATTTTGTAATAAGCTATAAGGGGAAGAAATCTGAATAAGAATATATATATGTATATGTATATGTATAACTGAATCACTGTGCTGTACACCTGAAACGAATACAACATTGTAAGTCAACTGTACTTCAGTTTAAAAAAAGACATTTAAGAAGACCTAAATACGTAAAGAAATAAACCAACTTCATGGGCAGAAAAATTCAATATCATAAAAATATCAAGTTGAGAAGAATTGGCCTGTAGATTCTATGCAATTCTAATAGAGATTCTCAACAAGGTTAAAAAAAAAAAAAAAAGGGTGCCCTGGAAGAGGACATGTGCCCAGGAGGACTGATAGAACAGAGATACCTACAAAAGGGTGGCAGTGCCTGGTCTGGATGCCTTTTATGAACTTTGGACTTTTCCCCACAGTCATGGGGAGCCACTGAAGGTTTTGAAGCAGAGCAATTACATGATCTTGCTGGCAGATTGAGGGAGTACTGACAGACAGATTGAGAGACTGCCCAAGACTGGAGACAGGGTGATCTGTTAGGAGGCTGGAGAAGCAACCAAGGTAGTAATGATGTGGGCCTGAATCAAGGCAGAGGGAGTGAGAAAGAGAGGGACAGATAAAACAGAAGTCATAGGAAAGGGGAAGGTTTAAAATGTCTTTAATTTATTAATTTTTTATTCATCCAATCAGTCTTATTTAGTCCACTATTTATTTATTCAACAAATATATTTTTAGTGCCTATTAAGTGCCAAGAGCTATGCTTCCCCTGAACTGACTCTAGTTTTTTTTTTTTGCGGTACGCGGGCCTCTCACTATTGTGGCCTCTCCCGCTGTGGAGCACAGGCTCCGGACGCGCAGGCTCAGCGGCCATGGCTCACGGGCCTAGCCGCCCCGCGGCATGTGGGATCTTCCCGGACCGGGGCACGAACCCGTGTCCCCTGCATCGGCAGGCGGACTCTCAACCACTGTGCCACCAGGGAAGCCCCCTGACTCTAGTTTTGAAGCTGGGTCACAATGAGAAATAGATCAGGAACTCAAGAGCAGAAGCAGGCTTCTTCAGTTCATATTTGGCCATGTGAGTTTGTCAGTTGTGGCCAACTTCAGAATTTCTCTCTGGGACCTTTAAGGATCAACCATTACAAATAAACCCAGCTTAGAGAAGACACAAATTATATAGTATAATTTGAGGCCCCTCAGGTTTCCTCGTTAGATATTCATTCTTTTGGATCAGTCACTGCAGCTGCAAAGGGAAAATTCAATTATTTTATGATCTTTTCACTTCCCTGCTCCAAAATCTTCAGTGGTTCCCCATGACCTATAGGATAATGTTCAAGGTCCGTGGAATGGAATCCTAACTGGGCACCATCACAGTTATAGTTTTAGGTTTATCTGTATGAATCTTACTGAAGCCTATTTGTCTCACAAAACTATAAATTAGTTTTGTTCATCATTGTATCGCCAGCACCTGGCACTGTTCTTGACCTTCTTGGACTAAGCCCTCTGTGGACTTGGACCCCAGGCCAACCACAGCTTCCCAGGAGCTCGGAGGCCAGGAATGGACAAAGGTCCTGGGCACTGAAGGACTGACCCCCTCATTCCCATCAGGGTATTTGTTTTATCTGCATCACTGAGGTTATAGAACTAAAAGGCTACAGCAAAAACGTGAAGAATGCTTGCCTTTATCAGCTTTCATACTACATGTTTTTCTCCTAAGAGTGATGTGTATTTTCTGGAGATGACAGTTGCCAAGAATCAAATAAGTGCTTTGGGGCAATTTGAAGAAAAGCGGCTGTTTTGTACTTAAGAAGGAATGGTCCCAACCCTTCGGATTTCTCTGCCTCACTTACCTTTTCCAGCAAACCCAGGTCCAGCAGGCCAGGCTGAACCCAGGGAGAAGCCATTATCATTTAGGTAACCGGCTCCTGGCAGAGGGCTGAGTAGGGCCTGAAATACTCCCTGGCTCCACTCTGAGCCCTGCTGGGGTCCCTTTTTCTTTCTTTCTTTTCTGGCCACACCGCGCAGCTTGTGGGATCCCAGTTCCCCGACCAGGGAACAAACCCGGGGCCCCTGCAATGGAAGCATGGAGTCCTAACCACTGGACCGCCAGGGAATTCCCGGGGTACCTTTTTCTATTCGTGAAAAGTTACCTTGTGGGTTAGTGGTGGTGACAGTGACCAAAAAGCTGTGGTATTTAAAAGAAGTCCCTGCATCCAGCCTAAAGCTGAGTAAGACTCTAGCACCCCTCAGAGGGGTTTATAGGAGCACCTAGGCTCTCTCAGAGGTCTCCCCCTTGTTCCAATTTCAAGCCTAGTCATTGCCAGCTCCCTGCTCAGCCCTCAGGGAACTGCCTGCCCTAGAATCCTTGCCTGCCCTCCTTCCCTACGGGTCCCACGGGTTACCTTCTAAGCTAACCTCGATGTGCCCTAGATACTGTCGAGCAGGTATGAATCAGGCCATAAGCTAAGAAAAGCACACTGACTTATTTTCGTTAAATCAAAAGCAGTTGGTCCCTGAGCCCTCTCCTCTCTGCACTGGCAGAAAATTCATCTTGGTGGTTATTTTGATGCCCTCCTCCTCCTTGGGGTGACCCAGGGCCTGAACACAGATGGCGCTGTAGTCTTTTTTTTTTTAAATTGAAGTATAGTTGATTTACAATACTGTGTTAGTTTCACAAGTACCACATAGTGATTTGATTTTTTTTTTGCAGATTATATTCCATTATAAGTTATTATAAGATATCGGGTATAATTCTCTATGCTAAACAGTAAATCCTCGTTGTTTATCTATTTTATGTATAGTAGTTTGTATCTGTTAATCCCATAATTCCTAATTTGTCCCTCTCTCCCCCTCCCCCCTTTGGTAACCATAAGTGTGTTTTCTATGTCTATGAGTCTGTTTCTGTTTTGCATATAGATTCATTTGTATTGTTTTTTAGATTCCACATATAAGTGATATCATATAGTATTTGTCTTTTTCTGTCTGACTTATTTCACTAAGCATAATATTCTCTAGGTCTATCCATGTTGCTGCAAATGGCAATATTTCATTCTTCTTTATGGCTAATATTCCATTGTAATAGTCCATATATACACCACATCTTCTCAAGCCAGTTGTCTGTTCATGGGCACTTGGGTTGCTTCCATGTCTCGGCTATTGTAAATAGTGCTGCTATGAACATTGGGGTGCATGTATCTTTTCAAATTAGAGTTTTTGTTTTTTCCAGATGTATACCTAGGAGTGGAATTGCTGGATCATACTGTAGTTCTAAGTTTAGTTTTTTAAGAAACCTCCACACTGTTTTCCATAGTGGCTGCACTAATTTACATTCCTATCAACAGTATAGGAGGGTTCCCTTTTCCCCACATCCTTTCCAGCATTTATTTTTTATTTTTATTTATTTATTTTTGTCTTCATTGCGTAGGGTCTTCATTGCTGCGTGCAGGCTTTTCTCTAGTTACAGCGAGCAGGGGCTACTCTTCCTTGTGGTGTGCGGGCTTCTCATTGTGGTGGCTTCTCTTGTTGCGGAGCATGGGCTCTAGGCTCGCGGACTTCAGTAGTTGTGGCACGAGGGCTCAGTAGTTGTGGTGCACAAGCTTAGTTGCTCCGCGGCATGTGGGATCTTCCCAGACCAGGGCTCGAACCCGTGCCCCTGCATTGGCAGGTGGATTCTTAACCACTGCGCCACCAGGGAAGTCCCTATTTGTAGATTTTTTTGTTGATAGCCATTCTGACCAGTGTGAGATGATACCTCATTGAGCTTTAGATTTGCATTTCTCTGATAATTAGTGATGTTGAGCATCTTCTCATGTGCCTGTTAGCCACCTGTGTGTCTTCTTGGAGCTTTAGACTTTAGTTGTCCATGGATCCTGCTGATATAGTCAGCGACTAGCCTTGTACGGTTCTGAGGGGCCAGAGGTTCTGCTGTGACTCTGACCCCAGGGCTTTGCCAGGCTGGGAGCCTTGTTGATTAGTTTGTGTAATGTCCTTCTTTTTTGCTGAATGTAAGCTCCATGAGAGCAGAGGCTTTGTTTTTCTCGCCTCTGTGTCCCTAAGGCCTAGAAGCTAATAGAGTTTGGATATATATTGAACCCAAGTGAGTATCTCAGACTTCATGTCTGAAGACCGGCTTCCTCCTGGACACCTTGACACTTTTGGAACCCAGCAACTTCCCTCTGCTTCAATGGTTGGGCCAGTCTCCCTTCTCTTGTAGGTTCTTCCCTTCCCCTTTCTAGAGGACAAAATCTGGAGGTGGCTGTCTTCAAGAAGCTGTGGCCTTCTACCTGGCCACAGCCTCCCCCAAGGGAGGGGATCCTTACTACCTGCTTAGATCAGGTTTTCAAAAAAGATACAGGGAGAACATAAATTAACACAACAACTCCCCTGCTACACTCTATTAATTCCACTGTACTACGAGTTACTCACTCCCTCATGTAGACCCTCATTGCTTTTCTCTAGGACTTCTCTGCCTCAGCCTCCTTGCTGGTCACCCAGAACAACCATCTTCTACAGAGCCAGTGCGTCTTTCTAAGATGCTAATTTGGTTGCGTCTCTCCCCTAGTTAAGACTCTTCCATGGCTCCCCACAGCTCTCAGCTCAAACCACTGAGCACGGCTTGGCTCCTGCTTGCTGCCCCTGTTCAGGACCCCAAGCCCCAATATCACCCAACACAGCTCCCTGGGATGTTCCAGCATCTCTTAGCAGGAGTTGTTTCTTCTTCCTGGAATACCCTCTTCCCCATTTTCTCCTTCTTCTGGCTAACTCTTACTTGTACAGGCAGGCCTCCTGTTTTGAAAATTTTTATTTTATATTGGAGTATAGTTGATTAACAATGATGTGTTAGTCACAGTTTTACAGCAAAGTGATTCAGTTATACCCATACAAGTATCCATTCTTTTTCAAATTCTTTTCCCATTTAGGTTATTACAGAATGTTGAGCTGAGTTTCCTGTGCTATACCATAGGTTCTTGTCTGTTATCTATATTAAATGTAGTAGTGTGTACATGTCAATCCCAAACTCCCAATTTATAGCTCTCCCCACGCCCTTTCCCCCTAGTAACCATAAATTCGTTCTCTAACTCTGTGAGTGTTTCTGTTTTGTAAATAAGTTCATCTGTATCATTTTTTTAGATTCTGCATATAAGTGATATCACATGATAATCTGTCTTTGTATGATAATCTCCAGGTCCATTCATATTGCTGCAAATGGCATTATTTCATTCTTTTTAATGGCTGAGTAATATTCCATTGTATATATGTACCACATCTTTATCCATTCCTCTGTTGATGAACCTTTAGGTTGCTTCCATGTCTTGGCTATTGTAAACAGTGCTGCAGTGAACATTGGGGTACATGTATCCTTTTGAACCACTGTTTTCTCCGGATATATACCCAGGAGTGGATTGCTGAATCATATGGTAGCTCTATTCTTAGTTCTTTAAGGAACCTCCATATTGTTCTCCAATAGTGGCTGTATCAACTTACATTCTCACCAACAGTGCAGGAGGGTTCTCTCCTCTCCACACCCTCTCCAGCATTTACTGTTTGTAAACTTTTTGATGATGGCCATCCTGACAGGTGTGAGGTGATATCTCATTGTAGTTTTGATTTGCATTTCTCTAATACTTAGTGATGTTGAGCATCTTTTCACGTGCCTCTTGGCCATCTGTATGTCTTCTTTGGAGAAATGCAAGCAGACTTCATTTTCTTGTGCTTCACTTTATTGAACTTTGTAGATGATGAGTTTTTTACAAGTTGGTGTTTGGCAGCCCTGCATCAAGCTAGTCTGTTGGTGCTATTTGTCCAACAGCATTTGTCAGTTCGTGTCTCTGTGTCATATTTCAATAATTTTCACAATATTTCAAACATTTACATTATCATTATATTTGTTACAGTGATCTGTGATGATAAGTGATCTTTGATGATGTTACTATTGTAATTGTTTTGGGGTGGCATGAAATGTGCCCCTGTAAGTCAGAGAACTTAATCCATAAATGTTGTGTGTGTTCTGACTGCTCCACTGACCAGCTGTTTCCCCATCTCTTTCCCTCTCCTTTAGCCTCCCTATTCTCTGAGACACAACAATATTGAAATCGGGCCAATTAATAACCCTACAATGGCCTCTAAGTATTCAAGTGAAAGGAAGAGTCAATTGATGAGACAAAGTTTATTGTCTTATTTTAAGAAATTGCCACAGGGACTTCCCTGGTGGCGCAGTGGTTAAGAATCCACCTGCCAATGCAGGGGACACGGGTTCGAGCCCTGGTCCAGGAAGATCCCACATGCCACGGAGCAATTAAGTCCGTGTGCCACAGCTACTGAGCCCACGTGCCACGACTACTGAAGCCTGTGCGCCTAGAGCCCGTGCTCCGCAACAAGAGAGGCCACCGCAATAAGTCCGCGCAGGGCAACAAAGAGTAGTCCCCACTCGCCGCAACTAGAGAAAGTCTGCATGCAGCAACGAAGACCCAACACAGCCAACAATAAATAAATAAATAAATAAATAAAAAGAAATGTCCACAGTCACCCAAGCCTTCAGCATCCACCACCCTGATCAGTCAGCAGCCATCAACATGGAGGCAAGATCCTCCTCCAGCAAAGAGATTATGACTCACTGAAGGCTCAGATGATGGTTAGCATTTTTTAGCAATAAAATATTTTTAAATTAAGGCATGTACATTTTTTAAACATAATGCTATTGCACACTTAATAGACTACAATATAGTGTAAACATAAATTTTACATGCACTGGGAAACCAAAAAATTCATGTGACTTGGTTTATTTATTTTTTATTTATTTACTTTTTAATAAATTTATTTATTTATTTATTTATTTTTGGCTGCGTTAGGTCTTTGTTGCTGCGCGTGGGCTTTCTCTAGTTGCGGCGAGCAGGGGCTTCCCTTCGTTGCGGTGCACGGGCTTCTCATTGTGGTGGCTTCTTTTGTTGCGGAGCACTGGCTCTAGGCACGTGGGCTTCAGTAGTTGCGGCGTGTGGACTCAGTAGTTGTGGCTTGAGGGCTCTAGAGCTCAGGCTCAGTAGTTGTGGCGCACGGGCTTAGTTGTTCCACGGCATGTGAGATCTTCCCAGGCCAGGGCTCGAACCCGTGCCCCCTGCATTGGCAGGTGGATCCTTAACCACTGCACCACCAAGGAAGTCCGTGACTTGCTTTCTTTGATATTCACTTTATCGTGGTGGTCTGAAACTGAACCTGCGATATCTCTGAGGTATACCTGTATGTTAAGATTAAGCTGGTGGAACAAGCATACAATTACGTGCCTTGCGATGCAATGCAGCAGGAAGGACACAAGGCCACATGAGACGTCATCTTGCCAAAAAAAATCAAATCTAAATGTCATCAAACCTCTAGATCTAACTACCAGTTTATAGGAAATATGGGGGACAGAAGAATAACTTAAATGATACCATGAAGAAACAATCAGCCCAATACTCCAGAATGTGGGAGATTTCATAGGACAGATGACCTGGTTCCACTGACAAAGAACAAGCAAAAGTGGGGGAGGGAGAGAGGCCTAACATTAAAGAGAGACTTAAGAGACACATCAACCGCATGCAATGTGTGGACCTGGTTTGGATCCTGATTTGAACAAACCAGTTGTAAAAAAAGTACTATGAGACAATCAGGGAAGTTTAAACATTGACCAAGTATCTACCTGGTGGTAGTAAGGAATTACTATTGAGATAGGCTGGGACCTGGGACCCTCTATGGGAGTGCTTTCACTTGCACCTGGGCAAATGTCTCCTTGAGCAACAGAAGACAAAGAACCTATAAGGGGCTAAAAATAACTGCGAACATGAGCAGTTGGGACAATTATGAAGAATAAGATACAAAAAGGCCACAAACCAACTGCCACTTCTGAGGTGCTGGGAGCAAAAGCAGGGTACTATGCATGATCCCCACACACAGCACTACCAAGGGATGGGCAGACCATCTAAGTCACCCCTTCAGCCCAACCCACTGATCCGCCCCTACCCTCATCGCATTTAAAGAGCCAGCCCTCCTCCTTGGAGCGCAAGCAAGGGCACCTGTTTCTTGTTTTCCTCCCTCGCTGCAGCACGAGCCCCAGTAAAGCCTTGCCTGAATTTCTTATCTGGTCTCTTATGAATTTCTGTTGATTGAAGAGTCCAGGGATCCCAGGTTGGCAACATTATTATTTTTTTAGATCTGCTATGGTATTATCATTGGTTAGCAAAAGAGAATCCTTATCTTTTAGAGATATATACTAAAGTGTTTATGGGCAAAATGATATGATCTCTGGACTTGACTTTAAAATAATCCATCGGGGTTGGGGTGGGGGTACAGTAGAAGTAAGACTGGCTGTGAGTTCATAACTGCTGTTGCTGGAGGATGGGTACTGGGGTTTCCTTACACTATTCTCTCTACTTTTATTTATGTTTGTCAATTTCCATAATGAAAGAAGAGATGAAGTCTGCGTCACCTCCTCCTAGAAAGCCCTCTCACTTTCCTCAGAGGGTTAGATCCCTCCTCTGGGCTTGTCAAGCCACCTAACACAATGAACGGCAGTCCAGTGGCTTACTTCTCCCTCTTGAGGGCAGGGTGGCCTGGGGTCCCCTCTATCTCCATGGGACATGGTTTCCGGCATAAATGAGCAGATGACTCTTAGTCTTGATTCATTTGTGGTCAAGCATCTCAATCTCCAACAAGCAGTTATGTTCCTTTGATGGCAAAGGCCTGACATTTTATACGGTATGTTTGTTCTGCTGGGGTGGGCAACATGAAAGCTTCAAAAGTAGTTATTTGCCTGTCATTGACTGGGGTTGAGTGAGTCTCTTGGAGAATCCAGTTGCTGGCTGTACCAACATTCTTTGAGGAACTGGCAGGACTGGTGCTGCTTCCTACTTGAGAGTCCAAAGTCCTGGCAGGTACAGCTCTTTGGGCAAACCCTGCTCACACCCTGCCGGGCAAAGGAAGAAAAGCCAGAGGAGACAAAGGCCTCCAGTGTCTGGGACACTCAGCGGCAGGACAGGAATTCTGCTCTGGCACGTGGCCACCAACACCTAGTTGGGAAGCCTGTGGCTTGAACACTTGCTCCGGGAGAACCCAATGGCTCCCATGAGACGTGTCCCCAGGATGAGGCTGCCCGAGCTGCTGATTTTCCTGGCCCACTGGGGAGTCACCAAGGCTGCACAAGGTAGGCACTGAGAATGCCTGTGATCTCTCTGTTTGGTACTATGAACTCAGGGTCTAGGGCTGCTGGAAACTGTTCACAGAAAGCTGAAAATGCTGATAAAACTAGCAAGGCAGGGAGCTAGGCTGGGGAGACTGGGTGAGAGAGTTAGTGGGTGGTGGAGGTGCTGTTTGAGCCTGAGATTTTAAGTGGGGGTGACAACTGGCCACAGGAGGGACATTGACATTGTTCAGAGGTGTGGGTACGTAAGAGCCAGCCAGCTGGTAGAGGTAGAAGGCGGCAGGAAGGTTCAAGAATTCATTCAAAAAATATTGGTTGAGTAGCTCTCAAATCTAGTATTTTATTCAAACTGTGTTGAGGCATTTTACTAACCTCATTCCCTTTTTTTTTAGAAAAAATATTTATTTATTTATTTATGCTGGGTCTTAGTTGTGGCAGGTGGGCTCCTTAGTTGCAGCTCTCAGGCTTCCTTTGTTGCAGCATGCTGGCTCCTTAGTTGTGGCATGCGAACTCTTAGTTGCAGCATGCATGTGGGATCTAGTTCTCTGACCAGGGGTCGAACCCCAGGCCCCCTGCATTGGGAGTGCAGAGTCTTAACCACTGCACCACCAGGGAAGTCCCCTCATTCCCTTTTTGACCTGTAAAACACTTTAGAATTTCCTAACAGAGTTTACTCTTGTTTAGAAATTTGCAAGGGCTTCTTTTCTGCAAATGCCACCGGCAGATTATAATTTTGGCAACAATGTAGGTCTTAATACCACCAGACTTTGACCTACATCGTTCATGGTATAAACTTTACCCTTGCAAGATAACTCCTATCTCTCTCTTAAAACAAAATCAGTTAGCCAGACTCATCAAGAAAAAAAAGGAGAAGACTCAAATCAATAGAATTAGAAATGAAAAAGGAGAAGTAACAACTGACACTGCAGAAATACAAAGGATCATGAGAGATTACTACAAGCAACTATATGTCAATAAAATGGACAACCTGGAAAAAATGGACAAATTCTTAGAAAAACACAACCTTCCAAGACTGAACCAGGAAGAAATAGAAAATATTAAAAGACCAATCACAAGCACTGAAATTGAAACTGTGATTAAAAATCTTCCAATAAACAAAAGCCCAGGACCAGATGGCTTCACAGGCGAGTTCTATCAAACATTTAGAGAAGAGCTAACACCTATCCTTCTCAAACTCTTCCAAAATATAGCAGAGGGAGAAACACTCCCAAACTCATTCTATGAGGCCACCATCACCCTGATACCAAAAACAGACAAAGATGCCACACAAAAAAGAAAACTACAGGGCAGTATCACTGATGAACATAGATGCAAAAATCCTCAACAAAATACTAGCAAACAGAATCCAACAGCACATTAAAAGGATCATACACCATGATCAAGTGGGATTTATCCCAGGGATGCAAGGATTCTTCACTATACGCAAAACGATCAATGTGTTAAACCATATTAACAAACTGAAGGAGAAAAACCATATGATCATCTGAATAGATGCAGAAAAAGCTTTCGACAAAATTCAACACCTATTTATGATAAAAACCCTCCAGAAGGTAGGATAGAGGGAACTTACCTCAATATAATAAAGGTCATATATGACAAACCCACATCCAACATCCTTCTCAATGGTGAAAAACTGAAACCATTTCCTCTAAAATCAGGAACAAGACAAGGTTGCCCACTCTCACCACTATTATTCAACATAGTTTGGAATTTTTAGCCACAGCAATCAGAGAAGAAAAAGAAATAAAAGGAATCCAAATCAGAAAAGAAGAAGTAAAACTGTCACTATTTGCAGATGACATGATACTATACATAGAGAATCCTAAATATGCTACAAGAAAACTATTAGAGCTAATCAATGAATGTGGTAAAGTAGCAGGATACAAAATTAATGCACAATCTCTTGCATTCCTATATACTAATGATAAAAAATCTGAAAGAGAAATTAAGGAAACACTCCCATTTACCATTGCAACAAAAAGAATAAAATACCTAGGAATAAACTTACTCAAGGAGACAAAAGACCTGTATGCAGAAAACTATAAGATACTGATGAAAGAAATTAAAGATGATACAAACAGATGGAGAGATATACCATGTTCTTGGATTGGAAGAATCAACATTGTGAAAATGACTATACTACCCAAAGCAATTTACAGATTCAATGCAATCACTATCAAACTACCAACGGCAATTTTCACAGAACTAGAACAAAAAATTTCACAATTTGTATGGAAACACAAAAGATCCCAAATAGCCAAAGCAATCTTGAGAAAGAAAAACGGAGCTGGAGGAATCAGACTCCCTGACTTGAGACCATACTACAAAGCTACAGTGATCAAGACAGTATGGTACTGGCACAAAAACAGAAATATAGATCAATGGAACAGGATAGAAAGCCCAGAGATAAACCCACACACATATGGTCACCTTATCTTTGACAAAAGAGGCAAGAATATATGATGGAGAAAAGACAGCCTCTTCAATAAGCGGTGCCGGGAAAAGTGGACTGCTTCATGTAAAAGTGAAATTAGAACACTCCCTAACACCATACACAAAAATAAACTGAAAATGGATTAAAGACCTAAATGTAAGGTCAGACACTATAAAACTCTTAGAGGAAAACATAGGCAGAACACTCTATGACATAAATCACAGCAAGATCCTTTTTGACCCCCCTCCTTGAGAAATGTAAATAAAAACAAAAATAAACATATGGGACCTAATGAAACTTCAAAGCTTTTGCACAGCATAAGAAACCATAAACAAGCCGAAAAGACAACCCTCAGAATGGGAGAAAATATTTGCAAACAAAGGAACTGACTAAGGATTAATCTCCAAAATATACAAGCAGCTCATGCAGCTCAATATTCAAAGAACAAACAATCCAATTCAAAAATGGGCAGAAGACCTAAATAGACATTTCTCCAAAGAAGATATACAGGTTGCCAACAAACACATGAAAAGATGCTCAACATCACTAATCATTAGAGAAATGCAAGTCAAAACCACAATGACGTATCAACTCACACTGGTCAGAATGGGCATCATCAAAAAATCTAAAAACAAGAAGTGCTGGAGAAGGTGTGGAGAAAAGGGAACCCTCTTGCATTGTTGGTGGGAATGTAAATTAATACAGCCACTATGGAGAACAGTATGGAGGTTCCTCAAAAAACTAAAAATAGAACTACCATATGACCCAGCAATCCCACTACTGGGCATATATCCTGAGAAAACCATAATTCAAAAAGAGATTGGGACTTCCCTGGTGGCGTAGTGGTTGGGGGTCCGCCTACCGATGCAGGGGATGCAGGTTCGTGCCCCGGTCCAGGAGGATCCCACGTGCCGCAGAGCGGCTGGGCCCGTGGGCCATGGCCTCTGGGCCTGCGCGTCCGGAGCCTGTGCTCCACAAAGGGAGAGGCCACAATAGTGAGAGGCCTGCGTACTGCAGAAAAAAAAAAAAGAGAGAGAGAGAGAGGTACCACAATGTTCATTGCAGCACTACTTACAATAGCCAGGATGTGGAAGCAACCTAAGAATCCATCGACAGATGAATGGATAAAGAAGATGTGGCACATATATACAATGGAATATTACTCAGCCATGAAAAGAAACAAAATCGAGTTATTTGTGGTGAGGTGGATGGACCTAGAGACTATTATACAGAGTAAAGTAAGTCAGAAGGAGAAAAAAAATACCATATGCTAACACATATATATGGAATCTAAAAGAAAAAAAAAAGGTTCTGAAGAACCTAGGAGCAGGACAGGAATAAGGACGCAGATGTAGAGAATGGACTTGTGGACATGGGGAGGGGGAAAGGTAAGCTGGGATGAAGTGACAGAGTGGCGTGGACATACATACACTACCAAATGTAAAATAGATAGCTAGTGGGAAGCAGCCGCATAGCACAGGGAGATCAGCTCTGTGCTTTGTGACCACCTAGTGGGGTGGGATAGGGAGGGTGGGAGGGAGACACAAGAGGGAGGGGGTATGGAGATATATGTACACATATAGCTGATTCACTTTGTTATACAGCAGCAACTAACACAACATTGTAAAGCAATTATATGCCAATAAAGATGTTAAAAACAAAAAATAACGAGATCAGGTTAGCAAATGATATAAAAACTTCATTGTTTGGGACTTCCCTGGTGGTCCAGTGGTAAAGAATCCGCCTTCCAATGCAGGGAATGCAGGTTTGATCCCTGGTCAGGGAACTAAGACCCCACATGCTGCAGGGCAACTAAACCCGCGCGCCACAACTATTGAGCTCCCGCGCCTCAACTACAGAAGCCCGCGTGCAGCAAACTACAGAGCCCATGTGCCCTGGAGCCTGCCTGCCACAATTAGAGAAAGAAAAAACTGCACGCCACAACTAGAGAGAAGCCTGTGCGCCGCAACCAAAGATCCCGCATACCTCAACTAAGAACTGACGCAGCCAATAAATAAATAACTAAATGATAAATTTAAAAAAAAAAACAAAAAATTTGTTGTTTTTCAAGAAAAAGACAAGCTTTCCTAAGCTTGAATTTATAGTTATTAAAAAAGAAAACAAAACAAACAAGCAAACAAACAACAATAAATCAAGACACAAGAAAAAGAATGTCCTGGGCAATAAAAGAATGATTTTAAACCAAAAAATATGTCATGCACTATTCTAGGAACCAGGGACACGGCAGAAATAAACAAAAGTCCCAGACCTGGTGAAGCATTCCTTCACCTCCGGAGAAACCTCTGAAAGACACATGAACAAAGAAATACATATTCCAGGAAATAACAAGTGTTATGGAGAATAATAAAGCAGAATAAAGGAGTGGAGGGGATGGCAGGGGGAGATACTTAAGGGATAGCCAGAGAAGAGCTGTCGAATAAAGTGACATTTGATCAGAGATTCAAGGCAGCAAAGGAGAGAACCATGTGGACGTCCAGGAGAAGAACATTCCATCAGGATAGGATGGAAAGTGCACGGGCCCTGAGCGGGACGCACAGGCGATGTGTGTGAGAGAGAGCCTGAGGCCAGCTGGCTGGAGCAGAGAGGATGGGGAGGGTGTGGGGAGGGGTGTCAGGGGTTACAGAGGTGGGGGTGGGGCTGGTGGCAGCTCATGTACAAACCTATAGACAATTTTAAGAACTCAGAGTGAAATGGGACATCCTTAGAGGGTTTGGGACAGAACTGTGGTGTGATCTGACTTGTGTGAGTTTAAAAGGACCCTTGGGCTATTGTATGGAGAAGCGCCTGTGATGGGGTAAAGGTAGGGTGAGCAAGTTATCTCAGTTTGCCTGAGACTTTCCTGGTTTTAGCACTTAAAGTTGGGCGGCCTTGGCAGTCCCTCAGTCCTGGGCAAACTGGGATGACTGCTCATCCTGGTAAAGGAGAAAGAGCAAAACCAGTGACGAGGCTACTGCCATCATCCAGGGAGAGGAGGGTTGCTGGGAGATGGTCTGACTCAGGACAAGACTTGCTGACAGGACTTCCCTGGTGGCGCAGTGGTTAAGAATCCACCTGCCAATGCCGGGGACATGGGTTCGAGCCCTGGTCCAGGAAGATCCCACATGCCGTGGAGCAACTAAGCCCGTGAGCCACAACTACTGAGCCTGCGCTCTAGCACCTATGAGCCACAGCTACTGAGCCCAAGTGCCACAACTACTGAAGCCCGTGTGCCTTGAGCCCGTGTTCTGCAACATGAGAAGCCCGGGCACCGCAACAAAGAGTAGCCCCCGCTCGCCACAACTAGAGAAAGCTTGTGTGTAGCAACGAAGAACCAACGCAACCAAAAATAAATAAAATAATAAAAAAAAAAGACTTGCTGACGGAGGGTGTGAGAGAAGGAAGACTCAGAGGTGACTCCAAGGTTTTTGTATCAGCAGCTGGAAGGACGAGGTTGTCATTTGCTAAGATGTGGGAGGAGGGGAGGGCGGTTTGATTTGGGACATGCCCTGGGAGGGTGTGTCATTCCCTGGGAGGGTGACTGCTTGGGAGAAGGTCAAGAGTGGCCGTCCTCCATCTACTTGGACACAGAGACCCTGTTCCCCTCTGGGGGACTCAGGGACCTGCCAGTCTGACTGGAGACTTAGGAATGATTGAAAGTATCTCCACCCCCTCACTCTTTCACTTTTTAATATGTTTTCTTAGAAATCCAAATGCCAGCAGGCACCACCTTCCCAAGCCCAGGGTCTTAGTGGTTAAAAAGAATCTCCCCTGCAACCAAAGCACTAAGACGTTTATTGCAGTGTTGTTTATAATAACGGAAAATGCTAACAGCAATAGAATAGCTGAATAGATTATGGTAAAACCACCAGACAGAAAAGTTTCAAGATAATACCATAAATTGAAAATATTAAGTAACATTTATTAAGTACTTACTATGTGGCAGGCACTGCTAAAATTTTTACATGATATCCTCACAACAGCCTTGTGAAGTAGGGATTATCAGCAAGGAAACTGAGCCTTAGAGAAGTTAAATAACTCACTCAAGGTCACACATCTAGGTAAGTGTCTGAGTCTGGACATGAACCCCGGCTGTACATCTTCAATCTGTTTATAAAATAATGTTATATAAAAACACACAAAGAGGGACTTCCCTGGTGGCACAGTAGATAAGACTCCATGCTCCCAATTCAGGGGGCCCAGGTTTGATCCCTGGTCAGGGAACTAGACCCCACATGCCACAACTAAGAGTTCACATGCCGCAACTAAGAATGCACATGCCACAACTAAGGAGCCTATGTGCCACAACTAAGGAGACCACATGCTGCAACTAAGGAGCCAGTGAGCCGCAACTAAGACCCAGTGCAACCAAATAAATAAATAGATAAATAAATAAATTAAATAAATAAAATCACACAAACAACAGTAAGGAAAATAGCCAAGAAGTGCTAACATTTATTTTCTGAGCACTTACGATATGCCATGCTTGTGCTTGGTGCTTGACATATGTTGTCCCTTTAAAACCTATTTGAAAAATGAAATGAAAAGACCTCCTTTGATTTTTATAGTCCCTATAAAGTAGGTACTATTACCATTATATCCATTTTGCAGATGAGGAAAATGAGACTCAGAGGGGACACAACACCCGCCCAAGATCCCGCAGCTGGGAAGTGGCAAGACCAAGTTTGTACTCAGCCACTTTATCCGTCATGCCCTTTGATGGGTCCTCTTGGGATGGTGGGTTTTATAGGTACTATTTTCTTTTTCTCTTTTCTCCAAACTTTCGGGAATGTATACGTCTATAATCTAAAAATGGAATTAAATTTAAAAAGAATTCCACAGCACCTGTAAGATTTTTCAGAATCCGAGTCTCTTCCTGGAGTGCAGACCTTTGAGACACCAAATCAGATAGCAGTCATCCCTGCTTTGCATAAAACCGTGGGGATTCTAGAGCCAGCAAGTCACAACTACTGAGCCCGTGAGCCTAGAGCCCATTCTCTGCAACAAGAGAAGCCACTGCAATGAGAAACCTGCACAATGCAACGAAGAGTAGCCCCCACTCACCGCAACTAGAGAAAGCCTGTGTGCAGCAACGAAGACCCAATGCAGTCAAAAATAAATAAATTAAATAAATTAATTTTAAAAAAAGACCTTATTAGACTTTAGGAATGATTTTTGCAAGTCTCCTCCACCCCATCATGAATCATTGTAGAAGTATCTCACATTATCTATGATTTTGTATATATATATATGATTTTTAATATTGCATTTGAAATGGATTGTTGGTTTCGATACCATAGTTTTTTTTTGTTTTTTTCTGAACTTCGGAAGCAATGCACTCTTTTTCAGGCCTCAGACATTTCCATGAGTCTTACAAAACTATTAGGCCCTGGGCCCTGTATCTGTTGTCCCCAGTGTACAAGGTGGGCCTGATGACTCCTTTGGTGAAGAAGGAGGAGGACCAGGAGACTTTTGCCTGCCCAGGCACAGGGAGCAGAGCTGAGCTCTCAGAATTAAAACTAGAGGGTGTGCTGTGCCACTGGTCCTCCACTCAAGGAGGACCAGCCAGGAGGAGACAGGATCTGTTTTCACATTGTTCTGTTTCAAATGTCCTGGCCCCAGACCTGCACTTTCCTGCAGAGGACAGCAGCTGAGGGGACGCTGGGGCAGGCAGGGGAAGGACACAGCCACTCCCCTGGTCCCTTCTCCCTTCCATGGTGAAAGGGGACTTTCAGGACACCCCAGGGACCAAATTCAAAGTAACTGCTGCTTGACTTTGCTGAGTGCTTATGCATATTCTCATATTCTCATTTTAAACCTCACAATAACCATAAAAGCTGGGGGGCGCTGTTGTCCCCATTTTACAGATGAGGAAACAGGCACAGAGTAAGTTCACCCAGCTAGTGGGCACTGGAGCTGGAATTCCAACCCAGGTCTGTGCCCTCAACTTCTCACTGGATCTGATGCTAAATTTATTCATAGTCTTAATAATTAATGAATAACAATGACAGCTAAGATTGGTATACCTTTTCTTAAAACTCAAAGATTATATGAATACTTTCTTACTGTAAAATATCCAAGCAGTATGAATATAGAAAGCATCTTAATTTTCATGAGATTCCCCAGGTGAGGCAACTGCGTGGTAATGTTTGAGAAGCTCTGGTCAAAGGATAAAGTGTTAAAGTGCCCAACTCCCCACACCCTCCCAGTCTCACTCCTGGCCCCGGAGGTAATTGCCAGGGACAGTGGTGTGTTGAGAGTCTTCTGGACTAGCTCTTTCTTGTTCACTGTCTTATTTGATGCTCACAACAAGCAGGGCAGACGTCAAACACCCTCAGGCCAGCTGGCTTGCCCAGAGAGCCTGGATTAGAAACCCGATAACCTGCCACCCTCTCCAGGAGGTGCCCATCCTCTTCTCCATGACATGATAATTAGAGCTTAATTCCTCACATTCTGTGACCAACTCCATAGAAGCCTGTGGCTCCCATCTTTTATGGGTAACATAGATGTATTATAAAAGCCTTCTGGGGGCTCTGAGTCAACATTGTGTCTCAGCTTTGCAGTCAGAGAGGTTGGGTTCGAGCCTCAGTTTCCTCATCTGTGAAATGGGCATAAGAATCCCACCTCACAGAATGGTTGCAAGGATGAAATGAGATGAGCATGTGAAGGGCACCCGGCTAACATTCTTTGAGTGCTTACCAGTCCAATCATCCTCCCCATAGCCTTGCTCATTCATCAACTATATGGGCATCTTCCACATCCCAGGCACTGTTCTGTGTGCTGAGGACACAGGGATGAACAAGACAGGCTTTATGCCCTCATGGGACTGACACTAAAGGAGGGGAAGATGGCTGACAAGCAAGCCAACAAGATAAGTTCATATGTGAGAGTGCTCTGAAGAAAATAAAACTGGGGGATCACATAGCTAGTGACCACAAGGGTGGGAGGAAGTGGAACTTGAGCAAAGGTAGTCGGGGGGGCTTCTCTGAGGAGGTGACCTTCGAGCTGAGGCCTGAATAAAGAGGAGAAAGCAGCCGTGCGATGACCTGGGGAGGACTGGGGAAGGTGGCAGAGGAGCCAGGAAAGAGGCCCTGTGAGGAGAGCGGGTGGGTGGGGTTGGGCAAAGCAGCAGAGGAGGGATCTGTGATCAGACTCCACAATGAGGACACTGCAGCCTGAGGTGGAGCCCCTGCCTGGATCTCTGGCTCTCTCTGCCATTCTTTTCTTTTTCTTTTTAATTAATTAATTAATTTATTTATGGCTTGTGTGAGGGCTTTCTTTTTAATTGCGGCGAGCGGGGGCTACTCTTCATTGCGGTGCACAGGCCTCTCGTTACGGTGGCTTCCCTTGCTGTGGAGCACGGGCTCTAGGCGTGCGGGCTTCAGTAGTTGTGGCACGTGGGCTCAGTAGTTGTGGCACAGGGGCACTAGAGTGCAGGCTCAGTAGCTGTGGCCCGCGGGCTTAGTTGCTCCACGGCCTGTGGGATCTTCCCGGACCGGGGCTCGAACCCGTGTCCCCTGCACTGGCAGGTGGATTCTTAACCACTGCGCCACCAGGGAAGCCCTAAAGAACGTTTGTTGAATGAATGCGTCTCTTGACTGCATGGGATTCACTGATGAGCTTCCACAATGCTCTTTTACTTGTAATGAGTACTTAACATATTTAATCTTTTGTCATCTTTATTCAGTTCAATAAATTAAACATTGACTGAGCACCTGCTGCCCACCAGGCACTGTGCAAAGCTGAAGGGGCTTATGGGGGAAAGTGACAGGCAAACAGTGTGATGGCTACTATGAGAGGGAATGGGCCAAATGCTGTGAGAGCCAAGAAGGAAGAACACAACTAACTTGAGGGTCACGCAGTCCATCTCTCATGCTGCTGCTGGGGACACTGAGGTGGGGAGATAGAAAGGGCCTTGTCAAAGGTCAGAGGTCAGGGACAGAGCCAAGCCTGTTTTCTGCTCTGCTCAGGGCCTCCCTGGGCAAAACCAGGCCCTGGGTTCGGAGAAAACTTCCTTTTACCTGTGCAAGCTCCCTTCCCCCAGCCCAGGGTTCCCTTGACTCCCTCCACACCCAGGCTCGGGGAGAGACCTGCACTGAGCAGGGTCTCCGCGCCTCTGCAGGGAAGTTCTGGCACGTCTCTGACCTGCACCTTGACCCGGACTACGAGGTGTCTGGAGACCCCCTCCAGGTGTGCCCATCCGCTGGCTCCCAGCCGGTGCCCAATGCGGGCCCCTGGGGCAACTACCTCTGCGATTCTCCCTGGATCCTCATCAACTCCTCTATCTACACCATGAAGGAGATCGAGCCACAGCCAGATTTCATCCTCTGGACTGGGTGAGAGCCGTCACCACAGCTACCCTTCCCCGGGCCACCGCCTGTGCCCCCTGCCTGCCTGGCACCTTCCCCACATCATCTCCCTTAGTCCTCACCAGCCCTGTTGTGGAGAGGATGAACTTGAAGCTCAAAGCTTGTCCAGGGGAGCCTGGGCCTGGCTGATTCCAGGGTCTGTGCCCTTGATCTTGTGTCTTACGGCCTCAGCAGAATATGGCTCTCACTGAGGCTGGGGACACGGTCATGGCGTGTCTGGGCATGTGGGGAACTCCCGGATTTTTAGTTGGGGGTGGGCGTGGGGGTCGCTGAACACTGGTGCCACTCCCAGCGGGGTTTGGGGACTGCAAGCCCCAGAGATCCAAATACAGGGAGGGGAGAAGGTAGAAGGGCTGAAGGTGAGCCAGCATTGGGACCAAATGTCCTGGTCAGCTGCAGGCCAACCCCGGCTGCCTGGCCCTGGGGATCCTCACTGGTCAGAGCGCTACTCTGTGCGCAGAGAGCTTGAGGGGTGATTTCAGCTCAGCCACAGAGATGCCGTTCCTGCTGCTCAGCCATGAATGCTGCTGGAAGTCCTCTGAGTTCCCTCAGCACTCGAGGTCCTTCCTTCACTCATTCGCTCCTTCCCTCCCTCCCTTGGTAGGTCAGCCTGCTCACCCCCAGGAGACGGGGGGAACAGAGGTGATAGGGACCTGGACCCTCCTTCAGGGAGCTCGTGGTCTCCCGGGCGACACAGACAAGGCCACTGACCATTATATCCCAGCGAGGAGAGAGGGTCACCGGGTGGATGGGGGAGCTTCCCAGGGCACCTGACTCCCTCTGGCGGGATTGGGGAGGACTTCCTGCAGGAAGCGGTGAACCAGGGAGCGGGTGAGGAGTGCTGGCAGGAGCTCGGGCTGCTTGTATCCTCCTCCAGCCTCTATGGACACTTCTGTAGGGAAGGCGGGATCAAACCCATGGCGTCCCCAGCTGTCCCTCAGTGTGACATGGGAGCGATCGGAATGACCCTCAGATGGACCATGTGGGCAGCAGGGGGAGGGGCAAGGCTGGACATTTAAGAAATGTGACAGTGTCTCAGGAGGGGCCCGGGCAGCTCTGGCTTCCCTGGGCTCAGGAATCCATCTAAGGAGAGAGTGAGATTTAGGCCACGACCCTGGCCTCCTGCTGTCTGCGGAGGGGCCCTTGGAGAAATGCGTAACATTCTAAAAGATTTGATCCCTCTGGGAAATTCATGACCCTTTAACAGAAGCATGATTTTTCTGGGAAATCTCTGGGACTTGCAGAGGTGTATGGCATTGGACAAGATGACCTCTAGGACCCTTCATAATTCTTCAATTTCTAAGAAATTGGACCTCTCCGGGAGAATTGCAGTCCCCTGAGGGATAACCTGTAGAAATTGGATGTGTTTTCTATCACACAGAATTAAATGCTCCAAACTAGAAAAAAAAAAGGAATTTTGTTCTATCTTCGTATTCCTGGCCTGTCCCCAGGGAGGACGGGGCTAAAAGGCCCCTCTTACTGCCCTGATGAGGGAATCAGAGTCACACTAGGAGGTAATGGATGTGAGCACAGACTCTGGAGCCAGGCTGACTGGTTCAAACTCTGACTCCACCACTGTCTAGGTGTACACATTAGGCAGGATCCTTCACCTTTCTGTGCCTTGGCTCCTTTACCTGTCAAATGGCACTAACAATAGAACCTATGTTGTAGGGTTATTATGAAGAACAAATTAGTGGGTAAGGGTACAATACACAGAAAGTACCCAGCACAAAGTGAGCCAGTGTGGGCTGCCAGTAGCGGTCTCAGGGCGATTCAGCTAATTAACTTCCCGGGGGAGTCTCTGGGCAGCAGCTGCCTCGCCCCGTCGGTCCAGCAGAGTCCTCAGGCTTTAGCTGTGAGGGCTCTTAGCACCCCGCAAACTTCCTTGCCCATCTTTCTAAGGTGGATCCAGGAATTTAGGTCTGTCAAACGTGGGGGACTAAATGGTCCTGGGGTAGGTCCTCGACCTACCAGAGTAGATCTGAATTCTATATTCTGAAGCCAGCTCCAAACTCCTTAGAACCCTTGGGGAAACTCAGAACTCAGACATGGCTTCTTCATCCCAAGCTCCCCAGGGGCTTGCAGATGAGACTGGAAACCCAGAGCTTCCCTCTCAAGACCATGTTAACTGCAACCTAGCAGCTACTACATTTTATATATATTTTTTCCCCCTTTATTGAAGTCCCATAAATACTCTGTGTGTAGATACCATTATTGTCCCTATTTTATAGATGAGCTAATAGAAGCTCAGAGAGGTTAAACAACCAGCCCAGGGACTCACAGCCGGTCAATGGCAGAGCCTGGGTTTGGACTTTGTCCCACGGGACTCCCAACTCCAGCCTGGTCATTCCCCTTCAGTAGCTGTCTGAGGCTCAGTTCTGCAGTCTCTTTTCTTGTGGTAGAGCCGTCCCTTCTTTTCCTTGTGCCACTTCCCGAGCTGCCCGGCGGTGTTTTGCAGCGATGACACGCCCCACGTGCCCAACGAGAACCTGGGAGAGGAGGCCGTGCTGCAAATTGTGGAGAACCTGACCAAGCTCATCAGAGAGGCCTTTCCAGGTAAGACTGTGCCCCAGGTCCCCACAGCACTCCCTGATGCCCAGGCGGTGCCTGGCACAGTGGGACGACAATGGCAGCAAGATGCAGAGGAACGACCTTCACCCGTGGACAATGATGGCTGCTGGCCAAGTCCCGGGCCAGGCACTTCACAGCGATTGTGTCTTACCTTCCAACAACCCTGTAAGGAACATGAGAGTTTGTCGGCCTGTGGATACACATAGAATCCTGTTAATGGTGTTAAAAAACCAAATTCAACTGAGTAAATCTGAAGATCTATTTGGCTGTATTCAACAATCACAAATCAGGCAACATCCCATCTAGCAAATAGAAAGGAGCTCCAGGAACTTCCCTGGTGGTCCAGTGGTGAAGACTCTGCACTTCCACTGCATGGGGCGTGGGTTCGATCCCTGGTCGGGGAACTAAGATTCCGCATCCTGTGCAGTGTGGCCAAAAAGAAAAAAAAGAAAAAAAAAAAAGAAAGGCACTCCAAGGAGCTGTACGAATGGAAGGTTTTATAAACAGAAGGCGGTGGAAAAAGGAAGATTCTAGCAAAAAGTGGATTGTTTCAGGCAAGGTTACCTTCATTTAGGGGAAGGGGTGGTGTCTATCAGGCAGATTTCCTCACTAGTGCTGACCAGGTAATTCCAGATTGACTGTTTAAAGGTCACATTCTTGGGAGAGGCTGAAACTTCAGTTAGGTTAGGTATTAACTTGGTTTAATACCTAACTTGGTTTGCTGACCTGGGACTTAGCACAAGTAACTCCATTTTGAGCCTGTTGTTTCTTTTTTAATAATGGAAATGCCTGACATTTCACTGGCTTCTGTCCTGACAGTTTAACACCAGACTCACAGCCCCTTCTCAAGGCATTTACTGTTACATTTAGGCATCTTCCCTGGGTGAGTCTCACGTGTGCTCACACACAGCCCTTGCATCCTGCTGTGGCTCTGGAATTGCTATCTACTGCCTTTAAACCGTCCCAGCTGCTGGGACTTTGGGGAGATGCTGATTTCCAGCCAAAGTGCTGTTTCGTGGTGCAATCCAAGGCCTTCAGAGCGTGGGAGAGCAGGCCAGGACTATGAGTGATTATGATAGCAGCCCCACGGGACTTGACAGGGAGAACGTAGCCTGGGTGCTCCATCTAATGGCCCTTGAAAATGGCTTTAATCAGACTGTGCCAAACACAAGGTCCTGGGGGCTGAATCAGGCTCTCAGCCCGCCAGCTGGACACCTGTGAAAGCAGACTCCTAGGATCCCCCCCCCATCCCCCAATCTCCTTTGGGTTCCAGCACAGCTGCTTCCTCTAAAGGTCTTGGTCATGGGTCCCCAGGACCCAGATATGAAATAATGATAATAAAAATAAGTAATAGCAGCGGCAAGAACCACTATATGTATCCATGTATCAAGGGCTAAGTGTCAGGCACTCCTCTAAGAATATTATATGCCTCAGCTCATTCGCTGTCAGGAACGAGACTCAGGAGACGCATGGAGAGTGGAGCTGTCTCACGTTTTTACTGATGACAAATGTGAGCCTTGGGGTAAGGAAACAGGCAAGGTTGAGGATGCAGATCCTGGTTTGAGGACATCTCTTACCTATCACTCCTACTGCCACTCCAGGAGGGGCCCCCGAGCTGCTGTTACCATCCCACATCTGTCCCCGAGGCAACCTCATTTCTGACACCTCCTTCCCTCAACGTAAATCAGTTTGTGCAAAGAAGTTGCCTTGATGCCTCTAGTCTATGTAACTCAACCCAACCCAACCCAACCCAGATATGCTTGGGCTAGTTCATCTTCCAGCAGAAGTCGCTACTAGGTTCAAACCAGGACACTCTCCCCCATGGCAACAATAGGTATCATTACCCCCAGTGTATAGATAAGGAACCTATGGCTCAAAGCTAGTCAGTTCCTAGGGAGGGATTCAAACTCAGATCCAACACTGAGCACTCTTTTCTCTGCTCCACATGGGGCTTCAGGAATAAAAGTGAAATAATGGATAAGAAAATGCTTTATTACTATGACTTAACATACAAGTGTAAATAAGATTTTACAGTTTATAACATGCTTGCACATTTATTGAATTTCCTAAATCCAAGATACCATTGGCTGTAAGATGTTTCATTATTTTATGTATTGCTAAGAAAAAAAATGCTCTCCGGGGAATTCCCTGGTGGTCCAGTGGTTAGGACTCAGATCTTTCACTGCAGGGGGCGCGGGTTCAATCCCTGGTTGGGGAACTAAGATCCTTTAAGTTGCATGGCGTGGCCAAAAGAAAAAAAAGAAAAAAAAATTGCTGTCCATTAAAGTATGACACAGAACTTTCTCATGGCCTTAATGGTAAGACACATCCCACTTATAGAGATGTTAAAATATGAACACATTGGAAGAGGTGAAATGAGGCATTATCTTATCTGAGAATGGTAGCAACACAGGTCAAGCAGAACACTCCCTATCATAGAGATAAATAAGCTGAAGCAACTTGTTGGAGAAGAGGAAGGGACTGAAATTTGAGCTTTTGGTTCCATGTCATGAGTTCTTCCTGCCACGTGCACCTGTGTCCCCCCCATCAGAGTCACTGTGAACACTGGTCCCTGTCTTTCCACCGATGGTAAACACAGGTGTGCAAGGCAAACTGATCCAGGTCCCAATTCAGGTCCTGCCACGCTCTAGCTGGGCCATCCTCTGGATACTCAGTGTTCTCCCTGTGCAAAATGAGGAAAATAATGGTACCTGACCAAAGGGTTGTTATGAGGATTAAATAAGGTAATCCATACATTCATTTAGTCAGTCAACAAATATTTGAGTGTCCTCTATGGGTGAGACAGCACGCTAGGGGTAGGGGATGTGGCCGTGAACAAGATGCCAGGTCATGCCCTCATGGAGCTTAGGCTTGTAAGGATCTCCTAACAGTGCCCGACACATGGAAGTGGCAAAAACCTGTTACCCCAAACCTGGGTTTGCCTCTTGGTGGGTGTCAAGCCAAAAGACACAACCAAGCCAAAGATCAGGAGAAGGAAGGATTGATTACTTGCAACAAGTAAGGAGAAAACCAGGGATCTTTCCAAATCAGTGTGTCCTTGAACAGCAAAACTGGGGAAGCTTTAAGCTAAGAATATATGCATATTCATGAAGGGGCTTGAGCAGGAGAATGCAACTTAGAATTGGGGCAAAGGTTGACAGAGTCCGAGCTTTAGTTGATTGAAGTCACAAGGGTCAGCAAAGGTCAGCATCATCATTCCTTAGGTTCCAGTTGATCTCATGGTTGAGGGGCTTTAAATTCTGCCAAACAGCTCAAGACAGTGCTTCAGGCTAATCTTTACCATTGAAACAGAACTGGGAGTCTTTACAACTGATTTATTATATTATCTTTGCCCTTGTTACTTCTCTTGCCTGATAACAGCAGTTTGTTCTTTTGTTCCCTTAAGATCATTGTTACTGAGATCTGTTCAAGGGCAAGCACTGTAGCCAGGCTCAGATCCCAAAATGGCTTAGGCCAAAAATGGCTTCTCTTTTGTCTCTGGGCACCTCCCACCTTATCTGCTTATAAACCGGGAGAGATAACCTCCCTTCTCATCTGCCTTGGGGATGCCAGGGATTTGTGTTTTCTCTTAAATGAATTCTTTTTTTTTTATAATAAATATCAGAGCTGTATTTAATTCTGTTGTTTATTTATTCATTTTTGGCTGCATTGGGTCTTCGTTGCTGCGCACAGGCTTTCTCTAGTTGCAGTGAGGGGGTGGGGCTCATGGCAGTGCGCAGGCTTCTCATTGCGGTGGCTTCTCTTGTTGCAGAGCACGGGCTCTAGGCATGCGGGCTTCAGTGGTTGTGGCATGCAGGCTCAGTAGTTGTGCCTTGTGGGCTCTAGAGAGCAGGCTCAGTAGTTGTGGTGCACGGGCCTAGTTGCTCCGCGGCATGTGGGATCTTCCCAGACAAGGGCTTGAACCCATGTCCCCTGCATTGGCAGGCGGATTCTTAACCACTGCGCCGCCAGGGAAGTCCTTAAATGAATTCTTATGGCTGCCTCCATCTATGTTAGAGAGGTGAGGTTTTCTTTCAGGCAGTCACAGCCATGACTTCTGGCTTTGTGAATAATTCCTCATGGGAATTCTACGGCCTCCTCCTTTGGCAGAGCTTAGCATTTCCAGATCTTGTAGGCTATACAGGGTAAAGGGTTTGTTAGAATCATTTTTTCAAGTAGGAATTGGAGGCGCCAGGCTTCCTCATTGGTTCAAGTTCACTCCCTGGGGTAAGCCAAGCTCATATAAGGGCAAGGCCCTCCCTTGAGCTCAGAGGAGTTTTTGTTTACTCTCAAATATTTATTGAGCAACTACTACATGCCAGACACAGACGTAAAAATAAAAGCAGGAGTGAGGCTACTCACAAGGAAGAAATGAGTCTGACAGGCTCCCCTCTCCCTCCTGGGTTCATTCACAGGCCACATCCTCAGGGAGGCTCTCCTGACCCCCGCTCCCACCCCTGTTACACACTCCCACAGCAAGTGGCTCTTCCCTTTTTGTGACAGCCATTACTCAATGCCTATCAACCCTATTGCACTGCCAGGCCTCTGGGCCTGGGCCTGGGGGCCCAGGTCTACACGTTTGCACGTACTAGGTGCTCAGTAAATATTTGTTGATTCATGAATGAGTGAAACTCCCAAGGCCTTCCAGGGTGCAGCAGACCCCTTCCCTGACAGTAAGATGGATCTGGAATTGACAAGAACAAGGCACACTAAATGACCAAGTGGCTGATCATGGATCTGAAGGTTATTTGGATCTAGCTTTCTCCTCCTCATCTCATGCTTCATTTCTGACCACGGAACTTTCTGCTGGGATGGAGTTAGAGAACTCACTGCTCCTCCTTCCCAGATCTGAGCCAAGTTCTGCCAGATTCTGTAATGTGGTTTTCTGCTTGGCTCTGTATTTTTCCTTATCTGTGCTATAGCGCTTCCCTATTAGCTCTGATAGCCAGGGGCTGAAACTAACTCCACTAAGCACTTTTGCATATATATTCTTATATATTTCTTTTTCCTCCCAGGTACTAAAGTCTATGCAGCTTTGGGAAATCATGACTTTCACCCCAAAAACCAGTTCCCGGCTGGAAGCAACAATATCTACAATCGGGTAGCAGAGCTGTGGCGACCCTGGCTCAGTTACGAATCCATCGCTCTCTTCAAAGAAGGTACTAACACCATTTGCTACTGTAAGGAGCACTTTATGCCAAGGTCTGATCTAATTTCATCTTCACAACATCCCCATGAAATAGGGACTGATTTTATCCCCATTTTACAGATAAGGAGACTGAGGCTTGAACATACCAAGTCACTTGGCCAAGGTCACCCAGCTTGGAGGAGGCAGGCTTGGGAGTAGGATCCAGGGCTGATTCCAACGCCCATGTTCTTAACTCTATAGCACTAGTGAGGATCATAAGAGAATATTCACTGAGCATTTCCTGTGTGCCCGGAACTGCCCTCAGCACACTGCTAGACCCCTTACAACAATCCCAGGTAGGGGCAGTGGCCTTCAGTTCAGGCCAGGTTTCTCGACCTTGCCACTGTTGACATTTGGGGCTGGATAATTCTTTGTTGGGGGGCTGTCTTGTACATTGTAGGGGGCTTAGCAGCATCCCTGGCCTCTATCCACTAGTTGCTAGTAACACCTCCAGGTGTGAAAACCAAAAAAGTCTCTGGACGCTGCCAAGTGTTCCCTTGGGGACAAAATCACCAGATTGAGAATCACTGGTTTGGAGACACAGTATCGCAAAGTGACCTGACCTCCTCTCCTTCCTTTCCTCAGTCCCTTGCTGTTGGGGCTCCCCACTGGTCAAACCCAACCAGAAGCTCACAGCACAGAAGCCCATGGATTTAACCCACAGCTCCTGGGGTAGAGAGCTGAGTGGAGAAGGGTTGACAGTGGGTCTGGAGGGGCAAACACACCTCCATGTTATTCCCATTATACGGAGGAGGAAACTGAGGCATAGAGAGGTTAAGGAACTTTCCCAAGTTGTACAGCTAGAAGTGATAGAGCCAGGACTTGAACCCAGGCAGCCTGGCTCCAGAGCCTTTGGTCTTACCCACGATGCCACTCCTATGGGAAAGATGGGAAGGGAGGATGCAAGGGAAGGAGGAGGCGGGGGAGTGAAGTGGAGGGGGACAGAGGTGTGTCTGTTAGGAGGCTGGAGTCCCCTTCAGATTCCTCCTGGCTGTGATGTCCTAGGTGCCTTCTATTCTGAGAAACTGCCGGGGCCAAGCGCGGCTGGGCGAATCGTGGTCCTCAACACCAATCTGTACTATAGCAACAACGAGCAGACGGCCGGCATGGCCGACCCTGGCCAGCAGTTCCAGTGGCTGGACGATGTGCTGACCAATGCGTCCCGAGCTGGGGAAATGGTAAGGGCTCCCCACTCCTCCTCTTCCCTCCCTGGGGTCTCTTCCCGTACAAGTCCCCCACTTTAGCACAGACTCACCCACTCACTTGAGATGCCCACATCACAGAGGGTCCTTCATCAGCTTGGCACCTGAGGGGGCTGCTTCCATCCTCACAACAGCCTGTGAGGCTGGGACCCTGGAGTCCATTGCAGATGTGAGGCTCCTGGTGGGCAGTGACAGTCTCAAGTCACACAATAAGTGGTGGGGTCTAGACTAGAACCCCAGTCTCCAGAATCCAAGGCCAGCCCAGCTGCAGCCGCACCGTGGGCTCGACCTCAAGGGGCCGCCCTGCCCTTGAGGTGTGTCCGTCTAGTCTGCCGGGCTAGCAGGTCCCCGATGACTGACGCTGTGTCTCATTTGCCTGAGTCCCTGGTCTGACCAGCGCATCCCAGCAGGATCTCATGGCCAGTGCTTTCGCCCTCACGATGCATCAGATACGTTGCTAAGTGCTTTACATGGATGATCTCATTTAACTCTCATATCTCCACCAGTTAGGTGTCCTTCCTGATGAGAAAACTGAAGCTCAGAGAGGTGACACACAGCTGGTGTCCAGCTGCAGCTTGGCTCCAAAGCTCATGCTCTTAACTGCCCTTCCTACCACTGCCCCCGCCCCCCATTCTACCTCTTGCAACGGGGACCAAGGGCCCAGGCATTGTTAGCTGAGAGACTTGAGGAATGTAAGACGTGAACACACATTACCACACAGCATATGCTACACAACCATGCAGGGAAGGTTTGGTTACAGTGCCTGAGCTCTCCAAGAAGAGAAGACTTGTCTCTGAAGGATCAGAAACGTTTCAGGAGGACGTATCCTTTGAGCTGGGTTTTGAAGCATGAGTAGCATTTACAGAAGTGAAAACGAGAAGGGCGCTCCAGGTGGCAGGCATAGGATGGGTAAAGGCACAGCGGGAGGGAAGCATGTGGCACATTCATTTCTGGGCACAGGGAGATGCCGGATCACCTGGGAGAGGGGTGGGGGAGGAGGTACCTTTGAGCCCATCTGCTTGCCTCTGGGGAGACGGGCAGCTTGTGAGAGGTAGAGATGAAGCGTTGTGGAAGGGGTCTCTGAGCCCCTGCTGGGCACCCCTTCCTCGTAGGTGTACATTATCGGCCATGTGCCCCCTGGGTTCTTTGAGAAGACGCGGAACAAAGCGTGGTTCCGGGAGGGCCCCAACCAGCAGTACCTTAAAGTGGTCCGGAAGCATCATCGAGTCATTGCAGGGCAGTTCTTTGGGCACCACCACACCGACAGCTTTCGGATGTTCTATGATGATGCAGGTACCCAACCTGGAGGGCCACGGCCAGACCAACGCCCTCTTTCCCTCGCCAGCCTCTCAGCTCCACTCTCTCTTGAAAGGTGTCCCCATCAGTGTCATGTTCCTTACACCTGGGGTCACCCCATGGAAAACCACGTTACCTGGAGTGGCCAACGGAGCCAACAATCCAGCCATCCGGCTGTTTGAATACGACCGAGACACACTGAGCCTGCAGGTCAGGAGCCTTGGGTCTGCTGGGGCCAGAGGAGGAGGGAGGAGGGACCTGATAACACCACTGCCTTCCCTAGCTGATCCACCCTCTACTGACCCCTGAGACTCAGGAAGGTCAAGTTACTTCCACCCTTTTAGAGCTCAGGATCAGAAGAACCCTGGCTCTACCTCCAAATCCTGCCACCAAGTCAGGTCAATTCTCCAAATTGCCCTTTGCCCTGGATCATTGTCAAGGCCCCCTACTTGTTCTCCCCGCCTCCAGCACTGCCCTGCTGTAGCTCATCTGGTACAGCTAAGGGGGGGATTAATCTTTCTAAAGCACTTCTTGTCTCTTTCCTGCTCAAAAACCTTCAGTGGCTCCCCAGTGCTCCCAAGATAAGTTGGATCTCTTTGGCCTGGTATTCAAGGTCTCTCACAGTGTGACTCTCCTTGGCCTGGTATTCAAGGTCTCTCACAGTGTGACCTCAGGCCCACTGCCAGGTCTTCTCTACACTGACTACACTGCAGCTAAGCAGGCCCCTAACTCAATGAGCAATCCCACACCTCCTGGGATGTGCTTGTGATTACTGAAATGACAAAGAAATATTATTCCTTAATGTATTCAACAGAACGTGTTAAGCCTCTGCCATGTGCCAGGCCCCGTGCTAAGCTCAGGAGATACATAAGCAAACAAAAGTCACTGCTCTCCTGGAGCTGACAGACAATAAACAAACACATAAAGTTAAGTGTGGCATGAAATAAGTGCTAAGGAGAAAAGAAAACAGGGTGAGGAGGCAGGTGGTAACACTTACGGGGTACATGTATATGTGTGTGGTGTTAGATGGGGCAGGGAAGTGTCACTGATAGGGTGACATTTGCATTCTGAGTAACTTCAGGGAGTGAGCCGTGGGAGCGTCTGCGGACGGGGCAGGAAGAGCACGCCAGGGGCCCAGGGTAGGAATGTGCTTGGTGTGTTAGGGGAGGAGCACGGAGGCCCACGAGGCCATGGTGGAGGTCGCGAGCGGATGGGGCGTCAGGTAATGTAGGCCATGAGGACGACTCTGGAATTTTAGAAAACCACCATTCTGCTGGGTGGAGAACAGGCTGTAGGGTGCAAGGGCAGACACAGGGGGATCAGTTAGGAGGTGACCAGAGCCACTGAGAGGTGATGGTGGTGTGGGCCAGGGTGGCACCCGTGGGTGGTGAGGAGAGCCAGATCCTGGATGTATTTTGAAGGCAGAGCAGACAGGATTTGCTGGTGGATTGGATGAAGGGTGGAAGAGAACGCGAGGAGGCAACGAGGGCTCCGAGGCTTTGGCCAGAGCACCTGGAAGGATGAGGTTGCCATTTACCGAAACGGGCTCACTGCAGGAGAAGCAGATTTTGGAGGAAGACCAGAAGCCTGGCTTTCCTGTTAACTTTGGGATGTCTAAGTGGCATCCAGGTGAAAATGCTGAGGGAAGAGGCAGCTGTGTATTCATGTTGGAGTGCCAGAAAGTGGTGGGTACAGAGATTTAATCTGGGTGTTGAGAAAGGACATTTAAAACCATTTAAAACTGCATGAGTTAACCTGGGTCCTCGACTCTAGAGTGAATGTATATGGAGAAGAGGTCTGAGGAGTTTTAAGAGTGTGGTCCATTGTCCACACGGGCACTCAGACCACAGGGTTCGGGGAAGACTAAATGAAATAATGTAAGGTGCCTAGCAAGAGATTGCCATCCATCCACAGCAGCTCCTCTTACCCCACCTCTCCTGACCTAAAGCAGATCTGCAAATTTAGGTGGAAAGTGTTGCACAGATAAACCCTTCCAGATTCTAGTCCTGAAAATGCACCTGAGTACTCAGGTTCTTGGGTGTAGCCCAAGCCCCCTTCAAAGCACAATTCAGCCGGGCACTCCACCCCACTGCTTTTATATTGCATTTTATCCAGTCTTTCTGCAAATATTTACTGACAATCTTCTGGGTACCCAGGAGCTTGCTGGAACAGAAAATGCACAGGCTATGGGGTAAACAAGCTGGGTTCCAATCCTGCCTCAGCCACCTGTGGGACCCTGGCCAAGTGAATTAACCTCTTTAGGACTCAGTTTCCTCATCTGTGAAATGGGGACAATAAGCACAGTTACCTCATCAGATTCAATCAGAGGATGTCTGCCAAGCATACCCGGCAACTAGTAAATGCTCAATAACTAAGAGCGGTCAGGATTATAGCTATTAGAATCTGGGGGCAAAAGCAAGGTGGAGGATTGGGGGCGGAAGCGGACAGCTGCTCACAGCCGGGCCGCCTCGCGCGCCCCCTCTGCAGGACATGGAGACCCACTTCTTGAACCTGAGCCAGGCGAACGCGCTGGGGGCACCGCGCTGGGAGCTCGAGTACCGGGTGACCAGGGCCTACGGCGTGCCCGACGCAGGCGCCCGCTCTATGCACGCGGCGCTGGGCCGCATCGCCAGCGACCAGGACGCGCTGCAGCGCTACTACGTCTACAACTCGGTCAGTTACGACACGCTGGCCTGCGACGAGGCCTGCCAAACTGAGCACGTGTGCGCGCTGCGCGAAGTGGCCTTCGACGGGTATGCCGCCTGCCTGCGCGCCCCCGCCGTCGCGCCCGCGCCCCGCCTCGCGCTCCTGCTGGTGGCGCTGCTGGGCCTGCGCACGCTGCTTGTGCCGTGACCTTGGGCGCCGCCCGCTGATTGGCTTGGCTCGCCTTCCTCCTGGTAAAATGGGGAGAGCATCACCCCCGAGAGCTGGACTTTCCACCCTTTCCCCGGCCTCCGCAGAATGAACTGGGACGGGACAGCCGATCAGGAAATGAAGCCCCAAGGGCCCCACCAGAAGCACATTTCTTTCAAGTTTCATGTTTTATCCCAAACACAATGCTCGTCGTGCATGTTATTCTGTTATTAATTTGTAAATCATGTTTAAAGTAACTCCCTTGCCCAGTTATTGAATCCCCCTCCTCCTATTCGGATAATCCGAGTAAAATGAGCTGCCAGGAAGATGCGCCTGGTTGATCCAGTGCCCTCTGTCTCCCCTGGCACACGGCCCGGACTCGGAGGCAAACTTAGCAAAGTCCCTCAGTCAGGGATCGGAACGCGCCTTGGCGTTCTGTTGTTTTGTTTTGCAACAGCGCAGACGTGAGACATCGCAGTTCTAGCCCGGGCGCTAATCTCCGGGCCAGATTCGCCGTTTTGGGTCTCCAGGAGCCTCAAATGTAAAACAAGGCGATTAGAAGCCTCCGAAGCTAAGGGCATTGCGCCTCGGACGGTCCGTCTTCGGGCCTAGCGGTCCTCGGGGCCCTCAGGGCTCAGCGGGGCTGGGGTGAGAGTGCGGGGATGCCTAGGCAGGCGGCAGGGCCAGGGATCTGTGGGACCGCTGATACCCCAACCGCGGGGTCTACGGACCTCGCTCCTCCCCGGACAGGGCGGGACGGGGAAGTCCCGCCCCGCAGCCCGAGTCCTGGGCGGCCCCGAGGGCTGTGTCCGCCTCCTTCCTGCCACCGCGACCCTGGGCAGGGAGGGCGACCCTGGGCCGGGAGGGTGGGTCCGAGCCCAGAAGAGAAAGAGGGGCAGAGGCTGGCGGGTCATGCCCTGGTCGCCACGCGCCGCTCTCTTCTGGGACCTGGTCCTGGGCGTATTGGGCACCCTCGCCTTCCTGATCGACCTGGGCGCCGACCTGTGGGCCGCGAGCCAGTATGTACTCAGCGGTCGCTACCTGTGGGCCGCGCTAGTGCTGGCGCTGTTGGGCCTCTCCTCAGTCGCGCTGCAGCTCTTCAGCTGGGTCTGGCTGCGCGCCGACCTCTCCAGCCCGCACGCGCCGAAGCCCCCTGGCCACTGCCTGGCGCTGTTGCACGTCCTGCAGCTGGGCTACCTATACAGGTGAGCGCCCTGCCCTCCGGGAGAGGGAGGGGGAACGGAAGTCAACGTCACCTCCTGCAGCTGGGCTGGTAGCGCAGGTGAGAGCCCTGACCCCGCGAAGGGGCCGGAGAGGAGAGGACTGAGACCCTGAGGAGGAAACTAAGCCCCTTGTAGTTTAGCGGGCGCCTCCCCCTACAGGTGAGCTCCTGATCCCTGATGAGGGAGAAACCGGCTGGCAGCCCTCAGAGCTCATGAACGGCACCCTTCCTGGCACAGCTGAAGAAACTGAGGCCCAGAGAGGGAAGGGAGGCACATGACTTGGAGTCGGACCCTTTGGGATCCAATCCTGGCTTTACCACCTGTGTGGCTTTATTCCTGCCTTTCTCTGAGCCTCAGTTTCCTCCTCTGTTAAAGGAGGTAGTGATCTCGAGATAGGTGTGGCTGGCAGGCCTGTGGTGAAGGGCAGAGAGGGAAGTGCCCCGCACAGTGCCTGGTGGCAACAGACCTCCCGTTGCTTTTAGCTGTGGGTGGAGCCTTGGGCAATTCACTTGACCCCTCTGGGTCTCAGTTTACTCATTGTTCCAGAGGCTCACAGTGTAAGGATTAAATGGAATGAGACCTGTAAATTGCCCTGGTGCAGAGTAGGCAGGCAGCACGTGTCAGCTAGCTTCATGATCAGCTGGGTCACCTGGAGTTGCAGCAGCCCTGACCCCCAGAGCAGCGCTTGTTCCCTCATGGCCAGTGCCTCCCACCCTGTCTTTCCCAGTTGTATTCTCCCTTGAACACTTGCTCCCCACCCCACCCCCTCACTCCCAGACCAAGCAAGAGGGCAGAGGTGGGGTCTGACACATCCATGTCCCTGGAGCCATGTAGGGTTGGGCTCGGGCGGGGGCCCTCTAGAGATGGGGAAACTGAAACGAAGGGGTCAGAGTCATGTGAAGTCAGGACATGATGTGGTCTGGGTTGGGATGGGATGGACGGAGCCAGGATCTGCTCTTGAATCCATGTTTACAGATTCTCTCCAGATCTTGCCTTGAGTCTCCAGGAGTGGGCGAGAGGAGCTTTGAATGTTGCAGTGTTGCCTGAGGGACTGTCCAGGCATCAATAACACCTTGGGTGAACACGAAGGGGCACAGTTATTACAGTCCTGGCAGCCCGCAGTGAGCCCTGAATCTATAATTACATCATGTATCTTCTGTTTCTGCTGAGCATGAGTCAGACAGACTGTACTGAGCTTTGGTTGAGAAAACGGTGTCTCTGTTCCTGCCTGTGACTAGGCTGAGGCCTCTGCCAGGGCACTGGGGGACCTCCCCCCGCCCCGAACTCGGGCCTGCTCCCTGAGTGTGTTGTCAAGTTCATCCAGGGGAAGTGACAGTAAACATCTGATGAATGAACTTGCAATGAGTGAATGGCCTCACCTTCCAATAGCCAACTGAGATCAGTTCTGGGCGGGGGGAGATCTTGGTCCATCCTCCACTGCCCCCTCATGCCAGTGGATCTCTCAGGCCTGTCTGTCCAACCTCTGGACTCTCTTAACTCTGCCCCGTCTGTTCCCATCACTCTGGGCAGGCCTGTTAAATGGATCCCTGGGTGCTCTTTCTGTAGCACAGTAGGACCTGTCTTGCCTGTGCTCAGAAGCTCTCAATGGCTTCCTTCCCCCCAGGATCCTAAGAAATTCTTACACTTGCTAAAATTTGAGAATGCTCACTTTAGGCAATTTCCCAGTACACCTTTCAAATTCAAACAGCTTTGGGTCCAAATCCTGTTTCCACTGCTCATTTGCTCTTTGGTCCTGTTTCCCCATCTGTAAAATGGGGATATTGTAAAGGAGTAAATGGGACAAGGTTTGTGATGAGCTTGGTATGGTGGCTACCGCAGAAGTAATAGCTGTTGTATTTATCCCCACTTCACAGATGAAGAAACAAGTTCAGTGAGGTAAGTCGCTTGCCCAAGGCCTCATAGCATGTATGTGACGAGCTAGGATTTGAGCCTGTCTGCATCCACTCGATGGGTAGGGAAGGAGGAATGCCACAGGATGCTAACTGGGCCCCTTGGGGCATCGTGTGTACTGCCTAGGTGCGTGCAGGGGCTGCAGCAGGGGCTGCTGGTGTGGCGGCAGGAGGTCCCTACCCAGTTCGACTTGGCCTATGCCGACTTCCTCTCCCTGGACATCAGCATGCTGCGGCTCTTTGAGACCTTCCTGGAGATGACACCGCAGCTCACACTGGTGCTGGCCATCATGCTGCAGAGCGGCAGCGCCGAGTACTACCAGTGTGAGTGTCAGGCCCTCGGCCAGCCCCCCTTTTACACCTTGGGAAAGTTGCCCACAAGTGTCAGAAAGGTTTTCACTCTTTTATAAAGGCTGCTTAGAAAATAGGAGAATGTCCTTTAGTCGGGCAGGTCTGTGTTCAAATGCAAAGTTATGCTCTAGCCTTGAGTTTGGACAAAGGACCCCACCTCTCTGAGCTATCAGTTTGTTCTCATCTGGACAAATAAATGGATGTAATAAGTGATCCTACCTCATACGGTTAATGAAAGGTTTAAGTGAAGTGATGCCTATAAAGCCTCGTGCCTAGTGCATAATACATCTTAAGTGTAATTTTTACTATTTTGGAGATAACAGGTGAAGTGTGTAGGGTGCCTGATGCCTAATAAGCAATTTGTTGATCAATAGATAAATTACTGAGCGCCTTTGTACATGCAGAGTGCCTTTTTTTTTTTTTTTTTTTTTTTTTTCTGGTACGCGGGCCTCTCACTGTTGTGGCCTCTCCCGTTGCAAACCACAGGCTCCGGACGTGCAGGCTCAGCGGCCATGGCTCACGGGCCCAGCCGCTCCGCGGCATGTGGGATCTTCCTGGACCGGGGCACGAACCCGTGTCCCCTGCATCGGCAGGCGGACTCTCAACCGCTGCGCCACCAGGGAAGCCCCATGCCTTTGTTTTGATCGAGCGCCTTTGTGCCTGTCCCTGTGTTAGGAACACCACAGTGAATAAGGAGATGGACACAGCCCCTGGCCTGCCAGGACCATAGACTGTAAAGCAGGTAGTTACAGGAAAGCATGTGGAGTGATCTGAAAAGGAAGAGGCGGGTGGCCTCATAAAACACAGGAGAGGTTTGTGCAAAGAGAAGCTTTGGGAGGGCTTTTAGGGAAGTTGCCCAAGGTCACAGGCCAGCTGGCAGCCAAGTTAGGACTCCAGCTCACATCTGATTCAGGGTATAGGCTTCCCCTTCTCCTCCTCAGCCCTCGCACACCTGCTGCCGTACCAGGCACAGCCTCCCAAGGAGCCAGTCCCAGCTCTGCCTCCACTCTCTGCGGGACTTGGAGATCCCCTCTCTGGCCTCAGTTTCCACAGCTGTACAAGCTGGGGAGTTGGACTCAGTCTCCAAGGGCCCTTTCAGTTTGCTAATCTGAGTCTACAGTATTAATTGAAAAACAAAACAAAAACCAGTAATAGCGGCCATCACGATTGAGTGCCTGCTATCAGCCAGCACTGAGGAAAGTGCTTTATTGTCATCATCGCTCACATTCATAGCGCCTCTAGTTTGGTGCTATATTTATCTCCATTTTACACAAGAGGGAAGAGATGCCGAAAGGTGAAGCGATTTGCCCTGGGACACACAGCACTCACTGTGCGCGTACCGTCGGGCCTCTGTCTGTGAGTCCCGCATCCACAGATTCAGAGGGCTGACTCTTAATGCCATTTTATATTAGGGACTTGAGCATCCGCGGATTTTGGGAACCAATCCCCTGTGGATACTGAGGGATGACTGTGCTTTTTGTTTGTCTCTTTGGAGGCAGTGGGTGTCTAGGACCAGGGCTAAATGGGGACAGTCTACGCTGTGTATGGAGGGAGTGGGGATGGGGGATTGAGGGAAGAGACAGGTTTTCCCAACTTTTGTTTAGCAAACATGTATTCAGCTGCTGTTATATGCCAGCTTCTGGGGGATCCCTGGGGAGCAGAATCTGTTTCCTACCCTGAAGGGGCTCAGAGATAAGGAAATAATTACTGTGTGATAAGACTCCAGAGAGGAATGGGGTGCTATAGGAGCTGCACAGCGGAGTGGGGTGGGGTGGGGTCCAGATGGGTGACTATAGGGGATAATGAAGCCAGAACTTGCAGGGTAAGGAGGAGTAGGCCAGGGGAACCAGGGCCTGGGTCCACCTAATACCAAGGGCATCGCTTGTCAGGTCAGAGAATGCGGCACGCTGGCAAACTGGAGGAATATCAGCCCTGCTGAGACCCTGAGTGTGGGGTGGTTACAAAGGCCACAGATCTGATTCCAGGCTGGGAGTGGGTTCCTGACCCATAGCAGGTCCCTAGCGAACATCTGTTGACTGAATGCAATAGGGAGGGGGCGGGGAGGAAGCAGTCTAGAGATGCTTCCAGCCCTCGTTGGAGGGCCTGGTGCTTCTAGTCCAGGATGGGCAACTAGGAGGTGGGATAGGATCCCCACTGTACACTTCGAGTCTTGGAAAATCAAAACCGGGGCCCAGTCTGAGGGTGGAGGGGAGTAGAGGCTGAACCACCCGTATAACAGGGACATCCCTTTTGGCCCCGGAAGGCAGCTTCAGCTAGAGGCCTGTCGCCACCCCATGGGATTTCCTGCTTCCCTTTCTGAGACTAAGAAGGGGGAACTGGACTGCTGATTTTCAGATCCAAGAAAGGCGTGGGCTCTTCCGGGAAAGGAAGGGTTACAGGGCCCTAGAAGATGCTCAGGGTGTGGCCAAGGCCCAGGGGTGCCAGATGCTGGGTGACAGGGGTGCCGATGAGAGTGTATAAGTCACACACCTTCTCATCCGTGAAAAATATAACCGTAGTAGCACCTGAAAAGGAAAGGTTTGCGGTGAAGGGCAGACTCCATATGGATCCTAGCTCTGTTTGGGGTTGTGTGAACTTGCTGGTCTCCAGCTGTAGTTTTCGCTTCAACAAATGGGGGGCCCTAATACCCACGTCAGCGTGGCTACGAGGCCTTCGCAGTACCCGTGGCCTCTGGGGAGTACCTGCAGGCTGCCCGCAGGGCTCACCTGTCTCCTCTTCCTCTTCGTAGGGGTCAGCATCTGCACGTCCTTTGTGGGTATCTCGTGGGCACTGCTTGACTACCACCGGGCCCTGCGCACCTGCCTCCCCTCCAAGCCCCTCCTGGGGCTGGGTGCCTCCGTGATCTACTTCCTGTGGAACCTGCTGCTGCTGTGGCCCCGAGTCCTGGTCGTGGCCCTGTTCTCGGCCCTCTTCCCCCGCTGTGTGGCCCTGCACTTCTTGGGCCTGTGGCTGGTGTTGCTGTTCTGGGTGTGGCTTCAGGGCACGGACTTTATGCCAGATCCCTGCTCCGAGTGGCTGTACCGGGCGACGGTGGCCACCATCCTTTATTTCTCCTGGTTCAACGTGGCTGAGGGCCGAACCCGAGGCCGTGCTACCATCCACCTGGCGTTCCTCCTGAATGATAGCCTTCTGCTGGTGGTCGCCTGGGTGACTCAGAGCACCTGGCTGCCCAGCGGTTGCCTGCTGCAGAGGCTGCTGCCTGCGGCCGGCGCCTGCTTCCTCCTGGGGCTGGCTCTGCGGCTGGTCTACTACCGCTGGCTGCACCCCAGCTGCCGCTGGGAGCCTGACCAGGTGGACGGGACCCGGGGTCTGCACTCCCTCGAGGGGCGTCAGCTGCCTCAGAACAGGCGCATGGCCCATCTGGCTAAGAACTTTTTCCCCAAAGGTAGGGATGAGGCTGCTTTGCCATGGAAGGGAGAGGTGAATGGTGTCCTTTGAGGCAGGGTCAGACCCAGCCAAGGGGACTGATGGAATCAGTTGGTAGAATGTAGAAGATAAGCTGCTTATGCTGCTGTGGGCCTTGATTCACTCAACGAGCACTCGATGCCTGATCTGTGCCAGGTGCTGGAGACCAGAGTTGAGTAAGACAGAGGCCTGCCCTCAAGGAGGAGAACAAGATGAGAAGGGCTGGGCCCTGGAGGGTCCAGGGCCCCAATTACGTATGAAACACTTTGGGAGGAAAGAAGAGACCGCCTCTTCCCTTCCCCCCAAACAAGCATAACCCCAAAGCATCCCAGTGTTGGTATTTTTACCTCCCTGGCTACCTCTAAAATAATCGGTGGAGTTGTTGTCCCACCCTTGGTTCCCCTGTCCTGGGCTGGAAGGCCCCAGGACCTCCAGGATGTGTTCTCTGGAATTCTTCCTCCGCTGCCCCACCCCAGTCATTCAATTCATTTAGCAAATGTTTACCGAGGGCCTTTTACGTGCCAGAAGCATCATTCTAACCTTGGCAGATCAGCTGCCATTCCAGCTTCGCCCCTTACCCTCTCCAGATACTCCAGAACAGGCTCTCAGGCTGGAAGCCAGGGATGCCTGACTGCCTGTCAGCCCTGTCAGCCCATCCAAGGCCTTAGTGCAGCTGGCCCGGCCTCTGCCTCTGCTCTCAAGGGGCGACCTTTCAATCAAGTGCCTTGTGAACCTGCGGTCTGGGCCGTGGCTCGGCCCGCTGAGTATGTTTTTGTGCTTCAGGCAGTGTACTTTCTACCTCAGTCTGTGTGAGTGGAAGAGGTGTGTGTATCTGCGTCTCTGTAAGCGAGAGACACATGTGTTGTCTTTGTTGAACAGTATTATTAGATTATTATTAAAACCTCATGAAATCCCCTAGCCTAGTTGTGTCATTAAATCCGCCACCAAGTTCAAAGCTGCCTGGAAAAAAGGGGTCAGGGACGCAAAGTCCTCCTCTCAAAGTCGGTAAAGGCCCTGGGACCAGAGAAGAGGGCTGGCTTAGGCAAGACTTCTTAACCTTGTTTTCTAAGCATCAGGAGCTGGTGAGCCAGTGTGGTGTTGACCGCTCAGGTGGGCATCAGAACCCAGATCTGGGCTGACTCTAGCATGTGCTCTTAGCCGGCTCTGCTGCTGGGCCTGGCGGGAGTAGGTACACCTTTGGTATCAGGAAGTGAATACGCGAGCGCAGGTGAAGGAAGGTCTTTTTGCTGGGAGGTCACTGGGAGCGATGCAGTGATGACAGGGGATGTGGATGTGGGCAGTGGTGTTGGGGAAGTCTGTGGTTTGGAGAAAGAAGGAGCAGGGAAAGGGCACTGGAGACAGAAGGAAAGGTTCATCACCACTGGGACGGGATCCAGGAGAGTCTATTATTCATTCATTCATCTAGTGGAGACACAGTAAACAGAATAAGTGAAAGAATGTATCAGATAGTGTTAAGTGCTAAAAGAAAAATAAGGTAGGGAGAGTGTGTGTGTGTTGTAGGTGTGAGTTACAATTTTATATAGAATGGCCGGGAAGGCCTCCCTGAGAAACTGATATACGCCCTAAAGGAGGTGAGGATGACAGCCATGCAGATGTGCTTTATTCCAGACACCAAGTCAGCAGTGACTGGATGAAGGAGGGCTTGTAGCAGTTATACTGGCCTGGAGCCAAGGCTGACACAGAGATGAAGGTTGGGAGCAGGGAGGAACTCTGGGAAGATGATGCTGGTGCTTTTTACATACACAGAATGGTAGTGGTAGAAAGGATCTCCAGGATCACTTAGTCCAATGATTTTCAGACTTCTGAATTTCATGAACCAATATAATGGCCAACATGGTTGCCAAGTTAACTTTAATGAAAAAGGGCATCATAAAAACTACCACCATCTATTATCTTGTCTTATGAAAGGACATATAACCTCAGAAAAAGGATCGTTTTTTTAATTGACTATAAACACACATTTGCACACACACAAAAGTGAAATCATTATTTTTCTCAACTCATAGGGAATATCAAGGGTTGAGACCTCAGAGAGCAGGCTTGGCCTTTATAAATCCCTGGGCTTAGTGTCCAACCTAGCCTCAAACATAGCTTCTAAGGGGTTCACTAAAACAAATACTTGCTCTCAACTATACTTCAATTAAAACAAAACAAAACAAAACTTGCTACATTTACTTTTCTCTACTTCTTCCTGTCATATGTGGAGAAGACTAGGCTCTGGGGAGATGCCATACAGGCCCAAACAGATGATGCAGTGTAGTGTCTTAGGCTATTTCCCCTGAGAAGATCCAAAGAGATGTTTAATTTTTTGGCTAAGCTCTCATCTGTATTCTCTAGATGAAATTGTCAAATAAGGGTAACAGGTATGTAATTTAAAAAGCTGTGGAATTTAGTGGTCGTTTCCTTTGTAAATAAAGTTTACAGAATCAAGAATTTGAAGAAGATGACAGTGATGTTACTTGTAATTAGAAATTTCCTTTGAAGATTTCCATTGTTTTGTTTTTTTTTATGTCAAGAAACTTGTTTTTGAAGAATAAAAAAGCTCTTGATTTGCTCATTTTAGCCTGCCACCGGAAAGGTTCTTGAGAAACGTGCAGACGTTATACCTATGGGAGGGGGAGATGGAGATGTCTACTCTTTGGGCTTAAAAACTAATAACACTCTGATACCTGTCCTTCTGACCGATTAACAAGTTTGCTTCAACTATATTGTGGCTCAAAATGTGCATCTTCTGATGAAAAGATTTAATGCCTCAGAATACAAGACAACCCCCTCTTTTCTGGGGGGAATTAATTTGGGGAAAAATACATCTTATAGTCTGACATGTATGGTACTTGGAAGCTAGAACCCAATTCTAATCTCCATTGGAAAAAAAGGCAAAAGGATTCCTGACTGTTTTCCAGACCAATGAACAGTCAGACTCAAATCTAAAGAAATGAAAAGAGAAAAAAGTAGTTGATGTAACATGAAAACAAGCCAAATCAAACAGTTTGGTATCAATTTGTCAGTTTTATTGCTTTTGCATTTTAAGCTCAGCACAGCAAGGTATTGATTTTTTTAATAATTAAATTTCAGCACATTTGACAGCAAATGAAATCTCTTGGCGTTCCAGTCCTAAACTTTGAAAAGTGATGTATTTTAGAAACAATTAAGAAATAAACTTTCCCTTGCAAATTATTTTAAAATATTTAGTTTATTTTCTCATTTATTTATACCAAGTGGTTAGTTTTATTTGTTTGTTTCTTTTGGTGAAATTAATGACTCAGTTACGGAAAGGGTGGCATCTTTCTAATGAGCTCTTCTGATTTTTTATGAAGCCCTACTTAGAAGCTTACTCAGCTGGGCAACTGGGCTGATCCTACTCAGAAAAGACACAGGAGCAAACCATATAGAAAATAAAAACTTTATTTTTTCAAGTTTATAAGATAGTTCCCATTACATATAACATTATGGTCAAGGACTCTACAGCCACAAATGCCCGCAGTCACATAAATATATCTAATCAGTGCCTTTTCCTGCTAAATGAGGCATCTGAAGTCCAGAGGGTCATGTTTGGAGTAGAGGTCGTCCTTAATGGGATGGCTCCCATCAGTGCATTAGGAACTAGCTAAGTAACCTTGCTTGCTAGAGCTGTCTGACTCAGAGGAGAGGAAGGGACAGAGGGCCTGCTGATCAGAGGTGGGACAGAACTAGATTTTCTCTCGTGGTTTAAGATATTTCAAAATCTCAGAATTCAGATTTGGCCTCTACAGGGTATTTGGGGAATTCCAACTTTTGGATGAAAAAGGAAGCCAATTTAGTGGTAAGAAACAGAAGCCTGCTTAAGAGGGGTCCTAACTGCCCCCTTCCTGCAGGAGTGAGGAGAGGAAGGCCCCAAGCCCACCAGCCCTGGGCTTAGACCATCGCTCTCCCAGGAAGAGGGAGAGCGTGGCTCCGCCCCTCGGCTCCTCTCCCCCACGGTTCAGTGGCACCGACACCCATTCACCCATTCAAGGTAGTGAACATCTAGAAGCTCCATATACTGCAGCTGGAGTTTGCCAATCAGATTCTGCTTGGAGCTTTAACGCGAACAAGATTTTGTAAACTGCGAACAAGCCATGGCACAAGTCTCCTGGGACACTAGCTTTGCTCCCCCAACTCGCAGAAGACAGGAATACCCCAAACCAAATAAAAGCCCAAGTAGGCATCTGAATCTGGAGCAGGCATCCACTCTCCTGGACACCACCAGCTGCCCCAGGGGCACCGGACAGGGTGATGCTAAGGCACAGTCAGTTTTACATTCGAAAGTAAAGCCACCTCTTAAACCCAGGACACAGCTGACAACTCGATTCCCTACTAGAGATGGCCTAGCTCTCACCACGAAACGTGCAGACCCATCTTACAGAACCCACGGTGCCCAGCTGGGAAAAGGACTCATCATGTGGCTTATTCCATGGGGACTCTTTCCAGTGAAGAGGGCTTCCCCCTTGATGAAAGGACCCACAGTATCCTTTCGACCTCAGCCTCCAAGAACTCGTGGTGCTGCCTACTTATTTTCCTCTCCAGAGCTCTGTGCTGGGGAAGAGGAAAACACAGGCTCCAAGAAGATCACTGGGCTCCCTGAACAATTCATTTTGGCAAAGAGGAGCCAGGAAGCTCCATTTTCTGTCTACCCTCTAAGCAACCAGAAAAGAGCAAAGGCGGCACTGCTCAGAGAGCTTCCTCACCTCTCTTAGCCAATTTCAAGTTCCTTTTGCAAAGACCTAAGCCGTGCAGTCAGAGCAGGAGGGAAAAGGCCATCGCAAAGGGACTCCAAGTCATATTCTAGGAATAAAGAGCTTGTCCCAGCGGGCAGGGAGAGGGAAGTGTGTGTGTGTGGACCTGTGTGCACGACGTGGGTACCGCTCTGCAGCCTGAAGCACAGCACCAACAGGGTGGCCTATGTCCAGGGCAAGAAACCAACAGCTCTACTGCCGGTACGGGGAGGGCTTGGGGCCTGGAAGTACAGACCCACCCTAGAGCATTCTAAGATAAATTACCAAGCAAGGCAGAGCAGCATCTGGGCAACTATGCTGAACTCAGACCAAGAAGGTCCGCCTCAGGCTTTGTACTTCCCGTCCAAAGGAAACAGGCCAAAGAGGCAGCTAAGTAATGAGCACTGACTTGAGCTCCTCTCCAAAAACATCTTCTCTAAAACTGAGTCACGAAGCACTTTCTCAATCAGTTCTGAGGGAATGTGTGTATACCAGCCTTTCTCTGGGTGACCTGGCTTTGGAAGGAACCTGACCCCTTTGTGCTGCAACATCTCTGAAAATGGATATGCAGAATCTCTGAGTACAAGCATTTATAGCTGGGGTTGGTCAAGGATGCCTCCTACTAAGGACCCAGACTGCACCTCTCTGAGGTGCTTATAAAATCACCTCTCTCTGTGCAACCTGGAAGAGGCCGAACTTTCTCAGCTCTACGGAAGTTTATTCTGCCTGAGCAGATGCCCAGGCCAGTCTTGGAGGGATGGGGCATCCACAAACACAGCTGGACTGAAGGCTGCGACCAGTGCCTGGGCACCCACCGATCCTCCCAGAAGTCAGGTTGAGAGATGTTCCTGCATTGGGCCCAAGATTGAGTTTTCAGGCATGGAGTAGGGGGTCTACAACCTCATTTAAATCAGGAAAGTGTTTCTGGCCTTCTGGTTTCCCATTTTAGAAGGGGATTTGAGAACTGGGAAGGGTATATTCCATGGGAAAACTGAGTTGTGATCATGGCAATCTGTTCTTCAGTTTCAGGCTGAGATCTGGGTAAATACACCTACAGAACACCTTTCAACAGGGCTTAAAGGATTCAAAGAAAGTCAGATCCCTTCGTAGTTTTGGCCAAAATGCGATTATGAACCTTTTCTCAGACTTGACTACTTGGGTCCAAAGCCTGGGGACTGGCCAGAGCTGCATGGGGGTGGACATGAGGTACAGAGGGGAGGAAAGGGCCAAGAGCCCAGCACTGATGACTAAGAAGGGCGAGGGCGCTGTAGAGGTGAACATGTGTTGGGGAAGGGTGTTTCTCTGCAGGAGGAAAAGGTGGAATCTTCTTGTTTCAAGAGCCAAAGAAGTGGAAATTCCTAAGAAGCCTTAGTTCTTCTCTCCAGTTTGGAGGTAAGCCCCTTGGGACATACCCTTTGACTAAGAGTCAAGCTGAAGGCTTACAATTTACTGTCTAAGAGAAGGAGTTTCTAGGGTTGTGCCGTTTGGTGAAAGGGGAGAGGGACTGGAAAGGGGACTAAGGCTTCTAGGATGGGAACCAGCAAAGTCTACAGTGAATCAGTGTCCATGCCCCACAGTGCAGCCAGCCAGGAGATGGAGGAGCCGGAAGGAAACCGCCCGAGAGAGCAGGGCGCTGGGCAGCTGAGGAGGTGCTACCGTCACAGAGAGGTATCTCAGATAGTTCAGTTACGAGTTTCCAAGGAAACTTTACAGACCCCTTTCTTGCTAGAAAGAGGGCGGGAACCTGCTTCAGAGACCAGACCCTTACCTATAAAAATAACATACATTCACTGGGAATATGTTCTACAGCTAAGGAGATTACAAAGACTGCAAGAGATGTTATTATAAAAGTCTGCTGCGTTTATCCTATCACCACAAGTTAACGGCAGTTCTCAATCTGGTCACGGACGCAGAGTGCAACTCTGCCCCAAGAATTTCCTTTTCTTTTTCTTCATTTATTTTGACACAAAATAAAACAAAACAAAACCCAGAAGAGTTAAAAGCACTGTAGCTGCGATGAGTCTATTGTTCTCTCAATCCAACTGTCTTCCCCTCCTATGTGAGGATGAACACGGGGCTGCAGCTCACTCTTAGCAAAAATAAGCTTCATCTCTTGCAGCTGTTGGTTTTGATTGTGTTCTCGCCAGCATTCCAGGGAGAAAGAGTTCCCAGTTGGTTCCGGTCTCTAGCTCCTTTCAGGAGTGAAAAGGAGCTCGCGGGGAAGGCTCTTCATTCCAGTTCTTAAAGAAAATCAAGCTCCAAAGCCTGGTGGAGGGACACCAGGTCTCCGTGGTTTGTGATCCTCCAGAAGGGCATGTTGTGCTGGAAGGGGGAGGAGGGAGGGACACTGGTTAACCCAACTTCTTTTGGGAGCTTATATTTACCCACACCCCTTCCTCCACAGACCTCTCCCCAAAGTACTTGGTAACCCTCCTTACTCCTGCCCACCTCATAAGACTGTCATACGGATCAGGTAAGTCACGTGTATAGGGACATATGTATACTACAAGACACTTACAGATGGGAGAGATTTTTATTAGGTTTCAGTGGTAACTCTGTGCTTGTATGAGACAGACTTGTTCTAGCTACTAGGTACGATCCTCAGGATCAAATAAAATGACCCATGTAAGAAATCAGTATTAACATAGTATTACATTTTCTTATGGATAGTCTATTTTCTATAAGGTTCAGAGCTGCAAAGCCCAAATCTTGTCCATGACCAAGATGAAGAACAGAGAGATCTAGAAAATAATAATCCCACTATATTATGTGATCAGAGTTATGTCCAGAATACTGTGTGCCATTCTGGAAGCCATATTTTAAAGAAGGGCTTTGAAAGGCATGAGTGTTGGAAACCATGTTCTATAAAGCTGAGGAAATTACCTTTACTAATCATTTTGTTCAGACTGGTTGCAAGTTACCTGGAATACTGAAAGTCCTAGAACACAGTTCTTTTGGCATGTAACTCAGTGCTTTTTCAAGCCTGCTGCTCACGCATAATATTTAAAAGGCCTTGAATATACTGAAGAGGAAGCAGACTTGTTATGTTGTGCTCAAAAGTGCCAGATTAGGACCAGGATACAAAACAGAAATTTTAGTTCAATGGAAGGAGGAACATCCTAAGAGCCTGGATGACCCCACAGTAGAACAGGATACCTGGGAAGCAGTCTCCTCACCCTTAGGTATATTCAAGCAAGGACTAGAAAGTCTTCCGTCACAGAGGGTGCAGAAAAGATCCCTCAGAGGGAGGAGACTGAGATCTAAGGCATTTTCCGATGGGTGTACTCTGTGGCAGATGACTAGAAGCGTGCGCTTAGAGACACAAAGTCTGATAATGACTTGAGTTGTTCTTCTATCTCCCCCACTCCCTTCTTCTTCAGACCAAGAAGCACTGATGTCTACATCCACTAGCGTCTTCCCCAGAGGGCAACAAGCGCTTTAGAATTAAAGCTGGAAAGCCTGGAAAAGTCTGAATGATTGGCCTTTAGTAGTAAAGTCTCACGCTCTTGAGAAAGCATTGACCTCTAAGACGAAGATGGAAGATGGGGCCCACGTCAGGTTTAATGATTGGCGTCCTTGTAGCAGGGCTCAAAGATTTTAAGATTTTAGAGTGGCAGGGAGGAGAGAGAAGGGGAGGATCTAACAACTTACAGGGAAAACTCTGCATGGGGAAAAAAATAACCCTCTTTTTTTTAAAAGAAAAATGGGAGAGGAATAGGAAGAAGAGAACACTGTAAATGCACAACAGATTACTATGATTTCTGAGTCTTACCATTCTTCTAATTGCTCAATGTATTCCCATACAGACTATTTACTTTGCCATGTTACCTGTTTGGCTGCGATTTCTTCATCCCGTCCATCTCCAATCACTACGTATGTGACTTTCTTTCCAAACCTTGACACAATTCTCTCGAAGCAGCTCTCTTTACCTGATGAGAAAAAGAAATTTCCTATTGGGACATTCCTCCCTTTCTTTTTTTCAATACCAAAGAAAAGGGCTGCTGCTAGGTTCACCTGCCTGTGCTTAGACAGAATCAGGGCAGCCCATGTGGTTTGCTTGGCGGGGAGCAGGGGTGGTAGCTAGGGATCCAACAGGCCCTCTGCCCAAAGAATGTGAAATTGTGCCATTCACACAACAGACTTTCTAGGCACTGTGCTCTCTAGGTTATTTTAACTTTCACACTGAGGGTGAAGGACCTAAGATCTTAGTGTGGGATGTTTCTATAAACACCATATGAGAGCTGTGCACACTCCCTCCCTCTTCCATAGCTCCTGTACTTTACAATATACAAAGCAGTTTCAAAGTGTTCGTTCACTTAATTCTCAAAATAATCCGGTGAGACGGGTCCCATCCCCTATTCTGATAGATGGAAATGGACCCAAAGGATTAGTGACTTGCCCCAGATCACAAACAAGCTAGTAGCTAGACTCTGAGCCTCTGACTCCAGAGTCTAGGCTCTGGTCATTGTGCCATGACGAAAGGACGATTTTTTTTTTTTTTTTTTTTTTTTGTGGTAAGCGGGCCCCTCACTGCTGTGGCCTCTCCCGTCGCGGAGCACAGGCTCCGGACGCGCAGGCTCAGCGGCCATGGCTCACGGGCCCAGCCACTCCGCGGCATGTGGGATCCTCCTGGACCAGGGCACGAACCCATGTCCCCTGCATCGGCAGGCGGACTCTCAACCACTGTGCCACCAGGGAAGCCCGAAAGGACGATTTCTGAGGGGAAACCGTTAGTGTAAGAAAAAGAAGTGGAAGTCCCCAATTTCCGGTTAGTAATTAGGGAAAAAACAGCCATTTCCTTCCAACTCTACATTTCCCAGAAACAGTCCTAGTCCTGGGCCTTATGTCTTTCAGGAGGGGAGGAGTCTCAGAGTACCAATGAATATGGCAGCAATATTTGTCACATCTGGAATTTCCTATTATACTGTGTAACTGCAACTGAGATCCTGTATCAGTGACATTAACCTTGGGAAATGGGTGATTTAAATCCACTGCAGACAGCTCTTAGAAACATGGTGATGAATCAAAATTCAAATCCTACCTGGAACCAACACCTAAACGTGCACACATAATACTGCTGTGGCAAAGACACTGTACTTGCATAAGTAAATAAAAAGAAAATTATCTCTCGTGCTCTTCCTTCACCATCTCTTATGTTTTATTAAAACTGCTTCTGCCACCTTCTTCAGTTAAGCAAGGCGCTAACTCTGCTTCCTTTTTATATCCTGCTGCATTAACTTTCTCATCCTATCTTCTTGCCAGATTCAGTGACTTAGCACCAGGGTTCCTGTGTGAATAAGAAAAAGGCGCGGGCTTCCCTGGTGGCGCAGTGGTTGAGAGTCCGCCTGCTGATGCAGGGGACGCGGGTTCGTGCCCTGGTCCGGGAGGACCCCACATGCCGCGGAGCGGCTGGGCCCGTGAGCCATGGCCGCTGAGCCTGCGCATCCGGAGCCTGTGCTCCGCAACGGGAGAGGCCACAACAGTGAGAGGCCCGCGTACCACCAAAAAAAAAAAAAAAAGAAAACAGAAAAAAGAAAAAGGTATCTCTTCCTCAAGGCACTTGACTGCCATCTGCTGGAAAACTCTTGTAATAAATATAGAAATATACAAATCTAAGATGACTACATCATATCTGACAAGAATCTTTACACCCATACTCAGAAGTCCTGATTGGTACATCTAAGCAACTGCAAGTCTATGACATGCCTAGCCCAGGTGGCACCTCACACCTGGACCAGACACTAGTCCACTTGGGGCCTCAGTCTCCCACTCTTAATACAGGGCTTGGCTTAGGTGCACTTAGGTCCCTTTCAGTGCTACCGTTTTATAACAGCATTGTCACACCTTATGTTCATATCAAGCATTCAATCCATGTGTGCTAAGTAAATACATTTTAATTTCACAAATGATTAAGGGGATGGCTCTACTCTATGCCTTGAGCCCCAATTTAAACATTAAATAATTCAACTAATAATGAGTTCTTAACATGTTCTTATTAAGTGTTAAAGAGTTATTTGTCTAATTCCATTCCAACCATTAGGTCCTTACCTAAGCCAACCTCTGCTAGACCCACAGTCTAATTTATGATTTATAGAAAAAGCTTCTACGTCGGTAGGATTTTAGAAATTTCCCCTAAGACCCAACAAAGGGAATGTCTCTTATTTAGAAGACAGGGACATAGAGATGTTTTCATTGTCCTGGCCTTCAATGATCAAGGAAGAAATACAATTAAGAATGTTTCCTCTAAAAGGATTAAGAGTAAGTTATTAACAGCTCAGGGTAAAGAAGTAGCCATATGAAAAAATAATTCCAATACAGTTGGTAAATACGCTGCTTCCATTTTATACTTTCAAAACAATCCTAGAGATGAACTCTCCTGTTCAGGAGGATAAAACCAATGACTAGTCAGTTTACCAAATGTCAAGTGATAGAAGCTGTCACTGCAAGACCAACCAAGCCTTCGGAGAAGATTAGGTTCTTGAGTTTCCTCTATCAGAAAGACTTCTGGGCTTCCCTGGTGGCGCAGTGGTTAAGAATACGCCTGCCAATGCAGGGGACACGGGTTCGAGCCCTGGTCCGGGAAGATCCCACATGCTGCAGAGCAACTAAGCCCGTGCATCACAACTATTGAGCCTGTGTTCTAGAGCCTGTGCGCCACAACTACTGAAGCCTGTGAGCCACAACTACTGAAGCCCATGCGCCTAGGGCCCATGCTCCGCAACAAAGAGTAGCCCTCACTCGCTGCAACTAGAGAAAGCCTGCGCACAGCAACGAAGACCCAACGCAGCCAAAAATAATTAATTAATTTAAGAAAAGAAAGACTTCTGACATCTTCAGAAATGATTTTGAGAATTCTCTTCAATGTCACAGAGTGTCCATTAAGAGAACTGCAATTCTGAAACCATTTCAGAGGAACCGAACAAACATTTCCTCTCCCTGCTCTCATCTCATAGTCTGTAAAGGAAAGCCTCAAGCCTCTCACTGTGGTTACCATGGTGCCAGGTACCACTGTAGCTCTGCTAATTAGCTCTGGACGAAATTGAGAAAATCACCAAATAAGCACACTTACTGTCAGAAGGAATAAAATCATGTCCATTAGTTTGATGAGCCTCTGAGTGCCAGGATGCAGCATCAAGCACTACAGAAATCTACCTTTCAGGTGTGGGAAGGTTAGCGAGTGCTCTGAGTTCTTACAAAATGCATAGTAAAGCAGGGACAGCAGTAGCAAAATCTGAAGGGGGGTTACAGATGTATCTCCCCCATCAAAGCCCTTGTAAATGAAGTAATTCAACCATACAAAAAAGAACAATAAAAAATAAATGCCTATATAGCTACCACCAACCCAGCTTTATCAAATCTTAACACTTTAGAGTTGCTTTAGATAAAAAAATATAAAAATGAGATCGTACAGATTTATTTGAAGTTTTCTATTTACCCCTACTTGATGACATTCTTCCTCCTTTCTCTCCCTGAGCGTGTATCCATAAACGATGTATGGCTATTATTGTGAACGTTTTTTACCTTTATATAAATTATATACTGTACATACTATGTGTAATGTGTTTTTTGTGTTCAGCATTGTTTTTAATACTAATCCTTAGGGATATATGTAGTTTTAGTTCATTCACCTTTTTTTTTAAAATTAATTAATTAATTTTTAGCTGCGTTGGGTCTTCGTTGCTGCACGTGGGCTTTCTCTAGTTGCGGTGAGCAGGGGCTACTCTTCGGTGCAGTGTGCAGGCTTCTCATTGCAGTGGCTTCTCTTGTTGTGGAGCATGGGCTCTAGATGCGCGGGCTTCAGTAGTTGTGGTGCACGGGCTTAGCTGCTCCACGGCATGTGGGATCTTCCCAGACCAGGGCTCGATCCCGTGTCCCCTGCGTTGGCAGGCGGATTCTTAACAACTGCACCACCAGGGAAGCCCCAGTTCATTCACTTCTAGCTGCTATACAGTATTCCATTGTTTGACTATTTTCTGTTCATAGACAGGTTCATGTGCTGTTTCGAATTATTTTCTACTATGAACAAGTCTGCATCAAAAAAAAAATTCTTGCACATACCTCCTTGTGCAAATGAGAATGAACTCAAGGGAAGGAGTTGGCATATTTCAAGCTTTGCAGGTCATATGATCTCTGTTGCAATTATTCAACTCTACTACTGTAGTGTGAAAGCAGCTATGGAAATGATTACACATGGCTCTGTTTCAATAAAACTTTCCAAAAACAGGCAGTGGGCAGAATTTGGTATGTGGGTTATAGTCTGAGACCCCTGCTCTCGAGTATAAATATCTAAAAGTAGAATTGCTTGGTCATAGGGTTATGCACATCTCAAACTTTACTAAACATTGACAAACTGTTTTCCAGAAAGTTATATCCATTTTCAATCCACTAGCAGAGTAAGCTCTCACTTCCCTGACAAAGTTTGGCACTGTCAGACTTAAATTTTTGTCAATCTAATAGATGAGAAAGGCATCACATTTTAATTTGCATTTCCTTAATTTGCAGATCCTTAATTGGTGAGGTTAAAAAACTTTTCATATATGTTTACTAACAATTTGGGTTACCTTTTCTGCAAATTGGCTGCTCCAAGGTTTTTGCCTACTTTTTAAAATTATGTTGTCTGTTGCTTATTGATCTGCAGGAGTTCTTTATGGATTCTGTATACTAATCAACAAGTAAATGTATTGCAAGTATCTTCTCCCAGTCTGTGATTTGTCTTGTCACTTTATGTCATCTTTCACTGTATATAAAATTAAAAGCTTCACACAATCAAAATGATCATTTTCTTCTGTTTTTTTTTTTAAGTACTATTTTTGGGGTCTCTTAAATGAGATCCCTCCCTACCTTAAGGTCATACAGATACTCTTCTATTTTCTCTTCTAAAAATTAACGTTTTGCTTTTCATGGTAAATTTTTTATCCACCTGGAATTTATTTTTGCAAATAGCATAAAGAAGGAATACAGAATCTGCTTTCTTCCCCCGTAAGGATAACCCAATTATCTGAGCACCACTGACTGAAGGTAAGTTCCATGAGGACAGAGGATTTTGTCCCTGCTATATTCTGAGTGCCTTGGCAATGCCTGACATTTTTTAATCTATCAAGTAACTACAACTTATCTGCAAATGAGGACTGTCTCCTTGGCTGCAATAGGGAAGTAGGAACTGTAGGCACAGACTAAAGGGTCTGGAGGGGTAAGGAGATAGCTGTCATAGTCCTCTTTCCCCGGACCATGTACAGCACATAAGATTAGAGTGACACATTCTGCTGTCTTCTCAGCCAAACAAGTATAAATCTGGTGCCAGTTCACTAATCAATTCAGCAAATATTTATTGAGTACTTACTATTTCATGTACTTGGAACTGAATACATTTTTAGGGGATAAAAAATATCTTCACATACACAGTCTCATTTGATTTTCAAAACCTCTCTGGTAGTTTTTCATCTTATATGAGAAAACTGAGGCTCAGGAGATACACTAATTTCCCTAAAAGCTAATAAGTGGGGGAGTTAGGACTCTATCCTAGTCCTTAGTTTTTTGTTTTTCCTTTTCAAAAAAGTATGGTAAAAAAACACATAACATAAAATTTACCATCCTAACCATTTAAAAATATACATTTCAATAATATTAAGTATACTCACACTGTTGTGCAATAATTCTCCATAACTTTTCATCTTACAAAACTGAAATTCTATACCCATTAAGCAAAAATTCCCTATTTCCCCTCTCCCCAAGCTCCCATTAACTACCATTCTATTTTCTGTTTCTATGAATCTGACTACTCTAGGTACCTTATACATGAGTGGAAACATACAGTATTTGTCTTTCTGTGATTGGCTTACTTCACTTAGTATAATGTCTTCAAGGTTCATACATGTAGTAAGCATGTGACAGGATTTCCTTCCTTTTTAAGGTTGACTAATATCCCACTGTATGTATATACCACATTTTATTTATCTATTCATTTGATGGACAGCTGGGTTGCTTCCACCTCTTGGCTACTATGAATAATGCTGCTATGAACATAGGTGTGCAAATACTTCTTTGAGATCTGCTTTGGATTCTTTTGGATATATACCCAGCAGTGGGATTGCTGGATCATGTGACAGTTCTATTTTTAATTTTTGAGGAACCGCCATACCGTTTTCCACAGCAGCTGCACCATTTTACAATCCCACCAGAAGTGCACAAGGGTTCCAAATTCTCCACATCCTTGCCAACACTTGTTATTTTGTTTTTCGGTGTTTTTTTTTGATAGCAGCTATCCTAACGAGTGTGAGGGATTTAACCATTTAAAGTATGTATCTTAGTCCTTGATTTTTAATCTAGTGCTTTTTCGATTATACTACATTACAGTGCACTCTCTGTGAAAGAGGAATTTGAAATGAGGCATAGTGGATTTCTAAACTAGATATTATGTTCTTTCAAATATTATAAAAGAAAAGAGCATGATAAATTTTAAGTCCAACAGACCTGGATTCGAATCCTGTTTATGTAGCTTACTAGCTGTGAAGTCTTGAGCAAACTACATAACTGATAAGCCTGAACTGCCCCATCAGTAATGTCAGGAGAAGAATGCTGTGAGGATTATAGATATATGTATATGTAAAGTGTCTAACTGAGGAACTGGTAAATAATAAGCACATCCTAAGTAGCAAGTATTATTGAAAGGCTAGCGACAAGAAACAGAATTGAACCCGTACCAATTTTGGTAGCACTGTAGATGTTTTCAATAGGAAATATTTCTCCTAGCCCATATAGGAGAACCTTGGCCAGAGCTGGAACCAGTTGGGTTGTAGTGATCAGAACATTCACACAATTCTTTCTGGAAGGGAGAAAGAGGGAAAAGAAAAGAAAAAGGTGAAATCAAACCAACCTGTGAACAAGAATTCAAATGGATCTTCTCTGTAGGACCTGCTTGTGAAAAATTAACCTCAAAATGCCTAGCATGGTATCTGTTCAGTGCCAATGTTCACTTTTTGCTCTAATTATCTCAGGTTTATTTATTTTCCCAATTAAAGGACAGAGACTTTTGTGGTGGACACAGAGCAGCAACTTGATTCTTGCCTCACTTCCTTCTGACCATTCTAGCTCACTGCATTGTTAGCAAACCCCACCAACCCACGGCACTGATACCACACTCCAGAAAACACAATGAGGCTTTCAGTTACAGTGCCATTTCATCTGAATGAGATATGACTGAAGTCCAGTCCTCTCTGCTCATCACACCATGGCAACATAAATTTCAGAATACATATTATTTTCACGAGTCCTTTACCTTCACAGATATCCACCCCTTGGTGTCAGTTTTACTGTTTAGTAGGCTGTGAATCTGGAATTCTTGCTTTGAGGGAGGGACGAATAAGGGTATGTATTTATTTCCCATTCTAAGCTTCAAGCTCAAATCTCCTTAATCTGCTTAATGTACCCTTTTTCTTTTCTTTTTTCAAGTTATTTATTTTTGGCTGCGCTGGGTCTTTGTTGCCGTGCGCGGGCTTTCTCTAGTTGCAGTGAGCGAGGGCTACTCTTCCTTGCGTGCGCAGGCCTCTCATTGTGGTGGCTTCTCTTGTTGCGGAGCACAGGCTCTAGGCGCACAGGCTTCAGTAGTTGTGGCTCACGGGCTCCAGAGCGCAGGCTCAGTAGTTGTGGCGCAAGGGCTTGGTTGCTCCGCGGCATGTGGGATCTTCCCAGACCAGGGCTGGAACCCATGTCCCCTGCATTGGCAGGCGGATTCTTAACCACAGCACCACCAGGGAAGTCCCTGTACTCTTTTTCTTTTGAATCCCGCCTTCCTGAGTAGGTTTTGCTACATTTCTCTGGCGCTTCCTACACTTAGGATATTTGTGATATAGCTCCTACATGTATTCTTTGATGTCACCAGGCCCACCCACGTTCTGGGTTGGAGATTCTGGGTTACTGAGTATAATTTAGTGAGCAAAAAGTAAGAGAAAAGAAAAAAGCTTTCAAAGCTCTTCGGTGTGCTTTTAGAGTAAAATGACCTTGCCTCCCACCTAACCGAATCCTTCCCTGCATCATTTGAACTCTTCTCACCCCTGTCCCACAGTCTGTTTTAGGGAATGGCCTATCCTGGACTACGGTGGAAGAAAGCATCTCTCTGAGAGGATGAAAACTAAAATTATTATTTCCATACCTGGACTGGATGAGAAGTAAGGACTTCAATGCAGTTCCTAACCAGGAATCTGTTAAAACTTCAATTTCTGCTCTTAGTCTCTGCAGTGCTTCCTTTCTCTGGGGACTGAGGAGCCCTTTGGGAATAAAAGTAGACACATTCATCATCTGACAACATCCTTGCTGGCACAGAGAAAGCGACTTCTATATTCAATTTGGAAATAGTGTGAGTTACTGAGATATTCTACTGAGCTAACACATCTCTCTCCCTGATAAAACCCTAGCCTACTCAAAATGCCTTTTTTACTTTCTTCACCAGAATATTTTGCTGGGGGAGGGGGGAGGTGCATAATCACAACAACAAAATCAGTGATAGAAACACTGTGATTAGGTTCTGGCAGAGGCTCTTTCATCACCAACCGGTAATGTAATTTGCAGACCAGTGGACCATACTTGAGTAGCACTGCTTTAGATGTGACATCAAGAACCAAAGGGGAAAAAATTACAGATGGAGAGTCCACAGCATTTCCAATCTCTTTCTAAAGAAACCGAGGCCCACAGAGGAAAGGGGGCTGCCTGAGAATACACAGCAAGTTAGTGGCTTTTGGTCACTGAAATCTTCCCACTATCATACACTGCTCCCACGGTGACTGCTCTCACCCACTTCAGAACACATCAACCGAGATCCCAGGCTGAATCACCAGCTTTCTGAATGTCATTTATTTGTACTGTACTTCTGAAACAACTCCAGCTGGTAAGAGACTGAAACACTTCTTTAAGATCAGATGATTAAGCACAAAACAAAAAACAATTCATCTGATGGGAGCACGTTACCCGACACTTGAGTTACAATATTCAAATGATAAACCTGGCTCTGAATTTTCTGTAGTGAAGGTAAAAAGAGAAATTCTGCATTCTATTACCAACACTCCATAAAAACAGAAGTCATTTCTATGAGTAGAACTGTGTGTAATTTGTTTTCAGTCTGATGGTTTTTCACAATGCAAGCCTAGAATTAGATGGCTCTCAAAATTTCTGATAAAACAAAAACCAAACAAGTATCTATACGTCATGTATGACATATACATAAGCACGCATATGTCATATATTTAACTAATATCATGTGGCACTTTTGTTAATTCATATTTTACAAAATACAGGTGGAGATTACTTTTACTATGTTCCCCAGGGTGGGCTCAGGGGAGTCTCACAGAGGGTTATAAATCACTTTCTTCAGGAAACCACATCCAGACACTCACTGGGCAGAGAAAGGACCAGAGACTTAGGTTGTATATGAAAATGAACAAAAGAAAGGCAAATGTCTGTGAGAGAGAAAGAGCAAAAAGAGTTGGTTACCAAAATAAAAAGTACTGGCTCTGAATCATGAAGAAAAAAAAAGCAGTAAAGAGAGGAATCTGAAAAAAGTAAATAAATTAGATTCCCGAAAGCCCAGATGCCTATGATTTTTTCTGGTATTGGAGCACTGTAACACGAATGCACCAAACTGATCTTTGAAGCCCTATTTTTACTTTCTGCCCCACACTGTAGTAGTGGTATGGGAGGTAGGAGGGCTCTCTTGACCTGAGGTAATATACTTCTAGGCAGTCTATGGAATCCCTGAAACTTCACGCAACATTTTGTGCAGATGGAGGTGTTTGAGGGTGATGGTTCACAGTTTTCAATATTTTCTCACAAGGGTATATCACTAAAAAAGGAATTGCATGAATGTAAAGTGCAGTGGACCAAGAGTTCGGGATTCCAGTTGTGGTATGGGCACTAATTTGCTATGTGACCCGACCTTGTTACCCTCATGATGGACCATCAATTTTCTCAAGTGCAAAATGAAGGATTTAGATTAGTTCCCTAATGTCACTTCTAATTTGAACAATCTACGGCTAATTAATTAATTCCAAATAATAGAATTTTAGGCATAATGGCACCTGACATTTGAGATATATCTGGGCAGAAAGAACTCCCAAGGTCCTTCAAATCACAATGCACGGATACTGTCAACCTATCATCCTGGACCTAGTTTTCCATCCACTATAAACCTGGTTGCTAGTTCTACCTGACTTGTCCCGATGGCTATGTAAATCTGTTCAAAAATATGGCAACCTATTAAATATTACTGATAGTTGTTGTTTGCGAAGTTATACCAAGAGAAGTCCATGAGAAAGGCAGAGCTTCCTCCCCAGAGGGTTTCAATCAAACCTGTTTTTTAAATACAGAGTTCAAATGTTACTGTGGCACAAATTGATAAGTCAGGGAGCCCTAAGGAAACCCTGGAAAAGAAAACAGGAAATCAGAACAAAACAGAAAATTAGCTGGTTGTATGCCACACTTACCAGCCACATTGCTTTTATGCTTATCATAGATTTCTCTCACTTTTCGGTAACGGAAAGCCAGTTTCCTCATCCAGTCCACACCTCCCTGGACGCCCACAGAGGAACCATGGCTGCCACTACCTCCTGAGCCACTGAAACCATCTGTTGAGAAACTGTAGTTGCTGTAGAGAGAGAGGATGATGAAAATTAAAATCTACACTGCAGAGTTTTTGGTTGAATGCCACCTCGGATTGATTCTCTGTCCTATTCCTGGCATCTGACAGCAAGGCCTTGAGAATCTTCTTTCTTAATCTCTGTATGTCAGAGTCTATCTTTTCATCAGTCCTCCATCTCATCCCTATTACTTCTATCAAAGAAAGTATGGAAAGGGAGAGCAAGAGAGGCAAGACTTAATTCAAGCACCAGCATCCGCTAGAGGTTGGCTTCAGACAGACCATCTTTTCATTAATGACAGAAAATACCTTACAGTGAAAAAAACCCGGAATACAAAACTTTTGTGTACATACCCACCCACAGACACACACACACACACGATTGCAACTATGTAAAAAGGAGAAACGTGAAAAAGTAATGGAAGGAACTAACCCCAAATTCTAATAATAGTTAGAAAATGGGAATGTTTTCCTTCAGTGATCTTTTGGCTAGTTTAATAAGTTCATGGGTCACATATAAAATATGTCCACAAATTCTTTAATACTCCTCTAACTTTGCTCCCTGTAGGTATGGACCGTATTTGAACGTAAACAGAATGTGGTGGAAGTGATGGTGTTGGACTTTAGAGACCAGGCTTCTCTTACAGCACCTGCTCTAAAAGAAGTCAGCTGTCACAGGAGAACACTCCAGCTGCCCCATGAAGAGGCACATAGTGAGGACTGAGGCCTCCTCCTATCAGCCACACATGGAAGCAGGTCCTCCAGCTCCAACCAAGCCTTCAGATGATTTTAGCTTCAGCTATCTTGACTTCAATCTCAGAGACCCTGATTCAGAACTACCCAGCTAAGTCACTTTCAAGTTCCTGACCTACAGAAACTATGAGATGATAAATGGTAACTGTTTTAAGCTACTAAATTTGGGGGTTATTTGTTACACAGCAATAGACAACTATTATAGCTAAACAGGTTGGGAGGGATTAATACTTCCTAAGTCAAGATTTCCAAATGACTGACAGAATTAGAGACAACTTGGTTCAATCAGAAGTCAAAATAGAGTTCAGTGTAAAATTCTACATTTAAGAAAATAAAGCTGCCAAGACATGATTGGTAATTACTAGTTAGCCATATGCATAAGAGAAAAAAAAATACTAGGGTTCAGAGTGGACTGTAAACTGCTTCAGACCAGGCTTTTTCCTAAGGTGAGTAAAATCTCTTAAGACTGGTACCCTCCAAGGCTGTGGAAGACACAGCATACATGACTGAATCTGCTCCAGAAGTGAAACCTTTCTATCCTTCTCGGCACCAAAGGGTTACATCCTTACTAAGTGGTATGTCCAGTTCTGCTCTAGATTTGAGAATTCACAGAGGAAACAATTTTAGGGTAGACACATGGAAAAACTTTTTGCCTCTGAAAAGGGATAAACATTAAAACAAATTAACATGAAAAGATGTGACAACTTTTTTTCTAAAGGTCTTTAAATGTAAGGTAGATAAATTTTTGGATTATTCTTAGCTAAGACTACTGAGCTAGAAGACAGTAGCCAAGAGAGAAAGGAGGAGACCGAGCAAGCATTTTGCCACTGAGACCTCCTTGGTTTAGCGTTCACCGTGATATTAATGTTTAAGATTGTCTTCCATAGGGTCACTCCTGACACCATCAGACCCCCACAATTAACTTCCTTGGTAAAATCCCTGATGCTTATTTGTATCTAAAACCAATCAATCTGGAAGCACACTTTTCCCGACTGAAAATCTGGCCAAAGAGAAACTAGTATATCCTTTACTTTGGAATGCTTTTTTTCTCATTCCATCATGCTACCCAGTCATCAAGGTCATACTTAAATTCTACTCTGCTGAGAAGGCCACCCCAATGTTGGCACCACGTACTCCCCACACCCATCAGAATTACTTTCTATTCTGTGTTCCATCACATTTTCTATTGTCACCTTCTCACACTACATGCCATCGTTAACTACGTTTGTTTCTATCTCCTCTAATAGACTGTGAGCTCTTTTAGGGCTGTGTCTTATTCATCTTTGTTTTCCTCTGAACCTAGACAGTGTCTTATGCCTAACAGGTGTACTGATGTTTAAGACATCATTGTTTTTATCACCTCAAGTCTTGGCCATTGTCATCAGAAGCCACATCTTCCACATGCACCTGGTCACACTCCTGTTAAAAGACAAAACCACACATTATTTCAGTCCAGGGAGTAGAAGTGCTATTACCACCACAATATACTGTAAAAATATCACAAACAATGGCGAGGTGATGAAATACCTTATGGTCTCTTATGTGTGGAGGATCACTCTCACCCCCTTTCTGTTCAACTTCTTTTAAGGCCTAATTTACATTCCTCAGTCTTCATGAAATCTTCCTTAACCATCCCACCCCTCAGTTATGCTCTTATCTCAATAGTTCATTTTTCCAACAGTCCATGGGTATAAATACAAGCTCCCTTACACTGTCAGGTGTGCCTATGTCCTACACTAGACTGTAAGTCCTATTACACTGTAGGCCCCTTACGGCACAACCATGCCTTACGTCTCCTTTGTACCCCTCTAGTCTAGTCCAGTGCCCTTATATAGCATGTACTCAATACATTTTTGCAGATGAAACAGATGCTGGTAGAGTGCCTGTCGTATCAAAACTGAGAATGACTGAAACAGAAATTTGTAAATTCAAACTTAGGAATTAGTAGAGGTCATCTAAGTCAATCTCCTCATATTCTAAAAGTGAGGTAAAACAATTTGCCCAAGGTCATAAAACTAGTGAGTGGCAGAAAGAAACTAGAAGGAGCCTGGGTCTTCTAATCTGAATCCAAGGTTCTTTCCTTTAAGCCCACACTACTACGGACATAAAACGCCACCCACTGCCTAACTGACAGATTCATTCCTCTGACACCACCTAGGGTGGTGCCGTGATGTCCACCTGCATCAGAATCCTCTGGGGAAGATTTTTAAAAATGCATATTTTTGAACAGAATTTCTGTGAGTGAAGTCCTAGAATCTTCATTTTTAACAAGCTCCCCAGGTGATTCTTATGCCCCCTGAAGTTGAGAACCACTGACCTGGGGGGCAGGAACACATTCAGGTCAAATTCTTCACAGAACTTTCAGTCCTGAGTGAGGACTATGTCTAGAAAATCATTACAAATACAATTTGGCAACAATTACTGGCACATAGTAGGTTTTCAATAAATGTTTGCTGAATAAAACTATAATGTCCCAACTTATCAACATGTGAAGTTGAGGGAAGATTAAAGCACTGTGGAGCTTACACAAAAGTGTTGGAGTTTAGAGCCCTATTAATTTAATTTGTTGGAGAATTGTCTGTTGAGTAGAACTAGACTGTATTTTAAAAGAAAGAGGATTACTTCATGTTCATTTTACTTTAAAATTTTCACTAATTAAAACACTAGGTAATATATGTAGTACACAGTTCAAAATTCAAAAGGACATTAAGTGACAAGTCTGCTCCTTCCCACCTCTGTGTTCCAGCAACACATTCCCATCCTGAGATAGAACAACTGTTACTAGTTTGTTGTGTACGGTAACTGCTTAACTGAGGCCCAGAATGGGGAGATAACTTTCCTAACTTGGTACTCGCAGTCTGGTCTCCTGATTCCCAGTCCTGTGCTCTTTCCACTACACGATGTTCACCTCAAAGATGAACTCAAATGTCAAAACCAAAAAAATTAACCAAGAAGCTCTCAGTGTTTCCTGGTTTCCCTCCACCTAACTATAAAATGATCTGACATCTAGGCTAACCCATACATGGACAATAAGCACGTATAAAATACAATGAGTTAGAGTAGCCATCTACAGATCTGACAAATCAAGAGGCTATCTTTTAAGAAGGTAAAACTGAAAAACATTCAAGAGTACAAATAATCAAAGCCACCTTCTTCTATATGTTATTTAATATAGCTGAATAAATTGGAACGTTGGTTTATATAACAGTGTTTTGCCTGATGGGGTGGCACTGCCCCTAGAGCTAGATCACTTCCAAATAGGCTAACAAAAATCAAGTTTTTGAGCCAATAAAACTGAAGCCCAGAACTAAGACTGTGGTGACCTAACCAAGGCACTATTTCTTCAAGACTATGTGCACCCAAGTGCCGAGCGGGCCTCTCCATACCTACCCTGTCTAACCACATTTCCTCTAAATACAAAAAGCACAGGCTCAATAAATAGTTAGTGAACAAAGTGTTTCACTGAAGTGCAGAAACAATTTAAAATGCTTACCTCTAAGTCATTGAAAAATAGATGTGTGTCAGCCACTTCAAAAATCATTTCTTCCATAGTTAAACCTGAGCCAATCACTACTGTTGGGTCCTGAAAGACAATAAGAGAATAATTTGCTTGACTTGGCACTCACAGCATTGGTTCTTATCTTTAAATGATTCAAAATAGTTTGGGTCAAGGCCAAAACAACACTGGCCCACAACAGTGCTTCTCACTATTACTGATGCAATTTCATTCACAGTTATAAGAATCTGGGATTGTGCAAAGTTAAACATTTCAGGACTTTAGGACTTTAGTTTCTAGAAAACTTAACCCACTTAAAAAAAAAAAAACACTTGATTTTCGGAGAAATTCCGTTTCAGGAGAAATTCTAACTATCACTGAAATATTGCTCTTATAACACCCATTATCGTCCCCCCGCCCAACCTCACACACACAGTACAACACCAGAAGTCAGTAATCTGACAATCTCAACAACGAGGAAATCAGTAAAGAAATATTTGCAGGAAAACCAATGCACGTAGCTTTAAAATGAACTATCAGACCTTCCCTTAGAGGCAGTATGCTCTTATTTTATATATTCTCATTACCAGACTTGTTATATAGTATATGAGCTTATGTCAGCTTGCCAGTCTAGATACTAAAAGCCTATGGGAAAGTACTTCTAACAGAAACATTGGTGACAATAAGAAATAATTAGGAGCAGTAAAAGTAGGAAAGCAAAGGAGGCTGATATTTTTATAAAATGTATTCATAGAAACTAAAAAATAGGAGCCTGGAGGTAATTTAGTACAGAAATATACAGCCACTACCTCAAAAACAGCTCATCCCTCTATCAAAACTGATGTTAATACTGATGACTAAAGTTAAATTCTGCTTGGTATATTTCATTTAAGAAGGTATATAATCTATTTTATTTTATTTTAAGGTTTTTTTTAAAGATTAATTTAGACTGTGCCGGGTCTTAGTTGTGGCATGCGGGCTTCTTAGTTGCAGCATGCGGACTCTTCAGCTGCGGCATGCGGACTCTTCAGTTGCGGCATGCAGACTCTTCAGTTGCGGCAGGCGTGCAGGATCTAGTTCCCCAACCAGGGATTGAACCCGGGCCCCCTGCATTGGGAGCGTGGAGTCTTACCCACTGGACCACAGGGAAGTTCCTAAGAGGGTATATAATCTATTTTAGAAAGGTATTTTATATTTTAAATGTACAGATCTGGTATATTCTCAGCTAAAGGGAATAATCAGTTTAGGCTGTTATATGTGACATAGGGATAACAGACTAGTCTTTGGAGTAGATAATCCTGAGACTCCACTCTGTTTTGAGCCTCAGTCCCATACTTAGTCTTTGCAAAATACTGCTCTCCAACAACTTCAGCTTTCAGTACTGGTCCCAGGTCTAGTCTCTACCTTTATCATCAGCTCTGCCTGACCATGTAGTCTGCCTGGTATAAGCCATTGGGTGAAGCTTTATGTGAAAGGTGAAAGGTCAACAGGGTAAGATGGAGATAACAGAGACAGTGATTTTGGTTACCTGCACACATAGTCAGGAGAGGGACAGTTACAACAAAGGAAGAAAGACTCAAATTACCTTTCCATACTTCTGGGCATAGGATCCAGTAAGAAGGGAGTGGAAGATGATGATGGTTTCATCTAAGTCCCACAGAAATACCCGCTGAGTGAGGAAAATATTTTAAAAAATGAGTGAGCATCTTTTTTAATCGTAATGGAATGAGACAAGAAATCAATAACAGAAGGAAAACTGGAAAATTCACACATCTGTGAAAATTAAACAATAATCTTAAGCAACCAATGGATAAAAAAGAAATAAGTGAAATTAGAAAATACCTTGAGATGAATGAAAACCAAAAACAACATACCGAAATTTATGGGATGCTGTGAAAACAATGCTAAGAAGGAAATTTATAGCTCCAAACGCGTACCTTAAAAAAGATCTCAATCAAAAACCAAACTGCACAATTTAAGTTGCCAGAAAATGCCAGTAGAAGGAAGGAAATAATAAAGGTTAGAAGAGATAGATAAAGCAGAGGGTAGGAAAAAAATAGAGAAAATCAACAAAACCAAAAGTCGGTTCTTTGAAGAGATCTACAAAATTGACAACTTTTAGCTAGACTAGCTAAGAAAAAAGAGAGAAGATATAAATTACTAAAATCAGAAATAAAAGTGGGACATTATTACCAATTTTACAGAAATAAAAAGGATTATAAGAAAATACAATGAAGAGTTATACACCAACAAATAATCTAGATGAAATGAACAAATTCCTAGAAATTCACAATGTGCCAAAACTGACTCAAAAAGAAACAGAAAATCTAAACAGATCTTTAACTGGAGGAGGTTGAATCAATAATAAAAAACATCCCAAGAAAGAAAAGCCCAGGACCAGATGGCTTCACTGCTGAATTCTACCAAACACTTAAAGAAGAATTAACACCAATCCTTAAGATCTTCCAAAAAAATTGAAGAGGAGGGAACACTTCCTAACTCACTCTATGAAGCCAGCATTACCCTGATACTGAAGACAAAGACACTGCAAGAAAACTGCAGACCAATTCTCCTATGAACAGTGATGCAAAAACCTCAACAAAATAGTGGCAAACAATATTCAGCAGCATATTTAAAGAATTATAAATCATGACCAAGTGGGATTTGTTCCCAGAATGCAAGAATGGTTCAACATAGGAAAATCAATATAATATACTGCATTAACAGAAGAGAGGAAAAAACCCACATGGTCATCTCAATTGACGCAGAAAAAGCATTTGACAAAATTCAACACACTTTCATGATAAAAACACTCAATAAACTAGCAACTTCCTCACCATGATAAAGGACGTATATGAAAAACCTACAGCTAGTATCATACTCAATGGTGGAAAATTGAAAGTGTTACCTCTGAGATTAGGAATAAGAGAAGTATGCCTGTTTTCACCACTTCTATTCAAATGGTACTGCAAATTCTAGCCAGAATAAACTGGCAAGGAAAGGGGAAAAAAGGTACCCAAACTGGAAAGGAAGAAGTAAAATTACCTCTGTTCACAGATGACATGATCTTATACATAGAAAACCCTTAAGAATCCACAAAAAATTGTTGAGAGCTAATAAATGAATTCAGAAATCAGCTGTATTTCTATAAGCTTGCAATGAATAATTCTAAGAGGAATTTAAAACACAAGAGCATCAAAAATAATAAAATATTTAGGAATGAATTTAACTAACAGTTCAGGACTTGTACACTGAAAACTATAAAACATCACTGAAGGAAATCAAAGAGGACACGCCTAAATAAATGTAAGGACATTCCATGTTCATGAATATAAGACAATATTGTTAAGATGACAATACTACCCAATGTGATCTACAAATACAATGCAATCCCTATCAAAATCCCAACAGTGTTTTTTAAGGAAACAGAAAAACTAAGCCTAAAATTTGTATGAAATCTCAAGGGACCCTGAAGAGCCAAAATAATCTTGAAAAAGAACAAAGTTGGAAGACTCACACTTCCTGATTTCAAAACTTACTACAAAGCCAGAGTAATCAAAACAGTGTGGTACTAGCATAAGGACAGATATACAGACCAATGGAATAGATGAGAGAGCCCAGAAATAAATGCTTTTATATATACACACACACACACACACACACACACACACACACATACACACACACACACACACATATAGGCTCAATTGATTTTTTTTTTTTTTTTTTTTTTTTGCCAAGGATACCAAGACCATTCAATGGGGAAAGGAAACTGTTTCCAAAACAAGGTCCTGGGAAAACTGAATATCCATGTGCAAAAGAATGAAATTAGATCCCTGCTTCACACTATGTACAAAAATTAACTCAATATGGATCAAAGACCTAAATTTAAGAGCCAAACAATAAAATGCTTAGAAGAAAACACAGTTGAAAATCTTCATAATCTTGTTTCCTTAAATATAATACCAAAAGCACAAGCAATAAAAGAAAAATAGAACTTTATCAGAATTTAAAACTTTTAAGCATCAAAGGATACTATCAAGAGTGAAAAGACAATCTGCAGAAAATACCTGCACGTCATGTATCTGATAAGGGATTAATATCTAGAATATAAAGAATTCCTAATATTCAACAACAAAAAAACAAACAACCCAATTTAAAAATGGGCAAAGGATTTGGACATTACTTCAAATAAAACAGACAAATGGCCAATACACACATGAAAAGATATTCAACATTATTAATCATTAAGGAAATGCAAATCAAAACCACAATGAGACACCACTTCACACCCATTAGGATGGATTATGCAAAAAATGGGAAGTAACTGGAACCCTGGTACATTGCTGGTAGGAATGTAAAATGGTGTAGTCACCTGGAAAACATTTTGGTGGCTCCTCAAAAAGCTGAACATAGAACTACCATATGATCCCGCAATTCTACTCCTAGGTTTATACTTTTTCAAATAATTGAAAAGAGGGACTCAGAGAGATACCTGTACAGCAGTGTTATAGCAGCATTATTCACAATAGCTCAAAGGTGAAAAAACCCCAAGCGCTCTTCACAGATGAAAATGGATAAACAAAATGTGCTATATATACACAATGGAATTATTCAGCCATAAAAAGGAATGAAGTTCTGATATATGCTACAGCATGGATGAACCTTGAAAACATTATGCTAAGTGAAATAAGCCTGACACAAAAGGATAGATTTTGTATGATTCCGTTTATATGAACTATCTAGAATAGGCAAATTTATAGTGACAGAAAGTAGAACAGAGGTTACCAGGGACTAATAGGAGGGGAGAATAGGGAATCATTGCTTAATGGGTGCAGAGTTTTTGTTTGGATCATGAAAAACTTCTGGAAACAGACAGCAGTAACAAACAACACTGTGAATGTACTTAAAATTGCACACTTAAAAAATGGTAAATTTTATATTATATATACCTTACCACAATTTAAAAAATGAGTGAGTTCTCCGTTTTTTCCAAGAAATATATCAGGTCTTTAGATTTTCTTTCTTTCTCCTCCTGCCCTCCCCGCTGCCCCCAGTAACAAAAGGGAAGAGAGGTTTCAAACATAGCCTCAATTTACCTATGTCTTCTGAACACCTGTCAATGGACTCATTTTTAAATATGGCTTTTCCCTCTTATTAAATGATCACATTATAGAAAAATTGAAGAAAGAAAACAAAAGGATTAATATCAAAACTCCATTATTATTAGAATTTGTATGACTTTCTAGTCTTTTAATAATGAAGCCAAATGTGTGCCCATAATAAATTCCTATAGTGTTTAAACTACAGAATAAGTGAGAGCCAATCTCATTAATAAGTTACCAGATCTGGTTGCATGTTTCACAGAAACTTGGCCTAAAGCACTTTAGTTCTCTCATTTTACTTTGAGATTTTTAAATGGAGAACAGTATATTACTTGTGATACCCTCTGCTTTCTCAATATGATGCATTATTCTTTCTGTTCTCCTCTGGAATACAGAAAACAGTTTGTTCTTTCCCTTAAAAAGTGATCTGGCTACCTAAATTCAAAAAAGCTTTTTCAGTGCTCTTGGTGAAAAGGATCTGAAAGTGATATGGTAAGATATGGGCATAGAGTAATGTGTTTTTACATTTCTCTTTTCACTTGGCCAATTCATTTTCTCTTGCTCAGGAATTATAGGGTATACAACACAGAACCACATAATCTCATGAGTTTCAGATATGTGTTTGATAAATTTAAGAAATGAGAAAAAAAAAAGGCTGCAACTCAAATGAGTTTCTTCCCATACTTCTAATTCACTGTCCTGGGAAGAGCTGGCATCAGCTTTCCTCTTGCCCCGGTTCTTGCCAGTCATGTTTTTCCTGGACTGGTCATCAGCATCTTTACTTGGTGTAGTCTGGGTCAAAGATGGGCTTGTAGAAGGGTCTCCTGGAAAGGAAAAGTGAGACACCGGTATTGCCAGTGTAGTCACAGGCTATAAGAACCAGAGCAGAATGGTCAGCAGGTTCTCTGCCCTTAAGAATCATGTTGCAGGGATAAAGGCTGGAATACCAAACTTTACTTAAGCAATTTGGAAATGTAGACCAAACATCATGAAGAGAGTTATAACTAGAATTTATATGTCTTCCTCCCAATGGAAGAACACATCTATAAGTCATTTTGCCAAAAAAAAAAAATTAAACCTGAACCTGATCAAGCTTCTAGATCAAGGTTTCTCAACTTGGCACAATTGACCTTTTTGGACCAGATAATTTTTGTTGTGAAGGGACGTCCTGTGCATTGTAGGATGTTTGGTTAAGCAGCATTCTTGGCCTCTACCCACTATATGCCAGTAGCACCCCCTTCCCAGTGTGACAACCAAAACTGGGTCCATACATTGCCAAATATCCCTGGGTGTGGGGGCATGGGGGTGGAGGCAGGGGGCACAGAACCACCTCTAGCTGAAAAACCGCTGCTCTAGATCCATTTACCACTTTAAATAAAATACAGAAGGCAGTGGGCTGTGGTAAGCTACCCTCTAAGGTTATAATTGGCGAAATTTAGACTGAGAAATGGTATGGGACAAACAAACTATTGATTGTTTCTTCAACAAATAAATTACAATCGGAAATAAAAAGAGATAGGGGAATTTATAGGTTAAAACAAAATATCCACCAATCACAATGTATGGACCTTACTTGGATCTTATTTTAAACAAACTGTAAAAAGAAAAACAAAACTCCTAACATTTATGAGAAAAATAGAAATATGAATACCCTTTGGTATTTTATGTTATTAAGGAATTATTGTTGAATATTTAAGATGGGATAATGGCATTGTGGTTATGTTACCAAGCATTATAAATAAATATGATACCTGGCATTTGAGGAGGGAATTGGATGAAGTATAGTTGAAACAAGATTGCCTATGAGTTGTTAATTGCTGAAGTTGGATGACAGAATATAAGGGTTCATTATACCATTCTGACAACTTCTGCCACTGTTTGAAACTCTCCATTATTAAAAAGTTAAAATTGTTATGAAGAACAAAGATATTTAGAGAAATGAATTCAAAACTAAGGCATCAACACATGTAATGATTTCAGAGTTATGTACGTTCGAAGCAGCAACCATTTGTATGTCTTTATCTAGAAGACCAGTAGAGGCAAGATGCACAGAAAACTGCATTAGTTGATGTAGACCACTTTGTAAAAATGCATCAGTGTTAACGATAAACAGTCCTTCCTCAAGTTACATGATGTGACAGCGAACCACCAAATTTTCATGAAAAATAGGGATAAAAAGTATGTGCATATATATGTTTACTGAATGTGTGCATAAAGTCTTTGTGTCAGGATTTTTTTTTTTTTAAACACTAGTCCTTTGGTTTTTTATTAATTCATTAATTTATTTTTGCTGTGTTGGGTCTTCGTTTCTGTGCGAGGGCTTTCTCTAGTTGTGGCAAGTGGGGGCTACTCTTCATCGTGGTGCGTGGGCCTCTCACCATCGCGGCCTCTCTTGTTGAGGAGCACAGGCTCCAGATGCACAGGCTCAGTAGTTGTGGCTCACGGGCCTAGTTGCTCCGCGGCATGTGGGATCCTCCCAGACCAGGGCTCAAACCCATGTCTGCTGCATTAGCAGGCAAATTCTCAACCACTGTGCCACCAGGGAAGCCCTATGTCAGGATTTTTTAATCTGGACATCATAATTCATTGATCCATTTCAAAGCTACAGGTTTACATTTGTAGGTTAAATTTTATGTATTTCTTTGGGGAAAAAGAACCATACCTTTCTTCAGAATCTTAAAGGGATCCATGACACAGAAAAAGTTAAGAACTACTGTTCTGAGGCCTAACCAGAAGTCAGTTATGCACAGACTAAAACTGGAGTCCTCCAGCTTTTATAAAATGTGCTAAGATTCTGAAGTTCTCTGTGACAAGCATATTATAGCTACAGGGAGAGTGGAGTGGGAGTCATAAACAAAGTCTTTTCATTCTTGGTACTTTTCTGTTCACAGCATCAGGTATTATATTCAGTCTGCCAACGACTCATCGTTGTCTGGTTACAGTGTTTAAATACTCCTCACCTGAGAAGGAAGGCCAATAGCATGGTAACAGTGACTTAGACCAGAACAAGGTAATCTTCACCATCACCTGTTGGATGAAATGCCCTGAAGCCAAATGTAGAGCTTACCAGAGGGAAGTCTCTGTGCTGCAGGAGCAGGTACCATGACACTAGGCTTCTCCGTCTGGTATGTGGCTGCTGCTAAAGTGGTACTCTCAGCATCACTGTTAGTCTGGCCTGTGACTCCAAAGCTGGAGCTGGGGTAGCAAGCCTGGTACTGACTTTGACCAAGGATAGTATAGGTGGGATAGTCCTGTAGGTCAAAGGGAATAAGGGAGGAAAATAAGCCACTTAGCCAGAGCATAACATTAATTTCAACACAAGAGACTTTCATGTCCCTCTTTTTCGTAATTATTTCCCTAAAACATTAACCCGACTTCTTATTTACCTAACCTATATAGTCTTCCACCTAAACCAATGATTTTCAAAATGCATTCTGTGGAAACCTAAGAGTCAAGAGGACACGCCTCAGGGACTGTCTTTGGGATGAGGTTAAGGCTGAGAGCAAAGTGTCCCATGCACTGTACACACAATGTCCCTTTTCTACTCTACCAGCCTTTTTTTCTTCTACTTTATGTACAGAATTTCTGCATAGAATTTTTGAAGGAAAGAGTCTACTCCTTAAGAAGTTTATAAAACACTGCACTAGATGATAGTGCTTTTAAGGACAGATGATGAGCTTAAACAAAAAAGTGAATATCCTACCTTAAAGTTTCCCAGTTTAAAAACTGAGTATCTCTCTCTCTCTCTCTCTTTAAAAATATTTATTTATTTGGCTGTTCAGGGTCTTAGTTGTGGCATGCGGGATCTTTAGTTGCAGCATGCAGGACCTAGTTCCCTGACCAGGAATCGAACCTGGGGCCCCTGCATTGGGAGCATGGAGTCTTAACCACTGGATCACCAGGGCAGTCCCCTCTCTTTTTTTAAATAATCAAGCTTTCTTTAAAAATAAAGTTTCTTAAAAATATTTGAAGGGAACCTTTGATAGTTTCACGGGCACGTACATGACAAAACTTATCAAATCATACAATTTAAATCTGTGTAATTTACTGTATGTCAATTACACCTTAAAAAGCTGTAAAAAATGGGTATGATGCACAGCTCAAATACACACTTTAAAAAAATTCCACTGATAATTGATATTGGTGACAAGCAGGAAGAAGCTAACTGATCAGACCAATTATTTATAAAGAACACTGAGCATCTACCATAAGCCAAATATAATTCACAGTGTGAGTGTGTGTGCGTATGTGTTGGTACATGGGAGTTAAAAATCTAGCAGGATAGAAGACCAAAAACCATTTCCAACAAATTAGCAATAAACTGTATGTCAAATGAGTAAAATACAGAGGAAGACAACTATCACTGCAGACCGTGACAGAGAACTTGCTGAGACAAAGAAGCACAGGGGATAGGAAAAGGAACAGGCCCTGGAAAGGTTTTATTAAGGGGCCAGAGATGTTGAGTCTGGATGAAACAAAGGATCTCTGTAGGCCTGAATGACTGGTTAAGGATTGGATTGGATTCTTTACGCAGTGGTGCATAGTTTGTGTGGGAGCAGAAAATGGGGATCATCAAATTCAAATAAACAAAAATATGAAAAGATTCTGAGCAGGTGAGTGACAGGATAAAATCTGGCACTTAAAGAAAATTAATCAGATAGTGTTTTAGAAAATGTACAGGCACGGTGAAAAATTAAAGATGAGATGAACAGTTAACTCAAGATTAAAGAGGAAAAAGCTAAACCATGGGAAATGACAGCAAAAATGAAAAAGCAGGGATTTCCCTGGCAGTCCAGTGGTTAAGACTCCACGCTTCCACCGTAGGGGGCACAGGTTAGATCCCTGGTCAGGGAACTATAGGCCATGTGACGCAGCCAAAAAAGAAAAAAGAAAAAGAAAAAGCAGGAAAGAATTCCAGAAATGGCTGGATTAGGGCTGGGTAAGGAAAAAAAAAAAATCGAAGATGATGACTGGTCTGGTTTTAGGCCTAGGTATATTAAAAAATAGTGTAACTGACAAGAATTGAGAAGCCATAGGAAAAAGTGGTATTACTTTTGGAGGACAGGGAAACGGAAGAAAGGGTGGAATGAAAGGCTGGTTTTAGATATGGTCAACTTAGGGAAATAATAGGATATTAAAAAAAAAAAAGCCCATCAATCAGCAGGAAGCCTGTAGATATCATGAGGTCAGGACTAGAATCTTCATTTTGGAAGAAGTAAATGGACATTGTGAATGTGGTTAAACATTCCTGGGGATGAAATAATAAGCATGTGGAAAACTAAATAGAGACTGTCCATGACAGAAGACAGGATATGCAAAGGGAGAGAGGTGTTACCCTGAAGAATTCTAGGTACACAGCAGGAACTCAATAAATACCTGTGGACTAAAAGAATGAACAAATGCAAAAACAGTCAAAACATAAAAAGTGAACCAGAATAGCAATGTTAACTGCAGCCACAAAAAAAGATCCATGGAGGCAGTGGTTGATAATACTAATTGCTGCAGAGAAAACAACAAATAAAAACAGAACAACAAAACCAAAAAAACCCTAAAACACTGAAGATGTTACAAGTGATCTAAACATACAGAGTCAGTAAAATAGTGATCAAGACCAGACTAATTCACAAAGAAATGAGTGGCTAAGTAAAAAAAAGTCAAAGTAATATTTCCACAAACATTTATTATGTGCCTTCAATGTGAGTACTAGGCATTTTTCTGAACTCTCAGAAAAAATAACTGAACAAAATAGAAAAATAAATCCCTACCCTCACGGAGCTTACATTCTTGTAGCAGCAGGGTAAGAGACAGACACACACACAGTAGATAAAGGAGCAGATATAATCATATCATTCATAGTCTTGGCAATGGAATGAGAGAAACTGGGTAGTAGCCTGAGAAACCATCCAAGGTTTCAGTCCTGAGGACATCCAGAAAAAGGTCTCGCCACAGTCCATACTGGTTGTTCCTTAGATTGGCAAACTGATAATGGAAAGAAGAAAGGAAGAGCTAGCTAGATGAACCATATCAACAGGAGGAACAAAAGCAGCACCGTACCTGGTTTGAGATGCTGGACACTGCTGCTGCTGGAATATTGGCAATAGTAGATGAAGTGGATATCAGGCTGGCATTTGTGCTTGAAGCTATAAGATTGAAAGTGTTAAAAGATATTATGTAAACGCCTAAATGAAACTCAAAATATATTCTGTCCTAAGTAAACAGATCTATAAGGAGATAAAAAACATTGGCAAAGGAAATAAATACTATATACTGGTTTTGCTCTTTTGCATGCCATACCTTAATTTAGACTTGATTAGAAATAAAACAGTTCACACATTTTTGTTTCAACTTGAGTCTTCAATTATTCCTACTGAAGTCCTAGAAGGATACAACACAATGCACTGGTTCATACTAATGATACCAGTGAAATCAGAACCTAAACCAAATCACTCCAGTCCATCTTCTCTGGCAGCTGAAAAATAACTCACCTGCAGTGTGACCTACTGACACCAGTAGAAACAACAAGAACTCTGGTAAATCCACGTGTTAAGTCCTACACTGTGATATTTACTGTCACTTGCCCCAAATTACGCCTTTCCTGGTGCAACACAATTACTCTGAGAAATTGATGGAGTTTTCCAAATTCTAAAGTGCTTGGAGTTGCTTCAACAAACACCATGTTCTGGCATTTAATGATTTCACCCATGAGCCTGGAAAAATTCGGAAAATATTCAATATTATTCTGGCCAGGTAAAAATTTACTTCATAAGCTACTTAGGCTGCCTGTCTCACGACAAGAAATTTGGGTTTTTTTTCACACCCTTCTATCACAGATTCCACCAGGGTTTTAATAAAATCCTCAGTGACTAGTATTTGTCACAGTGACGTTTTCCAGGTGGACAATGTAAGTGAAATTGTGAGGTACTGCTCTTGAACTCCTCTCTTTTGCTCATCATAAGCATACTTATACATGGTTTCTACCGCAGTCACACACACCATAAAGGCTCACCATCAGGTAAACCACACTATCTGACTACCTATCCCATTGGCGACAAAGTCCTCTAGAGGGAAAGTTATTAGGAAAACCTCCATTAAGAATAGTGCAGGTGGGACTTCCCTAGTGGCACAGTGGTTAAGGAATCCACCTGCCAATGCGGGGGACACGGGTTCGAGCCCTGGTCCGGGAAGATCCCACGTGCCGCAGAGCACCTAAGCCCATGTGCCACAACTACTGAGCATGTGCTCTAGAGCCTGTGAGCCACAACTACTGAAGCCCGTGCACCTAGAGCCCGTGCTCTGCAACAAGAGAAGCCACCGCAATGAGAAGCCCGCACACCGCAACGAAGAGTAGTTCCCGCTCACAACTAGAGAAAAGCCCGCGCATGGCAACGAAGACCCAACGCAGCCAAAAATTAATTAATTAATTAATTAATTTTTTAAAAAAAGAAAAAGAATAGTGCAGGTGAACAAATGCAGCAGAAACTTGAGAGGACTGGTCAAAATCATAGGGAATTTGTATCCCATTCGCCAAGGGTACTCTGCTTAGAAGAAAGTCTAGAAGAGATTGAGGTAAATTAGATATAAGGAAGAGCTACTGCTAGCTTTCAGAAGAACTTGGGACAAAGAAGAGTTAGAGTAATTTGTCCACAGTCATGGGGTTAAAGGTAGATAGTCAAAATGACAACTGTCATCTCCCAATTCTTCATCCAGTGCTCTTTCTTTCCTGAGTCAGTGGCTGAGCTAGGGATCAGATTTCATCACTATCCAGGGAGATTTTCTTTTCTACAGTACTCCTTCCCCCAGGTAAACTAAAGGATTCTTGTTTACTTTCTTAAACCCAACACCGAAATGAAACAGATTTTATAATTTATAGATGATATTTTCTTCCCATCAATATTTTTTCCCCTAAGGGGGAAGTCCTAAGAAATCATTGTATGTAAGCTAAATGACTCTACAAGTAGTTTTTAATTATTCTTGTAGGAAAAGAATTTTGAGTACATTCCAGATTCTATTACCAGTACATTATGCTAGGCAGGCCTGCTGGCTAAACATAGGTGATTTAATGTGGGAAAGAAAATGAAGTATTTAATCTCTTAAGTTTATCTCTCCCAGCAAACTCCATTTCTAGATCAATTTTTCTTTAGCCCTAATCCTAACATATATTCCTCTTTTCCTCCCATTTACCTTTAAGTCTATTCTACCTTCTTAATGATTTATAAATGGTTACAGGTACAACTCATTCACATCTGATATCTGCACACATGGGGAAAAAGCTGCTCTGACTGACAAGGTAGTTTTATAAATTTAACAATTTTCAGATCACTTACAGAATTGGGCTGGAGGTAAAAAGGTAGACCTTACAAACAACTGGCCACATACTCTTAATTATCCCTGACAGGAAGTTTAATGACTTGATTAGCTAGTTGTTGATACCAAGTTTTTAACAAGTACAGTACTAAAAATCACAAATTCCTCTCAGCAACAGTGGCTTCCATTACAGGAAATGTTGGTCTGCTCACCTAGAAAGTTTATAGGGCTCAATAACAGTTCTTTCTCCAACTCAATCAAATCATTTCTAACGTGTTATTCATTCATTCATTTGTTCATTAAACCAGGGTCTACTATGTGCCCAGAAACAGTTCCAGCCACTGAGGAGTAGAGTAGTGAACAAGACAAAGTCCCTGCCCTCATGGCGTTTAAATTCTAGTGATAAAAGTTAGATGATAATTAAATAAATAGTATTTATTTAGGCTCTTGTAACCAGCATTGAACCCAAGCTAAACTCATTTTAAAATATACACAATCACTACATGCCGTACCCCCTGCAAAACTATGACTAAAAAGTCAGGCACCTCAAAAAAAAAAAAGCAATGATCATCCTACATAAATATACATCTAGGTCTCAACAACAACAAATTCAACTGCAGATTTAAAAAACAAAAGCAGAAGCAATAAAATATGCAACAAAAATAAATTTAGAGGATAAAATAAAACTCAAGTGGTAACTCCCATTGACACATATATTTAAAGACTATTAGCTCTCCAAATGCCAATGGCATGGCCAACTGTTTTCCGATAGTTCCCACTCCTGTTTTGCAACAGAGCTGTGAAATCATAGACAAAGCTTCTGAGAACCATGCCCTACTAGAGATCCACCTGAAACAGTCAGGATACAGAGATAGCTTTAATCAGAAGACTGTGGTTATAGAACTGTGAGAGGCACAGTTGAATTAAGTGACATTGCCCCAAAGCTGGAGGGTAAACCCAAGGGTTAATGGCACATAGAAGTTGGTGCAAGATTTAGTTTCTACCCACCTCTCTAATTTTATGAATGTTTCTCTACCACCCATGCTCACCCAGCTTTCGAGTTACTCAAAACAAGAGAGGCTCTTTCTCACTCAAGGACCTTTGCAATGCTGCTCTCCCTGCCTGAATTGTTGTTCTCCCTGGTGTGTCCCTCTTGCCCTCCAGCATGATCATTCCTTCTCAGCATGTCTACTTCCAGAGAGACTCTCTCTGGACTCCTCTATTAGAACTAATTCCTTTCTTGTTTTCCCAGTCACAACAACCAATTCTTTTTTCCTCTCAGAGCACTTTTCAAAACCTATTTATTTACTTGTTTGTTTTCTGCCTCCCCTCCTAGTCTGTAAGCTCCATGAAGGCAGAATCTTACTACCTTATTCATCACCTCCAACGTCTAGCAAAGCACCCGGCCTACAATAGGTAAAGCTCAATAAATACTCGTGGGATTCATGAATAGCATGTCAAGGTTATCAAAAACAAGCAAAGTGTGAAAAACTGCAGTCAAGAGAATCCTAAGGAGCCATGACAATCAAATGAAATGTGGTGTCCTGGATGGGATCCTGGAACAGAAAAAGGACATCAGGTAAAAACTAAGGAAATCGAAATAAACCTAGGATTTAATTAATAATAATGTACCAATATTGGTTCGTTAATCATAACAAATGTTCCATTCTAATGTGAGATGTTAATAATAGGGGAAACTGTGTGCAGGGTAGGGAGATATATAACTCTGTATCATATGCTCAATTTTTCTACAAATCTAAAACTACAATAAAAAAATAAAGTCTATTAAAATACAAAACAAATCTCCTAGTCAACGAAAGACTCTTGTGTGTTACCAACACTATCAGAGCCCAAAGACATTCACTGAAATTCAAGGTTGGGTTAAAATTAATTCTGAAATTTCTGAAATTAATTTTGCTACTTGAATTTTAATTATTTAAATCATCTCAATTGAAGAAAATAACCAGAGATTGGGCCACACAGTCACAGACACTCTAGGAAAAGGTTGATATAAAGAAGCCAGATCTATTTAATCAAAGGGTTTTCATGAGCATTGAAGTATAAACTAAAGAAAAGGTTTTGGTCAGAGCTGATCAAGCCAGAAGTGGAATTTGCTGTAATTTCCCTAACTTCCCCTGGGAAGATGGGCTACTGTCAATTGTTGAAAGCTTCTGGAGGGGATGAGGGGACATTGCTGTTTTGACCACTTTAAAAAAAAAAATCAATACAATGCTCCTTGTTTTTATTCAGTGGAATGACTGGGTAGTTACACAGGGGGGAAGATGAAGCCCTGGAGAGCTGACATTAATTATCTGTGCTAAAGGAAATGAAAAGTGGGGGTGAGGAGAGTGATACTGATAGAGGAGAATCCAGGTGATTCAAATGTGCCAGTAATACCCATATTTCCTTTTAGCCAATTGTTACCACTTGCTTTCTACCAACTTTTTCTCAGAATAAATGGTAAAAATTGATAACTTGATGCTTAATTTCTGCCTTAATTTCTACCCTTTGCCAAAGTTCTAATGGCAATATAATGGGCCAACAGGTTAACCAGAAAAGGGAAGGGAAATGAATTTAAATACTTGCAAGTATAGGTTCTCAATTATGGGAGTTGATATTGATACCATGACTTCTACATTGAAAATCATAAACATTACACCCGTGTGCTGGGGTCAGGCTGCCCAGCTTACATCCTTGACTTATTTACTGTGTGTCTTATGTGCCAAATCTGTAAAATGAGATTAATGACAGTACTTCCCTCATAGGTGTGTTGTGATTACATGAGTAACACCTATCTCTGCTAAAATAATGCTAAGCACATAATATGCACTTAACAAATACCAACAGTGATCATTATTAGCACAATGGAGGAAATTGGGTTAATTGATCTAAAGGGAAAAAATGTGCTAAAAGGTAAGAAATGAGGATAGTGGCAAATGAGGTTGAAAGCACAGCTTCGTGACTTTTTTAAAGCAATGGGTCTTAAAAGACCCCCAAAAGGTGGTTCCTCTTGTTTTACAAAGAGGGAGAAGTAAGCACAGCTATCAGGTTCCTCAAATTCAAGGTACAGGTACAGATGAGTGGTGGTTCTACACCTTGGGAGAGGATTATTAATATAAAGGAAGAGAACTCCTTGCTTTTCTTTCATGACCTAGGTGTAGTCATCAGAGATTTATCAGTTTAGGAGGAACTTGGCTACTAGATTTGCCTGTAGTTGGACCCCAAAGCCTACCAAAGTAGAGGAACACTTTATAAAAATGAAAGGGAGTAGAGGGAGAAGACAAAGTCATGCTCGAGTTTTTTTCCTCCTGGTTTGTTCCCATTTTAGAAAGAAAGAAGGGGGAGGGGACAAACATAAAAAGAAGGGAAAATAATTAAGAGGAGACTCCATAAACAAGAGAAAAAGGTAGCTCAGAGCAAGGTCTTAGGAATGTAGTAACCAGTTGTTCCCAACAGACTAAGAAAAAGTAGTCCTCAGTCATTTTATTGAAAACAGTTAATACTGAAAATCAAAATATTTTGTTTAATATAATCTACATCAAAACAGTTTTTCATCATCAAAGTTTATATTTTAAGAATACCTAGGACCGGGCTTCCCTGCTGGCGCAGTGGTTGACAGTCTGCCTGCTGATGCAGGGTACACGGGTTTGTGCCCCGGTCTGGGAAGATCCCACATGCCGCGGAGCGGCTGGGCCCAGTGAGCCATGGCCGCTGAGCCTGCGCGTCTGGAGCCTGTGCTCCGCAACGGGAGAGGCCCGCGTACCACAAAAAAAAAAAAAAAGAACACCTAGGACTGGTCTTATAAGGAATAATATTTAAAAGCTGGGAGAAATCAGGAGAAAGGAGGCAGATGAGAAGCCAAGTAGATGGACATTAATTCCCAATTTGGAGCAATGATAAATTCCCTGCATTGGACTTGGAAGGGTAAGGAATTAACTCCACAGTGCCTTTTGAGTTTGTCTTCATTCCAAATAGTCCTGTCATAATTCTAACCTTTTAGAGGAAGAACTCAGGAAGGCAGAGGTGTTTAGAGTTCAAGCTTTAATGCTATGCTTTCCATCACAAAATAGAAACAACACTGAATTTTTTGAACGAGAAAAGCTCACCAAGAAGTAGTAAATGGGGGTGGAGGTATAACAAAAACCACAGCAGAAAAGCAGCACACATCTCACAAAGCAGCACTCAATCTCACTTTCCATTCTATATGGACTTCACATAAAAGAAGTCAGCAAAGCTCTAACCCATGGAGTCTTCTGCTCATTTACAGGACAAAACGCCACTGAGAACAGACTAGAACAAAATTAGACAGGTTTTCTGGACACCAACGTGCAAAAGAGGAGTCTTCAATTCTATTAAGCAGTTCACAAAAGCTTAAACTACTTATGAACCACACTCCTAGGTTCTAGTTTGTCTAACACAAAAAGCATGCACAAATGCAAATATCCTATATTACCCAGTATGTTTGGAGATACAGGTAGATTAAAAACAAAAAACAATAATAATTTTTTTAAAAAACAAAACACACACAACCATGCCTGTTTACCTTGAATGGGATAAGAATAATGTGCTGGGCTTGGCTGGCTTGTGGTTAACCCTGTAGTGCAGGTAAGAACACTGTGTTGACTTGGAGATGGAGTCTGAGTTAAACCACTTTCAGGTTTCATACCTGGCCACAATGCACCTGAATCAGATAAATTGGACCAATTACAAACAAAACACTGGAACTGAGGAGCATGGTTATGCTTTCAAATATCAGCCAGTAGGTTTAAAATCAAAATCTTAAAACAAAAATAAATTTGCTTGTAAGAGAAAATTATTGAATCTCCCACTCGTAATATACCACAAGCAAATACAATTTCAAAGAATTGGGGAATGGGGCCATAGAAACAAAAATCTTGTCAAAAACCCAATAGTGATATGTATGTATGTAAGTTCACTTCAATGGATGGGGAAAATTGATCAGCATTCAGAAAAAGGGCTACTGACACCCTACCATTGTTGTAGAGTGCCTGACATTCCTGTAGAGTGATAAATCATTTATCTGCATTGTCTAGGTAGGAGACATTCCACATACGTTTAAAATTCACTTACCCATTAAACAAGCACCAGATTTTTCTAAAATGTGTGTATACTTCTCTGCCTTCTTAAGCTGGTTATTTTGTTACCTTTATTTCTTCTGATTAGGAAAGACATACCTGCTTACTTTTATAAATTAAAAAACATTAACAGAAACATAATTTCTAATTTTTAGAAATAATAAAGTCATATATAATCCCACCATCCAGACTTAACTGCTATTCAGTTTGCATAAGAGTCACTCAGATTTCTTCTGTTTACTAATCTTTTTTTTCTTTTTAATAAAAATGGGATGTTACATGCTGTTCATAATTTGCTTTTCCACATAATACCTGAGACATATCTTTCCCTGTTAGAACATATAAGAAGACATTATAGCTATTCAGTTTTATTTTTATCACAATGCTCCTAAGTGACAATCTTTCTAAAAAATATTTATATCCTTTCCTGCCTTCTTAGCAGGGAGGAAATAGTGACCATACCTTTTCTCAGATCTATACTGTGCTGTGCTATGTACATTACAGAAACATCCCCAGAAGCTACTGCAGTATGTGAAGACATTTGCTTAGTACTAAGTAGAACTCAATTACAGTTCTATGATTTGAATGCTCTTGTATCACTTTGTCTTTTCTCTGTGATCTGTCACTTCTTGACAATCTCCTGTTTCTGGCTGTATCTCCTTTTTCATTTGCAGTAAACTAGGAAACCATAAAAAAAAAGCTTGCTTCTACACGACAGCCTAAGGATATCCTTTATGAGTGAAGAGTTTTTGTCATAAATTTTTTTTTTTTTTTTTTTTTTGGCCACACTGTGCAGCATGTGGGATCTTGGTTCCCCAACTGGGGATCGAACCCATGCCCCCTGCATTGGGAGCACGGAGTCTTAACCACTGGACTGCCAGGGAAGACCCCAAATTTTTGTCATAATTTTGGCTATGCAAAAGTCTATTAAAAACCTCACTGTAGGGAGGAGATATGGGGATATATGTATAGGTATAGCTGATTCACTTTGTTATAAAGCAGAAACTAACACACCATTGTAAAGCAATTATACTCCAATAAAGATGTTAAAAAACAAAACAAAACAAAAAAACCCTCACTGTGCTCTGAATAGTTATAGCTACTGGATCAATATAGTTGAAGCTGATAATTAGGCCCAAGAAGATTCATCAAACACATTCCAGGTAAGAAATCAATACCAAGGTCAGCCACAGATTCAAATTCAACATTACCTCACTTCATATACTCTTAATCTGATAAGAAATTTATAAATATATAATGCTTTGAGAATAAGGACCTCTGCTTCACCAGGGCCCTCAGATATCTTAGTGTAACTCAGATCTGTAAAATTTGTTGACAAGTAAATGTAAGAATAGTAAAAGGAGATGTTAGGGCTTCCCTGCTGGCGCAGTGGTTGAGAGTCCGCCTGCCGATGCAGGGGACACGGGTTCACGCCCTGGTCCGGGAAGATCCCACATGCCACGGAGCGGCTGGGTCTGTGAGCCATGGCCGCTGAGCCTGCGCGTCCGGAGCCTGTGCTCCGCAGCGCAAGAGCCTGCAACAGTGAGAGGCCCGCATACCGCAAAAAAAAAAAAAAAAAAAGATGTTAAAATCTCAAAAGGTTCACAGTGGAACATGGTAATTGCCTTGTCTCAAACTTTTCTTTTTCATTGAAGTATAGTTAATTTACAATGTTGCTAGTTTCTGCTGTAGAGCAAAGTGATTTAGCTACACATACACACACACTTTTTCAGATTCTTTTCCATTATAGATTATTACAAGATATTTAGTATAGTTTCCTGTGCTATACAGTAGGGCCTTGTTATTTACCTATTTAATATACAGTAGTGTGTATGTGTTAATCCCAAACTCCTAATTTATCAAACTAAAGCATTAAAAAAACAAGACATATTCTTTTCTCACCTACTAAACACATGAAATAACATATTTGAGGAGATTAAGGAATGCCAACATCTCTATAGCACAAATTAGGAGGGTTGCCCTCCACCCCCTTCCACCCCTTGGTTCATGATGATTTTCAGTCTTGCCCAGGTAAGTCACAGCTTAATTCCTTGTTATGGCTGACATTTAACAATAAAAAATATTTGAGAATGTAGTTTTTTTAAACATTTATGATGTGAAATTTGAATATTAGTGCTAAGATTCTTGGTGGTTGACTATCACACTTTTTAGAAACATAGAAACAATTTGCCTTTTCAATGTCACAATAACTTTCAGATTTATTGTAATCAATGTGTTTTTTTTCTAAATAGGTTCTGAACCTGAGGTGTTGGGTTTGTAAACATGTTTATTATTACACTGTCCTAAAATACTATCTTACTAATAAGAATAGTATTAACTGAGAGAGTTTTGCTAGTCCCATTATTCAGTATGTATTTTTGAAGTTTCAAAATGTAAAATTTCTATAAACTAGTCCATCTTATAAGGTCAGAAATTAGTGCAAAATGTCCAAGACAAGTAGAGAAAATAATAGATAGTTTTGAATGTTTTGGGGCAGAAACATAAAGTAGCTATTGAATATTATTTTATGAAGAACAGAGGAATAAAAGACAATATGGACACTGCCTCCAGTATCACTGTAGCCCTGCTCTTTAAGTGTGTGTGTATCTATCAGTCTATCTTCCTTTAAAAGCACTCTTTCCAGAATTCCAAGTAACAAGTAGCATGACCAAATGGTGTGACTGTAGAGCACTAATGCCGGCAGCAAAGAAGAAATGAAATCCCGGCTTCCTGACTCCTGGTCCACTGTTCTTTGCCTACAAGTAGACTTTCTCAAGTCATTTTAAGTACCAAGAGCCTGATGTAGAGCAGCAGCTGATCTAAAAATGGCAAAGGAAGTCTGCCTCTGAGTGCTGTTCTCATGCTGCCCCACAGTGGGGTCTTATCACAAACTCTACCCAAGTTTTCCCCCCTATTGGCTAGTCACTAACCAAACTAATCTGAGCAGTTCACTTTGCAGTAATATATATCAGAGTAGTGGAAATTTAGAGAAGATTAGTTTGGTTAAGAATCGAAGTACAGGGCTTCCCTGGTGGCGCAGTGGTTGAGAGTCCGCCTGCCGATGCAGGGGACACGGGTTCGTGCCCCGGTCTGGGAAGATCCCACATGCCGCGGAGCGGCTGGGCCCGTGAGCCATGGCCGCTGAGCCTGCGCGTCCGGAGCCTGTGCTCCGCAGCGGGAGAGGCCACAGCAGTGAGAGGCCCGCGTACCGCAACAACAAAAAAAAAGAATCGAAGTATATATAAATGCTAAAAAAACCATATGAAAGAATATCTTGTTGATTTAATACCTCACTGGGATGAGCTCTTACAAATACTAAGTAATTTAATCTGAGTACTTTCGTTAACTATAAGTAGATGTATATTATAGAAAATTGGGAAAATATAGAAAGTGAAAAGAAAAAAATTGCATAGTCTCATCACACACAAAAAAAATACAGACAGGGCTTCCTGGTGGCGCAGTGGTTGAGAGTCCCCCTGCCGATGCAGGGGACACGGGTTTGTGCCCCGGTCCGGGAGGATCCCACATGCCGCGGAGCGGCTGGGCCCAGTGAGCCATGGCCACTGAGCCTGCACGTCCGGAGCCTATGCTCCGCAACGGGAGAGGCCACTACAGTGAGAGGCCCGCGTACCGCAAAAAAACAAAAAAACAGACAATTCTCACTTTTGCACGGGACTGTGTTAACTGAAACCTGTACACATTGGAAATGTGTCCTCACTTTGCATGATTCCTTGGTAATTGAGATCAAATCTGTACTGCCTGTACTGTTAACATTCAGTTTTTCTTCCAAATTATTCTTTATGCACATATTTTTTAAAACTACTAACTTGGTATATTATATTTTTAGTTTTATATACTGCTTTTTTCAATTAATAATAAACTTTTTTCAAGACCCTAAATATTCTTTAAGAATATGATTTACAATGGCTACACAGTTTTCCATTCTATGGATACACTGCAATTTAACATATATCTTTCAATTCAATATGTCTGTTGTTTCCAATCTTTTGCTATTATAAATAATGCTGTGATGAATATCTTGATAGTAAATTTTTGTGGTTATCTCTAATTCATTCCCTAGGATAAATCCCTAAAAGTAAAATTACTGAGGGATATGGCATGAACATCCTTAAGACTCTTAATACATACTGTTAAATCTCCATCTCATATTAAAGTTCTTTTAAAAGAAGGTAGAACAATGGCAGTTAAGCCAATCTTTTATGAGCCCCTAAAAACGAACGAGTACCCTTTCTCTCACATGTACTCATGCAGATCACTGGAACCTCAAATCCTCATTCTACCATCTCACCAGATTTCTATATAGTCCTGAAAAGATATGACCACCATTCCTTTACTTTTAAAGATTAGTCATAATATGGGCTTCCTAGATTTCCTCTAGTTTTTTCTCACTTCTTTAAAAGGAGGAAACTTTTAAATTTCAAAGTCAACTGTGAGATTAACTTTTTCATACAGACCTAAATTTATGAGCACTTCTGGAATTAAACAGACCGGGGTGCACTTCTAATCCTAGGCATTTACTAACTGTATGACCTCAGGTTAGTCACTTAATCTTTCTAAGCCTGTTTCCTCATCTATAAAAAGGGATAATGCTGCCACTTACTTTTTAAGGGTGGTCCTGAGGATTACATAAGAAAGTAATGTAAAGTGTGAAGCACTCATTCTCAGCATACTGCTTGCGTAGTAAGCACTCAATATTCTTACAATATATTATTACTGTATAAATATATAACATACAATCGTATTACAGTAAGATTTTCTAAAGCTCTGTTTACATCTGAAATAAAATAACAGACTAGCTAATCTAGTTTTAGTGCTAACAGGTAACACTAAGATAATAAAATTACCAAAATCTTCACAAGAAAAAAAGAAATGGAGGCTTTTTTTTTTAACTGAAGTGTAGTTGATTTACAATACTGTGTTAATTTCAGGTGTATAGTATAGTGATACAGTTTTTTTGTTTTTTGCCAATTATATTCCATTATAGGTTATTACAAGATATTGGGTGTAATTCCCTGTGCTATACAGGAAGAAATGGAGTGTTTTACAACTGAGTGATATAAAAGAAAAGAAGCCATGTGTTAAAACATAAGAAAATGTCTTTCAAAAATACAGGCACTTTAAAAAGCATTACACACACACACACACACACACACACACACACACACACACAAAGTATTATAAACATTTCCTTAAAATTTCCTTTATAAAATTTAAGAATATGCCATACCTTATCATTCAAAGGCAAATTAAGCTAATGAACAGTTCTCTCTGAATTAGTGATAAGAAAAACTTATTAAACAAGTTTCCCTCACCCCCAATTATTAAACAGAAATAGATTAATAAAAGAGCCTGTTATAACCAATATTTCTATATAAAATAAACACTGTTTCCTTCAAGTTTTTAACAGGGATCTACCTATTTTACAGATTTTTCTTTCTTTCTTTAAAATGAGAGAAATGCTGTGATTATAAAAGATACCATAATATCTAGAACCTATATGCACACGGCATTGTGCTAGGTATTCCAAAATCTGAGTTCAGAGATATAATAGGAGTTTTATTTAACACTGAACAGTAGGATCAATCAACTGTTCAACAATGTCATAAAGCGCTTTTGGCTTTCTAATAAAGAATTTAAATAAAAACAGAGAGTAAAAAAAAATGTGAAATACTTTATACTTGGTAGCCTATTGTTAGCCAGCTGTTGATAAATTAGATTTAATATATGCAAAAAGAAATAAACACAAACATATTCACAGAGTCCTGCTTCCAAAAGGACTGCTCAGTCTTGTCTGGTTAAATATATCAGAAACATAAAAGTTTAGTATATACCGACAGGCACGAGGCATGGGTGTACAAACAGGAAAACAAGAGCATTTCTGTTTCTCTTCTCTCATGAAGTTATCAACTACCACTACCATTAAACATAACCCCCAATTTTTGTTTCTAGTAGTTATCAGGAGCTAAGGAATGCTAACAAGCCTCAAGATAAGAAAGCTGTCAGTATCATAAAAGAGCAGCCAAATCGGCCAGGAAAACTAGGAATCTCAAAACGAAAGGCAAGCAACACCCAGAATCTGTGGCAATCTGTTTGAAAGATTTTTCTAATTCCTAGCTAGTTTCAATAAAGGCTACACAGTTATAATTTTATTAACATATTGAATATTTTTTAAAAAATACAGTATTTTCTTAATTTTCTGACACCAGTTCTAGGAAAGCAGGGAAGGGGCAATAAAGCACACTGACAATATCTATCAATTCACACACACACAGAAAAAGCACAGATATTAAGTGCCCAAAGAACCTCAAACTGACTTCTAGTAAATCATTCTAATTTATAGTTCATGTACAAGATACCTAAAACCAAAGAACAAAACTCTCTATGCACATGATAAGGTTGTACAAAATTGGGGATTTCCCCCTCTAAGACGACTTTCTGGTTCAGCAGAGCAACAACTGATCAATTTGGGGCAGCAGGGAAGGAGAGGGAGAAATTGACAAAACAGAGCAGGGTTGGTGGGGGCAGAAAACCATAAGGTATATTCCATCCGGAATATGTAGATTACTTGGTTTTAGCAAGAAATTAGCCACCTCAAAATATATTTGTCATGGTATCATGTTTTGTATGGTAAGTCAAATCAACTGTAATTCCTCAAAGAGTTTCCAAACACTTGAAGATTCCAAGCTTTACAGTCAAGACTTAGTATCCTGGAAATAGCTACATTATGGCAGATAAACAACTGAGTATTGAGAAGTTATGATTTTATATGACATGCATCAAATATACTGCTGGAAAGTTGCATACCCAACTTCTAGCACACCTGTGCCTGAGCAGGTGCTCTGCCAAGAACAACGTGGCATCTCTCAGCTTCCTGATCAGCCGTGCTCGCTTTTGGGGGAAAGATGGAAATTTCTGGGGGATAAAATCAACATTCTTAGCAACTCCTCACAATAGAATGCCTTACCGAAAGGAGGTAGTCCATATGTTTGGGTTGCCTGAGGATAGACAGCATAGGGTTGAGACTGCTGCAGTGGCTGATACTGAGTCTGCCCAGGGTAAGCAGTTTCCGAAACAGGAACTGAGAGGATATGTGCATAAGGTCTAGAAAAGTTCAAGAAAACAAAAACTTTCATGTGAGAAAAGTAGGGGAAATAGCTAATACCACTAACAGCAAAGCATCAGCAATGAGGAGACTAACCTGCCACGTAAAATGTCTCTTACTATGGTCAGAAAGTAGAATTATTTGTTCCTTTCCAGGTTCTACTGTCACCTACCTATTTTACAGAAAATTTAATAGCTTCAAATATCTTCCTCCCAAGGTCCAGTTACTATGCCTCAAACATTTGTGGTGTGCCACATGCAAGGCCCTATGTGAGATGCAAGTATGGACTAAACTCATTTATGCCCTTATGTCTAAATATAGAATAAAACCCTAAAATGACATAAAACTGGACAGAACAGGATTGGCAATTGGCTCCATTCTCCACCTAGCCCTCTGGGCCAAGCTAAAGTTCTGAGAGGGAAAGTGGGACTTAGAGAAGAGGGTGAGGCTGGCAGAGAAAAGGCAAGCAACCATATTAGAAAACAGGGAGTACAGGTGTGGCCCAATATCCCCAGATCGAGCCTGTAAAATAGAAGTCACATAACTAATAAAATCCAGAAGTTCTAGACAGGACACAGAATTGCCCCGCTGATACTTAAGCCAGAGTACTGCCACTAGTTGGTGCCAACCGCATCAGGTTTAGCTAGAGATTTGAACTTAACAGTGAAACTTCTGGGATTTTAAACTAGCTAGATGACCTCGTCATTTTATCCATGGAATAAGATGGTGCCACATTTTATGCACTGAATTTTTAGATACCGGTTATTTTATTTGATAAGTTATGCTGTACTCATAAGCAAGAAAGTGTCATATGTACCATATAGATCATAACAATAACATAATGGGGGAAAGGGGTGTTTCAGAAAGGAAAAGATTTTTTTTCCCCCCAGTTTTGGGGAAGAAGAAAATGAAGGAAGCCTATAAAGAAATGGTCTGTGAGCTGAGCAGATAGCATGTGCAGAAATGGGAGAGAAAGGGTGTTTTAGGAAAAGAGAAAAACTCTGGCAAAGGTACAGAGGAAGGGCTTCAGCCTGCAAGGAGCACATATTATATTAAGGCAAAGTATGAGAAGATAGACAGCAAAGACCTTGAATATGAGGCTAAAAGTGTTCAACTGGGAGTCACTGAAATTGTTGAGCAAAGAATGACAAGATCAGAGCTGTTCTTTAATAAAGATTGGTTTGACATTTCTTTGTAAAATGGATTGCGGAGGGTGGTTGAAATAGAGGCAATTAATAAATGCAATGGTTTTAGCTAAGTGGTAAGGAGGTCCGCATTAAGATAGAAGGCATAGGGACTCCCCTGGTGGCGCAGTGGTTAAGAGTTCATCTGCCAATGCAGGGGACACGGGTTCGAGCCCTGGTCCGGGAGGATCCCATGTGCGGCGGAGTGGCTGGGCCCTTGCGCCATAACTGCTGAGCCTGTGCTCTGGAGCCCGAGAGCCACAACTGCTGAGGCCCACCCACCTGGAGCCCATGCTCCGCAATGGGAGAGGCCGCCAAAGTGAGAAGCCCGCATACCATGGCGAGGGGTGGCCCCTGCTCACAGCAACAAAGACCCAACACAGCCAAAAATAAATAAATAAAATAAATTTTTAAAAAATTAAAAAGGAAAAAGATAGAAGACATAGCTAATAAGGTGTCCTGAGTACAGCAGGTATACAAATATTTTTTGAACAAATGAATGAATTTGGAATATGCAATATTCACATCTCGGTAGACCCTAAAAGACTGAATTTGAAAATTTCTATTCTTCTTAGCCAGATCTGAGACCAGAAAATAGCTCAGGTTGTAGCTGTTAATCAAATCACGTGGGAATGATTTAAAATCTTAGTGACTTCAAATGGATTAACCTCCAGATATGATAAAGATCATAATATCATTTTTTATATAGTGTCTTTATAGCTCAAATTATTTTCTTATCTTCCTCATAATGATCTCAGAGAATAGGTTCGGTCATTTCACAGAAGAAGAAAACCACATGAAAATGACTGGCCCAAGAATGCTATTAGTGTTAATACCAGGTTAGAATTTGAAGAACTCATTGAGCTGACTTTTCAATTAGCTCATTTTTTTAACTGACGCAAAATTCAAACGGAAAAAGTTTTTTTATAACATACCCATACATATCACTCACCTGTGTTACCAAAGGTGAGTGTTCCTTATGTACCCTGCCTATGTAAGCACATCAGAATTTATCCCAGTTTAATAAAGCACACTTGTATGTATCTATGTATGTAGGCTCACTCTATCAATGCACAACTGCTGGCTCGATATACACACTGTTCTGCACCTACTCATCTTGGAGATGATTAACTTAGTGGACCTTAAATGCTGATCTTACCCCATGAGGCCCAAAATATTGCCTCTTAATGACTTCAACCCACTAAACCTGTTTAATCTCAAGCCTAGTTCTACTCTTCAGGACACTCCTAAAACAATAAACTGAACATAGATTAGGCTGAGAAGTCCCAGTCTGAGGCTGGCTTTAGCTTTTTAAATTGACCTCTCTATTAAAGTAGAGCAAAGACAGAATGATCAGAGGTCGATCAGTAATATGTTTACATCACTAAGGGTATTTTGCATTTTTCAGTGCCTATTCATTTTGAGCAAGCTCCTGGGTAACAGTGATCTATTCCAGACAATCATCAACTTTTTAAAAGGATGTTATATAGACTATATTTAGAGGGAATGAAAAAACTGGAGTAGGGAAGAACAAGAAAGGTGAAAATAAGTTAAATGTCAACTTAATAACTTAAATATCAAGTTAAATTTTGCAATGAATCTAGAGAAAAAGCATATAGATTTTTGAAATAATTATTCAACTTACTTTGCAGAATACATTTGTGAGGTATAATCATTGGATGAGCGAGGGATGTAATCGGTGCATGTCATAACTGAAAGAAAGATATCACCAGGAAAAAGTTAGAACATTTCAAAAATGAAATGGGGAAATTTCATGTCTCACTGTATAGTCTTTCAAACTAAATAACAGAATACAACTTGGGCATCAGAAATTTAGAAAGACTATGCAGTAGGAAATACCTCACTCTTCTAATAATGGGTTTAGAGACTTTTAGAGACAGTAAAAGAAGCCAGAATGCGAAGGGTATGGTAAAGCACTCGAAAGTCAGTACCAACAGACCTCTACCTTCACCCATCACTGATCTACAACCATAGATGAAGCAACTTCCTAAGCTCTCAGCTGTGCTCATAGGCAAACTTAAAATGCAAGATCTATGTCTAGGAAACCACATTATACTTCTTCAGCTTATTCATTCTCTGGGTGCTTACCCTATTCTGAATAAAAGGTCATAAGAATGACTTGCAGGAAGACAGATTTGGAGAAGGAACTCAATTTTATTAGAAAACTGTAGCTACTGCTGTATATAATCAACAGCAGAAAGACGTAAGTATGCTTCTGTATTACTATTTTTTCAGCTTTGTAGTAAAGGCTTTACGTTTGGCAAAGCAGACACACACCTGAGGAACTGATGTAATACTCTGATAAACCATCAAGTAAAGAGACTTTCACAGCTAGTGTCCTCTTCACCTCCATGACTTCATCCAGAATAGATACCGTCATGAGGCTTGACCCTAATGATTTCATCTGGGATAAATACTGTAAATATTCAACTCAAGTTTGACAGATAGCAGAATCCTATTCATTAGCACTATTTCAGTCCATATTGTAGACAGAGTAACATCACACAGAGCTTGTACCAGACTCCTGTTCTCAGACTCCAGAACTCAACTGTTCAAGAACTTCCTTCAACAACTATAAAGGAGGTTGCTCTATTGTGATTAGGGACTAAGGGTGAACCAACTAACTTTATGTCCAGCTGGGTTTCCTGAGTGTCTGACCCAAAAAGGGAACCCTGATCAAGATCAGATGCAGGGATAATTCATGCCCAACAGTACGATAAATCATCATCTGTGAGTTTATCATGAATCTTGTCCACTGCCATTGTTCAAAGTCTTTGAAAATACTTAATGGCAATTTGCAGATTATGTTAATCCATAATCACTTTGACAAAAATGAAGGGGATCTCAATTAGATCTAAAGTTCTTAGCATTCATCGCATAGAATGGAAGTTCATTTGAAATTCTACATAATAGTTCCTTCTCTGCTGACAAGTACATTCAAAAACCCAAATCCTTCTCCTCCTCTGATTTAATTTAATTCTAGAAGAGGTCCACAAAACATCCTGGGAGATACAGGCCAATTTTTACTTCTCTAGAGAATGAATGAGACTTGATCTTTGCAGTACTTGGGAACTTATCAAGAGTCAGGGCAAGGGACTTCCCTGGTGGTCCAGTGGTGAAGAATCCGCCTTCCAATGCAGGGGACGAGGGTTCTATCACTAGTCGGGGAACTAAGATCCCCATGCCAGGGGCAACTAAGTCCGCGCGCCACAACGACTGAGCTTGTGCACCTCAACAAGAGAGCCCGCATGCCGCAAACTACAGAGCCCACGCACCACGAGAAAGAAAAGCTCGCGCGCCACAACTAGAGAGAAGCCCACGCACCGCAACGAAGAGCCCGTGTGCCGCAATGAAAGATCCTGCATACCTCAAGGAAGATCCCATGTACCGTAACTAAGACCTACTGCAGCCAAAATAAATAAAGAAAATAATTTTTTAAAAAAAGAGTCAAGGCATAATCTGCTTAAAATCTGTAACTTCTCTGTCCCCTTGCCAAGCTGTGGGACAGCTGCCTTCCTACTAAATTGCAAAAGTATTAAGATCATTATTGTATGTGCGCTAAATACCCAAGTCTTCTGTTCCCTTGTGACAAAAAATTGCATGTGAGGTGGGATAATCAAGTTTCAATGACCTATGTCAGCTACACAACAAAGCCAGATCCCAGAATAAAATTACACAAAATGGAAATAGAACCCAAATTTCTTTAGCTTTGTGTAAATAAATCTGGATGTGTTTAACTTTGTACTGGTTAAAAAAAAAAAAAAAGCAGTGGAGATGAAGCAAAACCTTGAAATATATCCTGAAGGTAAAACTAACACGACATCCTGATGAATTTGTATGTAAGGAATGAGGAAAACGGGAATACAGGATAATTTCTAGGTTTTCAGCTTGAGTAATTAGAAGGATAGTGAAACCACTTCCAAATATGGGGAAGTTCGGGAAGAGAACAGATTTGGTGAGGGCTAAGGGAATAAAAAGCTTTCACACATTTTAAGTATGACTTTCCTTTTAAATATCTAAGTGGAGATGTCAAGTAGGCAGCTGGATTCACAAATGAAATTAGGGGAGAAGTCAGACTAGAAATACAAATTTGGAATTCGTTAACAATGTATAAAACATTTAAAGTAATGTAGTAATGGATGAGAGGATGCAGAAAGAGCAAAGATGGTAGACTAGAACCAAACCCTGAGGCCCACCAACATTCAGAGTTCAGATAGTAGAAGAAAGGCCAGCAAAGGAGAAAGGTGGGAGAAACAATAGTGGGAGGCAGGATACAAGGAGAGAAATGTCCACTAGAACTAGCACTTTCAGTTACTGAAAGTAACTAATGACCTTGACAAAAGCAATTTCATTGGAAGAGTGGTGACAGAAGCTAAATTTGAGAGGGGTGAAGGGCGAATGGGAGGTGAGAAAGCAAGTGAGGGCAACTCTTTCCAGAGGTTCCAATGGGTCATGGAACAAAGAGAAGGTCTATATCTAGCGGGGGATGTGGACCCAAAGGACGGTTTTGTGTTTTAAGATGGTAGATACTGAATCATGTCTCTTTACTGACAGGATGGATTAAGAAGAGAAGAACATGACGATGCAGGAATGGTATTAGGATAACCAAAGTACCAAAGTACCAAAGTCCTTGGGGGAGGTGAGAACAGACAGGTATGAAGCACAAATAAAAGGTTTTACCTTTGACAGGAGCAAGAATACTATTCCAATTCTGACAAGAATGAAGGAAGATAACATGGGTACAAACACAAGTAGCTTTGAACATCCGGTGGTGGTAGGATAATAAGGGAGCTTCCTGTCACAGAGAGCTTCTATTTGAGGAGGAGTCATCAGGTAAGCATGAAGAAAGGTGAATGAGTATGGGTGCTTCGAGAGGAAAGAAGTGGTGTGAAATATTAAAAGGTAAAACTCATGAGTGAAATGTAGTAGGGTGCCCACTTGAGGCCCTGTGAATAATAGTCAGCTAGGTGTATAATTCATCCAATAATGTTCAGCTATTTGAATGCACTTATAGAGAAGGTGGAGAGTTGGATTAAATTATGGCTGGGGCTTAGCAAGAAGAGTACAAGAGGCCAAATTATTGAAGATATTTGTAAGGGAGTAATTATAATAAAGAACCATAGAATCTATGCTGAGTAAAAAGGGACAGGAAAACAAGAAGGACATTATGGGTATTGGATAGGTCATCTACATGAATGTTGAAACTACCAAGAATAATAAGAGTCTGGATGGAGAAGAAAAAGAAGATCTAGTCTTTAAAGAGCAAAATGACTAGAAGTTCAGTCTGAGGTAAAAAGAAATGTGGGGGAGGGGCATAAATATAGACTTCAAAGGAACTAGAGTTTTTGAGAAAAAAAGAGAAATGCTTTTCAAGAAGCAAGAAGACAACTTACCTCTGGGCCCTGAAGCATATAAGGAACAGGCCTTTTTCTTGGGGATGAGTGAGATATTAAAAAAATTAGAGTAGACACTTTTCATTGATTAGAGCAGTTTCCCATATGTATCAGAATTAGCTATCTTCTTGGAAATGCAGATTCCCATCCACATCAGGTCTACTGAATGATAATCACTGAAGATGAGGCTAGAATTCTACATTACAAACAAGCTCTCCAGATGACTCTTAGGTATGTTGAAAGTTTGAGAACCACTGGAACAGCATCTTTGAGGAAATAATATATACAACTCAAGACATACCATTTTTTTTTTAAATAGGCACACCATTTTTTAACACATGGGGATTATATAAGGTTAAGCATAATCATCTTAAGATATATCCCCCAAATAAATGTCTTTTCAAAAAGCGTCTTACACAAATTTATCCTTTCAAAGTGTGTGGGAAAATATGGAAGGGCACAGCTATTGGGTTGGCCAAAATGTTCGTTCAGGTTTTTTCCGTAAGATCTTACTTACTTTAATTTCAAGGAGGACTATTTGCCCTATGGAGCATACCACCATGATATGTCAGAGAAAGCTCATGCCTCCACAGGAAAAAAAAAAAAAGAACATTCTACAAATTTTTGTCTAATGCATGAATATAACTGTTCTACAAGAGAATAAGGGTTGGTAAGTGGATACCGGAGATGGATCTCCCTCAGGGCCCAGTATCAATCCTGGGCTCTCGGGGGATTACTTTTCTTTTTTTTGGCCTAGATGGATAGGTAGAATTATTTGGTTATTAGGAAAGTAGAAAAATATCAAGCCCTCTGGAGGAACAGTCAGAGGTTGGCCCACAAACTTTTCTGATTTTGAGTAAGGCACTATTTATTACCTTTAGAACATCCAACCTCAAAACAAAAACACAATCACCAATCCCTGGGGAGTGAATTCCATGTGATTTTGTTCCTTAGCTGGTATGTCAATAAGGCTTATAGGAGAGCACAAGGATGAACACACAAACAAGGCAATGAAAGGATTCTGGATATTCTGAGACAAACAAGGCAATCAGTGAAAACCAATTATAAAAGAATAGCATCACCTGGTCACAGGAACACCTCTTCCATGCTGCACAGAATATGGTACTTACTTTCCTCCGACATGGTAAGGTTTGAAGCAAGGCTTGAAGTTTCAGGTTTCTGATCATTGACTTCGGAGTTGCTTACTTGACTGGGAAAACCAAAATGATACATTAGCCCCTGACTGACCTGCTGCATTGCTAAAAGTGATTAAATCAAACCCTTTCTTCCTAGGTAAGTTAAGAGGCAAGGTAAGTCTACTTTATGAAATACTTATTCTTGGATTTTAGCGGCTACCTAAAGAGCTAGGGCCAGGGCTAGTACCTTCAGCATTCTACTGTTCTTCGTCATCACTTCAATCTTTGTATCGCTCGGAAATTCCACCTAAGCCACAGGCAAGTCGGATTTTCTCTGAAGACCACATGGTAAAAGAAAAATTCCACAACACCAAAAACTGCTGTCACTTTATTTCCAAAGTACCAAAGGGAAGTAGGAAGATGCTTGATTTCAGACAATGGTCCTCATAATCACTTGACAAGTTTTTTCAAATCATACACACTTGCTTCCAAGAAGGGGTTCTGAACCTTAAAATGGTACATTCCTCTGTATTTCCTTTCCAATTAAAAATAAACAAATTTTTATTTTTATCATTCCCAAAACTTAGCAACATCTTTTTAAAAAAACTTATAAGAGAAATTGTAAAAGATAAGTCATGTAAACTGGGAGGACAAGTCATTATGTTAGCCACTTTAATGTTGGGAAGATCCTCACTGAAATTCTGAATTGGAGATTATACTTTCATCCCTCACAATGTCCTCTCTCTTCCTTCTACCTTACTTTCCACTCTCCACATATTCCCTCAACTACCAGTATAGCACAGTGCTTAAAGAGTGTGGATTCTAGAACCAGATTGCTTGAGTTCATATTCCACTTTGCCAAAACTAGCTTTATGACTTTAAGCAAGTCACTGAACTTGTTTGTGCTCCAGTTTTTCAACTGTCAATGAGGGATAATTATAGAAGCTACCTTTTAGGGCTGTTATAGAAATTAATGAGTTAATACATGAAAAGTACTTAGAACAGAGACTAGAACAAAGTACAATATAACTGTAGCTAGTATTATTACAACTTCTCCCCAGCCCAGGTATTCTTCCCACATTCATGTTCCCTAGCAAGAAATCTGCTTTGCTGTTCTACACTCTAGGGAGACGTGGAGGACACTGTCCCAGACACTACACATATCTGGAAAGAGTAGTTTTAAAAAGAAAAAAATTTTAAAAAGAAATGTTATTTATAAAAAAAAATACACAACACCAAAATTCTTAAAGCTCTCATTATCTTTTCTGAATGGACCTCTAATATTCAAGCATAATAAAGTTTTTTTTTTCCGGGTATATTTTCAGTGTTCAAACAATTTTCCCTAAGATGTAATTAATTTTTAAAGGTAAATCTACAGATGAAGTTTATTTTAATATATTTACTCAACTGTCTGTACTTCTGGAATAGCGCTTAATATACCAACCAAGATATTACTATGGGAATTGAGGGTAAGGGTCATACTGAATAGTTACATCATTGTTTCCCAAAATGGCTTATTTCTTATAATTACCTGAGTGGTAAAAATACAGACTTCTGAGCCCCATCTTATGCCTAATTAAATAAGATTCCAAGGAGAAAGGTATAAACCCAGACAAGAACTTCATTCACATTTCTGACTACAATGACTGGTCTTCTATGTGTACCTGAATAAGTCTGGGGTTCACTGTTATACCCACTGTTGAAAGACTATTTCTAGATCCTGTATCTTAGAAGGTATATTTGTATGGTCTGGCATACGATGGACCAGTGCCTAAAATCCTATGGTCCTGTAATCTTATAGCAAAATCCCCTACCTATTCAACTGAGTATCTAGAGATTAAATAGAAACAACAGCACCAAGACAGTGAATTAACTCCAGCACTTTGTTAAATATTTAAAGTTATTGTATCTAGAAAAATTATTACTGTCTCAAAATATAATTATTTTCAGTTATATAAACATAAATTTTACTTAACAATGTGTGTATATTAAAATAAATGCTCCAAAATAAAATTTCCCTCCTCCAAAAAAGAGCAAAAACGCCCAAACTCCAAAAGTAAGTGCCACAAATATTTCATTCTCATTCAATAGAACTCTTGTCAATAATTAACACAACCAACTAAAGAGTGGATAAACAAAGTGTGGAATAGACATACAGTGAAGTATTATTCAGCCTTAAAAAGGAAGGAAATTCTCACACATGCTACAACATGGATAAACCATGAAGACATTATGCTAAATGAAATAAGCAAGTCACAGAAACACAAATAATTTATGATTGCACTAATAAGAGGTACTTAGAGTGCTCAAAATCACAGAGACAAAAAGCAGAATGATGGTTGCCAGGAGCTGGGAAAAGGGGAAAATGGAGTTACTGACATCTTTTTTGGGGAAAGGGTCAATGCTTGATAGTGAAAATATGACAGATCATTTAATTGGAAGTGTATAAGACACAGGGCTAGTGTGACAATAGAATAAATAAGCTGGAATGATAGTGTGTGTGGTGGTATACGAGTAGGATTCTTAAAATTTAGATGTTAGAGGTGATGCAGTTACCGGTTCATATGGTTGGTAGACAAACAACAGAAGGTAAGAACTGTGGACAACTGAAAATCATGGTGGTGTGGAAACCAGAGCATGACATGCAAAGAAGCTGCCTCTTTTCTACAAGGGGAGCCAAGCTAATGACTAAGGTGTCCCATATCCATTTGGTAATTAATGATTAACCCCTTGGATCTTCCTTATTTCTGTCTTCCCTATTAAGTATACAGTACATCTGACTGAAGAATATTCACCATTGTGTCTCTTCTACATATCACAGGATCTGAGAGATACCATGAGATTGGTATATATTGTTGAATAAATAATGAATAAATGAAAAAAATCAGCACCTATGTGTTTCAAGTACAAACTTTGAGAGGAAAATCTTCACCTTAAACCAAATAATTTCAAAACGTAAAGACTGATGCTAAAAACCAAAAAGAGGGTAGTCAACACAAATCATGCCCATATACTAATCAACATGTAAAAACAATTATAAGCAGGTCATTAGAAAGAAATTCAACTCTGTATACCTTAAAGTTTGCTCTCCTGATTCCTGCATCTTGGCTTTTTTCACCTGTAAAACAATTATACAAAAGCATCAATGTCTTGATCTGTTTTTAAAATCATCTAGCTACTCAAGTGGCAGCCTAATATTAACTAATAAATTACAGGGTAACTGTTTCCTTTTGTTTCCCTTAGATTTATTTTATTAATCCCTATTATATTTTAGAGTTGGAGATGTACTTTTTTTCACATGAGGCTCTCTCTTTTTTTAAATGAAAAAAGTGTTTTTCAGATTCAAGGTAAATAAAAGGTTTACCAGGATTTTTACTCAACACAGAATGTTTACCAGGATAAGGTATCCAAACTCGGATACAAACTGGTTAGTTTAAAATTCTACCAGACACACGGTTTTATTCTCAAACAGTAAGTATGGCAATCTCACTATCATCTAATCATTTATTTAACAGAAATATCTTTATATTCAAATTACTTACATGCCAAAAATAAAAATAAATTCTAATCAGGTTACCAGTAATCTAAAAAATATTCTTCACACTATACTGTTTTTTCCCCATATTTTCACCTTCTCTAATTCCTTCTAAGGTAAAAGCATTTTCATTGAAACAGTTTAAGAATCCATAAATGAAAGATCAATGGTTAATACTACTAAGTTTCTCCTGTTTTTTTATATGACAAAGAATCTGATTTTAGAGTTTTCTGATTAGAATTACTAGTTATAGTAGAAGTATGCTTAGTGTGCTTAGCCATACAAATTATGAACACTTAAAGTATTTCAAGCTGACAAAGAGTACTGCCAACCACTACAAAGAGTAAGAACTCACAGAGGCAGCAACTTTGCTAAACAATTTTAAATAAACATATCCGGTGGGAATATAGCTATTTAATATGATTAAATTTAACAATTCAGACAAGGTAAATAATAAATACAAGTTAAATACAAGGCCCATACAATTTCTCATGGACAGCCACTCCTCATGAGAAAACATGACAAAATAAATAAAACCAAATACTCTTGGTTATTTGCTTATGGCATATCAATTCATTATATAATGCTGCCTAAATTTTCAAAGGTACCAATAAAGATAAAGAAAAAAGGGGCATTAAAAAAGAACCCTCTAGGGACTTCCCTGGTGGTGCAGTGGTTAAGAACCCACCTGCCAGGACTTCCCTGGTGGCGCAGTGGTTAAGAATCCGCCTGCCAATGCAGGGGACATGGGTGCGAGCTCTGGTCCGGGAAGATCCCATATGCTGCAGAGCAACTAAGCCTGAGAGCCACAACTACTGAGCCCACGAGCCACAACTACTGACGTCTGTGCGCCACAACTACTGACGTCTGTGCGCCACAACTACTGAAGCCCACGTGCCTAGAGCCCATGCTCCACAACAAGAGAAGCCGCCGCAACAAGAAGCCTGTGCGTCACAACAAAGAGTAGCCCCCGCTCTCTGCAACTAGAAAAAGGCTGAGCACACCAATGAAGACCCAACACAGCTAAAAATAAATTTTTAAAAAACCCTCTAAATTTAGAAACAAAATTATAGAAGCATATGAAGAAAAAAACAAAGAAGTTTGAGGTAGATAAACCCTTACTAAGCATGATATTAAATTCAAAAGCCATAAAGGAGAAAACAGACTGATTTTACAAAAATTCAAAACTTTTGTATGATAAAAGATACCAAAACCAACCAGGAGGTCAAGGAATTCCAGAATGGTATACATACTGTGACAAGAGAATTTAATTGTATTACAAATGTATGACATAACCTCACTGAAAGGCATAGGAGAAAAATGCGCTGATGGAGTAACGCTGGAAAACACGTTTTGACTGGAAACTGCAAGGCTAAAGATAAGAAAAATTCAACTTTCTAGTTTATCTACTTAAACTTTCTAGTTTATCTATTTATGTCATTTCACAAATGACAAAATACAGGCTCTTGCTATAATATAAATGTGCTGTCCCTCCCACCTGAAGATGACAGTATTTACATAAGGTCAGATAATACTGTAATTTTCTAATAGTGGTGATGAATCTATGCTTAGCTCACCCAAAGACCCTCTTTGCGATCAAAGAAATAATTTTAAAACGTCTATGGTCTCCTAACAGTAATCCATATAAAGAAAACTAGAGCACTGAGGAATCTAATTTATCAGTCTTCATTTTATTAGCGCCACAGAGTAACAAACTTAGCTAGAGAACTAAAAAAAAAAGCCCTGGAGCAAAATTTTAAAATATACCATAATGGCCTTTCAAGTAAGAACTACACTTTTTTACTTTCTATTTACTACAGTGCCAACTCGGTACAAAGAGTATGTACTCATAAATAGAAATGGAGAAAATGTACTTAAAGACATATCTACCTAACAAAAACGTCTGGGGGAGGAAAATGTGTTATCAACTAATTTTGTACCTTTCATAGCCCATTGTTAGCCTTGATTTGGGCAATTATGTCCTCCTGTAAGTCAGGGATAGGAAACCTTGGCATTAGAGGCAGGTAAACTAAAAGGATACAGACAGGTTTCACTGGATTACAAAAAGGATGGGTTCAAACAATACAATCCAGAAACTGACAGAATGTAAAATAGTACAGCTAGTTTGGAAAACAGTCTAGCAGTTCCTCAAAAGGTTAAACATAGAGTTACTATTACATATAATCCAGAAATTCCATTCCTGACTATATAACCAAGAGAAATGAAAACTTATGTCCAATGAAAACTTGGACATGAATGTTCCTAACAGCATTATTCAAAATAGCCAAAAAGTGGAAACAACCCCAGTGTCCATGAACAGATGAACAGATAAATATAATAATGATAAATAAAATGATGAATGATAAAATAAATCCATACAATGAAACATTCAGCAGTAAAAGGGAATGAAGTACTTATACATGCTAACACAGATGAATCTTGAAAAGATTATCCTAAATGAAAGAAGCCAGTCACAAAGGACCACATATTTTATGAATCCATTTACATGCAATATCCACAAATAGGTCAATAGGAAAGTAGATTAGTAGTTGCCTAGGACTGCGGGAGGGAGGGAATTGAAGGGTGACTGCTAATGGGTACAGAATTTCTTTTTGGAGTGATGAAAATGTTCTAAAATTGACTCTGGTGATAGTTGCAAAACTCTGTGAATATACTAAAACCCATCAAATTGTATACTTTAAAATGGATGTGAATTGTATCTCAATAAAGTTGTCATTTAAAAAAATGACAATCTTACGGGCATGTTATGACTAAAGGTTACACAAAAAGGAAGAACCACTGGCAAATTCATGAATCAGAGCTCTACTTGTGCCTCTGCTTTAAAAAAAAAAAAAAAATCAGTCTTTAAATATAACAGAGCAAAGGAATACATATAACCCAATACACAAATTCAGAATATCCAGGCTCAAGGCTCAGTTCTGAGAGTTAATTCACTGTATGTCTACTTCTCTACATCTGTTTTCTCAACTGTAAAAGAAAACTATGACTATTTCACAGGCCTGCTGTGAAGATGAAATTGGTGGTGGTAGTGGGGCGGGTGGCAAGGGAGAGCGAATGAGAGAGAGGTGTTTATGAAAGACAAACACATTGTTAAATTTTAATGTTACCACCAAAAGCAGCAAAAACAAAGCTGAATTTCCAAAATTTCAAAGACAAGATTAAGAAATACCACCTTCTAGATAAGAAAATTATATTATGCATCTCAAATGTCATTCCAGAACTATTCTTATATGACTTTCAAGTATATAACTATAGTGCCTCCTAAGTTTTAACAAGAGGCTAAATCATACTAGGGCTTGGTAAACTATAATCTTGGGAATAATAAATCCAACAGAAGTCTGCATGAAGCCTATAAAAAGGAAGATGTTTTTGTCAGAATTTATCCACCACTGTCAAACAAAGCATATCATTCTCTTTACTAGAAAGTCATACTCTATATTCTAGAAGGGGAAAGGGCTTGATCATAACCTGGATGAAATTATACACAAAAAATATTTAATGCTATTTTCTTTGTGCTTACCAAGTCTTTTTTTTTTTTTTTTTTTGCAGTACACGGGCCTCTCACTGTTGTGGCCTCTTCCGTTGCGGAGCACAGGCTCCGGACGCGCAGGCTCAGTGTCCATGGCTCACGGGTCCAGCCGCTCCGCGGCATGTGGGATCTTCCCAGACCGGGGCACGAACCCGTGTCCCCTGCATCGGCAGGGGGACTCTCAACCACTGCGCCACCAGGGAAGCCCACAGTCATCTAATTATTAATTTTACTTCCAGAACTTGACATAAGGAAATGAGTATGTGGAGAGTGAGAGTAAGCATTCTAAATCACTAGAAACTAGAAAGGTAAATACCCGTGGCAGAGACAACTGCCTGCCCCACCATTGCATGTGGGGTGTGACTTGCGATGGGAGGCAAAAAACATGTCTTTTAAGTTCACAGGTACCCGTCCAAAAGAAGTCACATCTGGACCTAGTAGAAACTAGTGGGCATCAGATTCTGGATTTGATCTGGATGCAGCAACTGATGGAAGCTGGGGCTGTTTCTCTTAAGAGGAATGTGTGGGGTAAGGAGTTACATCTTGTTCTTTAGATGTGAAAAATGAAACAGGTGAACCAAAGAGAAGATTATTGTAGATTCACTTATAAATATTCAGTGGTCTTTTTCCTGTTCCTGGGCACACAGGATGCTATAAACTGAACGTCTGTGTCTTCCCCCAAAATTCATATTTTGAAATTTTATCCCCAATATGATGAAATTTGGAGGTGGGGCTTTTGGGGTGATTAGGTCATGAGGGTGGAGCCCTCATGAATGGGATTAGAGGCCTCCTGGGAATTCCCTGGCAGTCCAGTGGTTAGGAGGTTCACTGCCGGGGGCCCAGGTTCAATCCCTGGTCAGAGGAACTAAGATCCCGCAAGCCGTGCAGCAAAAAAATTAAAAAATAAATTAAAAAAAGAAAGAGATCTCCTTTTCCCTTTCCACCATGTGAGGTCACAGCAAAAAGATGGCAGTCTATGAACCAGGTAGCAGGCCCTTACCACACACCGAATCTGCTGGCGCCTTGATTTTGGACTTCCCAGCCCCCAGAACTGTGAGAAATCAATTTCTATTGTTTATGAGCCACCAATTCTATAGCATTTTGTTACAGTAGCCAGAATAGACTAAGACACAGATTGATGGCATTTTCCAGACCCCCTTGCTGTCAGGTTGGAGCCATCCACATAAGCCACTTCTACAACTACCCCTTAAAAACATCTCATGTGATTCTCCAATCCTCTCTTCCGTTTCTTTGGCAACCATGGAGGCCACAGTTGAAGATAATAGCATCACAAGATGAAAGAAGCCTTCATGGAAGACTGGCCCAGGAAAGCTGTCAATCCACATGAGACTAATGTGAGAGAAAAATACACTGCAGATTCATTCTCCAATGTTAAATGCCTACAGTGAGAATTCTAGTTCATATTCACGCTATCATTCATTCAACTGACTGTTCTCTACCAAGCCCTCCTGAAAGGGAATACAATGATAAACAAAATACAGTCCTTGACCTCAAGGAAGTTATAGTCTGGTTGAAAAGAAATAGATAATTTCTAAAACAGTGAAACAGGGACTTCCCTGGTGGCACAGGGGTTAAGAATCCGCCTACCAATGCAGGGGACACAGGTTCGAGCCCTGGTCCAGGAAGATCCCACATGCCGCGGAGCAACTAAGCCCGTGAGCCACAACTGCTGAGCCCGTGTGCCATAACTACTGAAGCCCGTGCGCCTAGAGCCTGTGCTCCACAACAAGAGCAGCCACCGCATGCAAGGAAGAGTAGCCCCTGCTCGCCACAACTAGAGAAAGCCCACACGCAGCAACGAAGACCCAACGCAGCCAAAAATAAATAAAATTTTTAAGAAGTAATAAATAAAACAGTGAAATAATGATTCTGATAGAAGTTCAAGGTTCTATGGAACACAAAGAAGGAGCACCAAACCCAGTCTTTTTACTGGGGAGAGTCTAGAGAATTAGAACTCATTTGAAATAACTTAGGTACCTGCTTATAAATGTGGAAATAAAACATTTTTAATTGATATGGTATCCTTTATAGTTTGAAAATTACCCTCCTTTTTTTTTTTTTTTTTTTTTGCGGTACGCGAGTCTCTCATTGTTGTGGCCTCTCCTGTTGCGGAGCACAGGCTCCGGACGCGCAGGCTCAGCGGCCATGGCTCACGGGCCCAGCCGCTCCGCAGCATGTGGGATCCTCCCAGACCGGGGCACAAACCCGTGTCCCCTGCATCGGCAGGCGGACTCTCAACCACTGTGCCACCAGGGAAGCCAAAGCGATAAGACAAAAAGAAATTAGGGGTTGAGTACAGTCATTCTCTCTTAGCCACTTATTCCATCCTTTTATTCTCCAAGACAAAAATACAAATTTTAGGGTCCTTTTCATTGCTCTCAATCAACAATATTTCCCAAGCTTCACTCCTTTTCCATGTTTTAGCCTAGAGTACACTGTGGTTGTAATCATGTACCACCTCTTTTGTCTACAGTATTACTAATTTCTTTTTAATATTTAAATACAAAAGGCACATATGCTCATATTTTTAGAAACCCAAACCATACAGATATGTATAAAATAAAATATAAAAGACCTTATTCTGCCCCCAAACCTCCATGACTTCAGTATTAAGTTTTGTGTATATTCTTCTAAAAATTTTTCCTATGTATATATGTCCTTTTAAAACTTGAGCTCAAAGAGCACCCTGATAGCTATAAAGGAGTTTTTTAAGTGCTTCCAGTTTGCCAGGAACAGTGTTAATTTATACCTCCTATCCTAAAACCGAGTTTGGTTAGTGCCTCCTTTCACTCTACAAAAGAGTTCTAGTTTGGACAATAATATGAGCTGCTTCAGAGTAGCTGAGAAAGATGAAGACTAGGGTAAAAAGATGGAGTGATTTCAAGGTAAGTGATGACCATAGATAGAACCATTTCTGACTGCAGAGGATTGAGGACTGACTGGCAATAGGGGAAAGTGAAAGAGAACCTGAGGCTAGGATTTATGTTGTATTGTGAACAATGACTGGAACAATCTTGAGATAGAGCTAGCAAGTAGTACAGAAACAAGAAAGGGATAACTCAATAAGGAAGAGACAATGTGATTAAAATAACTCCAATAGTAATGCTCATCAGCAACATCTCTCTTTATACACAAGTAAACAGCAGGGTTAAAAATCTTGGCTTTATTCAAGATATGGAAACAACCTAAATGTCCATCGACAGATGAATGGATAAAGAAGGTATGGTGTGTGTGTGTGTGTGTGCGCGCGCGTGTGTGTGTGCGCGCACGCGCACACACGCGCGTGTGTGTGTATAATGGAATACTACTCAGCCATGAAAAAGAATGAAATAATGCCATTTGCAGCAACATGGATGGACCTAGAGATACCACACTAAGTGAAGTAAGCTGGAAAAGAAAGACAAATGCCATATGATATCACTTATATGTGGAATCTAAAACACGATGCAACTGAACTTATCTATGAAACAGAAACAGACTCAGACATAGGGAACAGACTTGTGGCTGCCAAGGGGGAGGGGAGTTGGGGAGGGATGGATTGGGAGTCTGGGATCAGAAGATGCAAATTATTATATATACGTATAACTAATCACTTTGCTGTATACCAGAAATTAACATAACGTTGTATATACCTCATAAACTATACCTCAATAAAATAATTTTTTTTTTAAATCATGGCTTTATCATCAGCAACTTGGGACAGGACCATTATTTCCACTCAAGTTTTAGATTTCTACTACAGCCTGTGAAAATTAGCTTTACTCCTCAACATCTGACATTTACTCTTCTTATTCTAATTATTTTTAACAGTTAATAAATGCTCTATATTTTCTTAGATTCTATATTTGTCTGTTCGGCACCCACTAATCACAGTGCCAAACTAAGAGCCAAAGTTGCTTACATCTCCCCTGCAATCTAGAGCCTATATTCTGAACCATACTCTGAACCATATTCCCCTGCTGTGAAATCAACCCAGTGCCAGATACCTAGTGATAGCTTCTATACCCCAAAACCCTCTGGAATTATTCAAACTAGCCAATCCTAAATAAACAATTACCCTATGTTACGTTGCTTCACCTTGCCTGTGGAAACCTCAATTAAGGCTGTAGCCTATGCATTCTCTTACAATTCCCCTATGCATCTCTGCCTCCTGAATGACACTGGTGCTTACCCCCGTGACCCTGTGTGGTCTGCTACATCTCTCATCTCTAAGAGAAATGTAACATGAAATTTTTAAAAAAAATAAATTTATTTATTTATTTGGCTGCGTTACATCTTCGTTGTTGCACATGGGCTTTCTCTAGTTGCGGCGAGCAGGGGCTACTCTTCGTTGTGGTGCGCGGGCTTCTCATTGTGGTGGCTTCTCTTGTAGCAGAGCACAGGCTCTAGGCTCCCAGGCTTCAGGAGTCGTAGCACACAGACTCAGTAGTTGTGGCACACAGGCTTAGTTGCTCCGCGGCACGTGGGAGCTTCCCGGACCAGGGCTCGAACCAGTGTCCCCTGCAGTGGCAGGCGGATTCTTAACCAGTGTGCCACCAAAGAAGTCCAAACTTTCTTTTTTCTTCTTTTTTTCAATGGCACTGACCTCTTCATGTAGTCACTCAATCACCTTTACAAATTTATAAATTAAGACCCAGGTACAAATCAATTAAAAAAAAAGATGCCTCATGACAATCACCATTTATAGTCAGCAGAAAATTTGTGGGTTTAAAAAAAATTTTTTTTTAGTATTTAAAAAAAAATTTCTTTTTTTAATTTTTTGGCCACATCACTTGGCTTGTGGGATCTCAGTTCCCAACCAGGGATCGAACCCAGGTCCCTGGCAGTGGAAGCACAGAGTCCTAGTGACTGGACTACCAGGGAGTTCCCAGAAAATTTGTTTTTAAAGCACTTTAATTTCTTAACTCTCTCTGAAGTAACAATCAGATTTTGCACATCATATTATAGATACTGAACAGAACAGCAAACAAATGAAGCAGAGAGGAAAAAATGACTCACCAGCAGGTCAGCTTCACAATTCTCATTACCTTAAATAGGTAAGGAGTGACTAACAACAATACTCATTTCAACAGTATGTCAACACTTACATAAGTCTTTTGAAACTATGACTAGACCTTTGTCTTACTATATTAAAAACTCAATGACAGAATCTTCTTTGGTACATTTAGTGTCTCTAATTCAGCTATTTGTTCTTATAGTGTATATCTTAGATACACCGCTGAGGATGATTTTTAACCCTACCGTTTCCCTGATTATTAATGTTCCACCAGGGATATGGGATGACATTTTAAATGTTTCAAAAGGTCCTTTTACCAACTGCTTATGTCTTCCTAGTTTTATACTTAAGTGAGGGGCTAAAAGACTAATAGCAAAAGAATCACCAGTATGTCTCAACATAAAGTAAAATATTAAAAATGTATCACTGATGTAAAGAATACATCTACAACATGAAAAACATACCCTATTATCTGCTTTCAAAATTCAAAGTTTTTTAGGTTGGATTTTCATAGGGAGGTAAACATGTACCACTCTATATTCTCTCTTAATATAAAATGCAAGAGGCTCATTCAGGAGAGCAAATTGAATCAGTATTTATCTAATTTCAGAAAAAGAAGGTCAAGCCAAAAGGAAAAGATTCTTTAACACAAAAGTATCTTAATAGAATGATTACTATTACCTTCCTTTTTTAAATGCTAAGGGTCAAAAGCACTTAGGAAAAAACAAAAAAGCCATGGCAAGGCAATAAATCTGTATCACTTGGGGACATTTAAAATGATTTTATTTATTTATGTTAAATATTTAAAAGAAATTAAGAATTCAACCTATTCTCGAGGGTCTTATCTATTTTTAAGAATTAGCTAGTGGTCAAATTATACTTTCTTCAACTACTACTACTACTTAAAAAAAAATTAAGTCAGGGAAATTTAGGTAATGATAAAACTAGATTTTCTGGCAGAAATGGTATATACTGTTTGGTAAATAGATGTCCTCTTTTATTTTCTAAAAACTGTAAGAGTAGCCATTGCTTTTTTTAAATGACACTTCTAAAGACAATATTTATTTTGTAATGCTAAATTTTCTAAGCAAGTCCTTGGCATTAAGTTAGCAAAATATGAATTTAGGAACACAGAACATCGTTTCTTAGAAGGAAAGTATTAAGGAGTCCTTTCCTTAATTTTATTTCTGATTTAGAATCTGTAGTACAACTGAATAATATTTAACATCTCTTAAGATTAGCTTTTCTACAATCAACTTTAAATTGTTAAAGGAAATACTTACTGGTTGCTCTGGTAAATCTTGCTCTTCTTCCATGAGGACCAATATTTCTTTATTACACTTATGTGACTGGACTGCAAGTGTCTCTCAGCAGTCTTCACAGTCTATTTAAAAAAGAGGGGGGATTCAAAACTTTATGTACTCTTAAAGCATTATCATTGAGGCCATCAGAGAATAATTTTAAAAATATTTTGCTACCTCAATCTTTCTACGTGAGCTCCAATCTCAAAATCTCAAATCTGCACGTGGCTTTTCAAAATGGACATGCTGCACCAAGTCAGGATAGGTTTACACAATGACTTTTATAATTCCTTGCAAAAGCCAACACGTGGAACCACTTCTGCTGTACTTAAAAACATGGTTACTATAGTGCCCAACGCATTAAACACTTTATAGCAGCCATGTGCAATTAACTAAAACACAACTTTTTTTAGAATTAGGGTTACATTAAAAAATGATAAAAACTAGCTTAGCCAGTCAAGAAGTTATGATAACATCTAACCTGCTTTAATGGGGAACATTTACATAACTGTTAACACACAATCACTTTAAATAGGGCAAACTGGAATATCAAATAAATATTTTCGCAACCAACTATCTGTATATATGTAATCAGCTTAAAGGAAAACTCAACTCTTCTGGATCTATCTTAATAATGCAGATAAATAAGTAAAGTGAAACACTGAATTTTAGAATTAAGGAAAATAATCATGTAGAGCTAGGACCCAATTTATCCTGAAATAGCTCCACTACATGTATTGCCTAGTCAATTATTTAAGCAAAATCTTTACCTTCTCAGACCCTGCTCTTCCTGTCCTGGTTTTCAAACTAAGAAAGAGAAATAGGACACTAAGCCCCACATTTACTGGTAAGAACACCTTATTGTGCCCTGCTGCCGAGTGAGACAGAAAGATGTTAGAAAACTAAATAATTATAAAAACTATAAACTCCATTTCTATTTAACAAAAATGAAAGTAGCACTTCTCCAAAACAGATGTGATTGTTTATGCCTTTAATTAAGGTCACACCTGTTTTCACTTATTTTACCAACCACTGTAACCAACTTAAAAGACAAAGCTAAAGCAAGTATAGAATCTTATTGCAGAAGTAATGAATAAAAACGGAAATGAAAAACTTCACTTACACCAATTTACCACCACTCCACTAATACTGCTCTATTCTGGTGTAATACAACACACTTTATTTTAGAGTCACACTCTAGAATGGGAAAAGGAGAGAAAACACATATAGGGGACACAATCAGACACAAAATTGTCCAACTCTGACACAGCTTTCCTCCCTGCCCCGATCTAGAATGTCAAAAGAAAAAAAAATTTAAAGGTCAGAAGAACTTGATGCTCAATGCACTCACGTGTAACTCATACACAGAGCCTCAAAAGCTAAGTTTTCATACTACATGACGTAGATAACTAGTACTGCAGAATTACAGCAGGCAATAACTAAAGCTCACAGGAGCTATCTTCCCTGCATTTGTTTTGCTCTACTCACAAGACCCACAACCAATGTGACATGAAACTGATTCACAATTGTGAAAGATGAACTGTTTTTTTGTTTTACCAGCTTATATCTGTTTTAGTTTTAAAATGAAATGTCTTGTCTTTATGGGATTTTAACACTGTCAATGTACATAATGTATTTAATACATATATGATTTCATCCCAAAAGAAAAAGCAAACTAGGGTCAAATCATTAGAGAAATGTAATGCCTTTAATACCTCATTTGTTAAACTTTTGTGTGACCAGATCTCTTCTAAACAAAAAGTGATAATATCCCAGGTTTTACTCAATTGAAAGCCATAACTGTAATGACTGCAATCTCTAATTAGTAGATTCTCAGCAAAGGAGAAGGAAGGGATATTCTTTCTCATGGAGGAAGGGTTATAAATCTACGCCTAAACAAGAGGAAAGTAAGAAAAATTGTGTTAAAAAAAAAAAGAAAAAAAGGTACTAATAACATGTCCTTTAATTTTTGTTTTAAACACAGAAATGAATTTATTTTAAAAATATGAACAATGTTAAAGGAGAACATAGATTTTTTTATAAATCAAAAGGGGTCATGGGTTTTATTTATTTATTATTATTATTTTTTTTTTTGCGGTCCACGGGCCTCTCACCGTTGTGGCCTCTCCTGTTGCGGAGTACAGGCTCCGGACGTGCAGGCTCAGCGGCCATGGCTCACGGGCCCAGCCGCTCCGCGGCATGTGGGATCTTCCCGGACCAGGGCACGAACCCATGTCCCCTGCATCAGCAGGCAGACTCTCAACCACTGCGCCACAAGGGAAGCCCGGTCATGGGTTTTAAAAGGTAAGAAATACTACTCTTAATAGTGGGGAAATAAATTCTCAAGCCATATAAAAAAAATGTTAAAATCTTGAATTTTGTTTCTTAGGAATATGGTAATATTACAGTGATTTTATAACAGAAAGGGAACAGCTTTCTATTTTTCTTGAGATAAATTCTATAAGTTGAAAGAAGACCTTCTTTAAGGGAAAAGATTGGAAGACATTCTTTTCTACCTCTATTTCTTCTTTGAAAATAAGCACCTTTTGTTGTTTCCATCTTAAAAATCACCTTTATCTTCTTCATTTTTCAATTTAGGGAAAGAAAAGGGTCACAGATAATTTCTACATTTGGAAAAAAACCTTAAAAAAATCAAGTAATTAATCAATGACCACCAATAATTTTGATAATTTTAAAACAAAAAAAAAGGCAACCTACAAAGGATGCATATGATTTATTAAAGAATTTCTGGGATTCTACTGGCAACATGTGATATATCTGAAGTTTGTAAACATACATTCTGGTACACTTGTATATAAAATATATTAATAATGACTATAAATTATGTAATTCCATTACAACATGCATCTAAGATACTACTTTCCATCAATATAGGATTCTTCCTTCCTTCCAATATTTTGTAATGTCAAACACCTAAAATATACTAGATAAAAGAACGCAAGTATTTATCATGCTTCTAGCATTTATCAATGTGATAATAAAACTTTTAATATTAAGATCTTACACCATTTTCTACAAGTGGCACATGCTTACAATCGAAAGTCACATTTACTAACCACCAGATGAAAGTGTTATATAACACACACAAGGTGCTCCAGTACTGGATAATAAAAAAAAGTACAGAATTACCATACAAACCTTAGTTTTCTCACTTCCATGTACCAGTTCTAGAGTTTAATTGTGTATTTTGATATTTTCTTACCATTAATATAACCTGACATTGAGAATGGCTCAAGATGGTGGAATAGAACGACATGCGCATACACCCTCTTGCGAGAGCACCACAATCACAACTAACTGCTCAACAATCATCAACAGTAAGACACCGGAACTCACCAAAAAAGATAGCCACATCCAAAGATAAAGGAGAAGCTGTAATGAGACATTAGGAGGGGCGCAATCACAATAAAATCAAATCCCGTAACTGCTGGGTGGGTAACTCACAGACTGGAGAACACTTATACCACAGAAGTCCTCCCACTGGAGTGAAGGTTCTGAGTCCCACGTCAGGCTTCCTAACCTGGGGGTCCAGAACCAGGAGGAGGAATTCCCACAGAATCAGACTTTGAAGGCTAGCGGGATTTGACTGCAGAATTTTGACAGGACTGGGAGAAACAGAGGCTCCACTCTTGGAGGGTACACACAAAGTAGTGTGTGCGTCAGGACCCAGGGGAAGGAGCACTGACCCCATAGGAGACTGAACCAGACCTACCTGCTAGTGTTGGAGGGTCTCCTGCAGAGGCGGGGGGTGGCTGTGGCTCACCGTGGGGACAAGGACACTGGCAGCAGAAGATCTGGGAAGTATTGCTTGGTGTGAGCCCTCCCGTAATCCGCCATTAGCCCCACCAAAGGGCCTACAGGCTCCAGTGCTGGGACAGCTCAGGCCAAACAACCAACAAGGAGGGAACTCAGCCCAACCCATTAGCGAACAAGCAGATTAAAGTTTTACTGAGCTCTGCCCACCAGAGCAACACCCAGCTCTACCCATCACCAGTCTCTCACATCAGGAAGCTTGCAAAGGCTTGTAGATAGCCTCATCCACCAGAGAGCAGACAGCAGAAGCAAGAAGAACTAAAATCCTGCAGCCTGTGGAACGAAAACTACACTAACAGAAAGACAAAATGAAAAGGCAGAGGACCATGTACCAAATGAACAATAAAACCCCAGAAAAACCACTAAATGAACTGGAGATAGGCAACCTTCCAGAATAAGAATTCAGAATAATGACAGTGAAGATGATCCAGGACCTCAGAAAAAGAATGGAGGCAAAGATCGAGAAGATGCAAGAAATGTTTAACAAAGACCTAGAACAATTAACAAATACCGAGAAGAATTAAAAAACAAACAAACAGAGATGAACAATACAATAACTGAAATGAAAAATACACTAGAAGGAATCAATAGCAGAATAACTGAGGCAGAAGAACGGATAAGTGACCTGGAAGACAGAATGGTGGAATTCACTGCTGCAGAACAGAATAAAGAAAAAAGAATGAAAAGAAATGAAGACAGCCTAAGAGACCTCTGGCACAACATTAAACGCAACAATATTCACATTATAGGGGTCCCGGAAGATGGGAGAGAGAAAGGACCCGAGAAAATATCTGAAGAGATTACAGTCAAAAACTTCCCTAACATGGGAAAGGAAATGGCCACCCAAGTGCAGGAAGTGCAGAGAGTCCCAGGAAGGGTAAACCCAAAGAGAAACACACTGAGGCACATAGTTATCAAACTGACAAAAATTAAAGACAAAAAACATTATTGAAAGCAGCAAGGGAAAAAACGACAAATAACATACAAGGGAACTCCCATACGGTTAACAACTGATTTCACAGCAGAAACTTTACAAGCCAGAAGGGAGTGGCAGGATACATTTAAAGTGATGAAAGGGAGGAACCTACAACCAAGATTACTCTACCTGGCAAGGATCTCATTCAGATTCGATGGAGAAATCAAAAGCTTTACAGACAAGCAAAAGCTAAGAAAATTCAGCACCACCAAACCAGCTCTACAACAAATGCTAAAGGAACTTCTCTAAGTGGGAAACACAAGAGGAGAAAAGGACCTACAAAAACAAACCCAAAACAATTAAGAAAATGGTACTAGGAACATACATATCGATAACTAGTTTAAAAGTGAATGGATTAAATGCTCCAACCAAAAGACACAGGCTTGCTGAATGGATACAAAAACAAGACCCATCTATATGCTGTCTACAAGAGACCCACTTCAGATCTAGGGACACATACAGACTGAAAGTGAGGGGATGGAAAAAGATATTCCATGCAAATGAAAATCAAAAGAAAGCTGGAGTAGCAATACTCATATCAGATAAAATACACTTTAAAATAAAGAATGTTACAGGAGACAAGGAAGGACACTATATAATGATCAACAGATCAACCCAAGAAGAAGATATAACAATTACAAATATATATGCACCCAACACAGGAGCACCTCAATACATAAGGCAACTGCTAACAGCTATAAAAGAGGAAATCGACAGTAACACAATAATACTGGGGGATTTTAACACCTCACTTACACCAATGGACAGATCATCCAGACAGAAAATTAATAAGGAAACACAAGCCTTAAATGACACAATAGACCAGATAGATTTAATTGATATTTATAGGACATTCCATCCAAACACAGCAGATTACACTTTCTTCTCAACTGCGTACAGAACATTCTCCAGGACAGATCACATCTTGGGTCACAAATCAAGCCTTGGTAAATTTAAGAAAAAGGAAAACATATCAAGCATCTTTTCTGACCACAACGCTATGATATTAGAAATCAATCACGGGAAAAAAACATAAAAAACACAAACACATGGAGGCTAAACAATACGTTACTAAAACCAAGAGATCACTGAAGAAATCAAAGAGGAAACCCAAAAGATACCTAGAGACACATGACAATGAAAACACGACGATCCAAAACCTATGGGATGCAGCAAAAGCAGTTCTAAGAGGGAAGTTTGTAGCAATACAAGCCTACTGCAAGAAACAAGAAAAATCTCAAACAATCTAACTTTACACCTAAAGAAACTAGAGAAAGAAGAACTAAGAAAACCCAAAGTTAGCAGATGGAAAGAAATCATACAGATCAGAGCAGAAATAAATGAAATAGAAACAAAGAAAACAATAGCAAAGATCAATAAAACTAAAGGCTGGTTCTTTGAGAAGATACACAAAATTGATAAACCATTAGCCAGACTCATCAAGAGGGAGAGAACTCAAATCAATAAAATTAGAAATGAAAAAGGAGAAGCTACAATAGACACCGGAGAATACAAAGCATCCTAAGAGACTATTATAAGCAACTCTATGCCAATAAAATGGACAACTTGGAAGAAATGCACAAATTCTTAGAAAGGTATAACCTTCCAAGACTGAACCAGGAGAAACAGAAAATATGAACAGACCAATCACAAGTAATGAAATTGAAACTGTGATTAAAAATCTTCCAACAGGGCTTCCCCGGTGGCGCAGTGGTTGAGAGTCCGCCTGCCGATGCAAGGGACATGGGTTCGTGCCCCGGTCCGGGAAGATCCCACATGCCATGGAGCGGCTGGGCCCGTGAGCCATGGCTGCTGAGCCTGCGCGTCCGAAGCCTGTGCTCCGCAATGGGAGAGGCCACAACAGTGAGAGGCCCACGTACCACACACAAAAAAAAAACTGCAGAGGAAGGAACACTCCCAAACTCATTCTATGAGGCCAGCATCATCCTGATACCAAAACCAGACAAAGATACTACAAAAAAAGAAAATTACAGACCAATATCACTGATGAATATAGATGCAAAAATCCTCAACAAAATAGTAGCAAACAGTCCAAGAACACAGTAAAAGGATCATACACCATGATCAAGTGGGATTTATCCCAGGGATGCAAGGATCCTTCAATATACGCAAATCAATGTGATACACCATATTAACAAATTAAGGAATAAAAACCATATGATCATCTGAACAGATGAAGAAAAAGCTTTTGACAAATTCAACACCCATTTGATAAAAACTCTCCAGAAAGTGGGCATAGAGGGAACCTACCTCAACATAATAAAGGCCATATACAACAAACCCGCAGCAAACATCATTCTCAATGGTGAAAAACTGAAAGCATTTCCTCTAAGATCAGGAACAAGACAAGGATGTCCACTCTCACACTATTATTCAACATAGTTTTGGAAGTCCTAGCCATGGCTATCAGAGAAGAAAAAGAGATAAAAGGAATACAAATTGGAAAAGAAGAAGTCAAACTGTCACTGTTTGCAGATGACATGATACTATACATAGAGAATCCGAAAGATGCCACCAGAAAACTACTAGAGCTTGTCAATGAATTTGGTAAAGTAGCAGGATACAAAATTAATGCACAGAAATCTCTTGCATTCCTATACACTAACAATGAAAGATCAGAAAGAGAAATCAAGGTAACAATCCCATTCACCACTGCAACAAAAAGAATAAAATACCTAGGAATAAACCTACCTAAGGTGGTAAAAGACCTGTACTCAGAAAACTATAAGACACTGATGAAAGAAATCAAGGATGACAAAAACAAGATCGAGAAATATACCATGTTATTGGATTGGAAGAATCAATATTATGAAAATGACTGTATTACCCAAAGCAATCTACAGATTCAATGCAATCCCTATCAAATTACCAATGGCATTTTTTACAGGACTAGAACAAAGATATCTTAAAATTTGTATGGAGACACAAAAGACCCCAAATAGCCAAAGCAATCTATAGGGGAAAAAATGGAGCTGGAGGAATCAGACTCCCTGAATTCAGACTACACTACAAAGCTACAGTAATCAAGACAATATGGTACTGGCACAAAAACAGAAATATAGATCAATGGAACAGGAAAGAAAGCCCAGAGATAAACCCACACACCTATGTTCAACTAATCTATGACAAAGGAGGCAAGAATATACAATGGAGAAAAGACAGCCTCTTCAATAAGTGGTGCTGGGAAAACCACTGGGACAGCTACATGTAAAAGAATGAAATCAGAACACTCCCTAACACAATACACAAAAATAAACTCAAAATGGATTAGAGACCTAAATGCAAGACCAGACACTACAAAACTCTTAGAGGAAAACATAGGAAGAACACTCTTTGACATAAATCACAGCAAGATCTTTTTTGATCCACCTCCTAGAGTAACGGAAATAAAAACAAAAATAAACAAATGGGTCCTAATGAAATTTAAAAGCTTTTGCACAGCAACAGAAACTATAAACAGGATGAAAAGACAACCCTTAGAATGGGAGAAAATATTTGCAAATGAATCAACAAAGGATTAATCTCCAAAATATATAAACAGCTCCTGCAGCTCAATATTAAAAAAAACAAACAACCCAATCCAAAAATGGGCCGAAGACCTAAATAGACATTTCTCCAAAGAAGACATACAGATGGACAAGAGGCACATGAAAAGCTGCTCAACATCACTAATTATTAGAGAAACACAAATCAAAACTACAATGAGGTATATATCACCTCACACCGGTCAGAATGGCCATCATCAAAATATCTACAAACAATAAATGCTGGAGCGGGTGTGGAGAAAAGGGAACCCTCTTGCACTGTTGGTGGGAATGTAAATTGATACAGCCACTATGAAGAACAGTATGGAAGTTTCTTCAAAAACTATAAATAGGATTACCATATTACCCAGCAATCCCACTACTTGGCATATACCCAGAGAAAACCATAATTCAAAAAGAGTTATGCACCACAATGTTCATTGCAGCACTATTTACAATAGCCAGGACATGGAAGCAACCTAAATGCCCATTGATAGATGAATAGATAAAGAAGATGTGGTACATATATACAGTGGAACATTACTCAGACATAAAAAGGAACGAAATTGGGTCATTTGTAAAGCCGTGGATGGATCTAGAGACTGTCACACAGAGTGAAGTCAGTAAGAGAAAAACAAATATCATATCTTAACACATATATGTAGAATCTAGGAAGACGGTACAGATGAACCAGTTTGCAAGGCAGAAATAGACACAAAGATGTAGAGAACAAACGTATGGACACCAAGAGGGAAAGCGGGGTGGGGTGAGGGGGGCAGTGGTGGTGGTATGAATTAGGCGATTGGGATTGACATATATACACTAATATGTATAAAATAGATAACTAATAAGAAGAACCTGCTGTATAAAAAAATAAAATAAAATTATATATATATATATATATATATATATATATAACCTGCCATAATTCTACGTTCAATGAGATTCATCTTTTGAAATACCCAATAATATAATGGCTTGACATAGAAGTGGAAAGTGGATACTTAATGTAGTGTAAATGCATATAATTTTAACTTAGTCAAACAGCCAATGAAATAACATAACATACTCTGAGTTAACTTTTTGTTTTAAGTACCTTCAAGGCATTTGGATAGTAATGTCTTTTCATAATTTTCTAGTTTCAATTCTTACTGTTGGCTTCTAAATACAGCTGTTTTACCACCTTTTTTGGAGAGAATTTATCAGTATCCACATGCCTTCATGGGCAGAAATCTGGGAAAACCTGTAACTGAGTACAGAAATAGTATTTCCTAAGACTTCACATTTCCCTACCTGCAAATACTAACAATGAAAAAATAGGAATTTTGGTTTGTTTGAAAAGATCACATAATTTTAAACATTGTGATTGCACACGCTCATAAAGCAGGATTCTTTTGTAATATGACAGTCATAATTTTTATTTTTAATACTTAAAAATTACAAGGGAAATAAAAAGTAACAAATATTTTATTTCAAAATTCTCATTAGATTCCTACCTCAAAATTTCTGTTTTGTACCAATTTCAACATACTATTTACCCTGTAATTATAAATGGCCACAAGCAAGAACTTAGATTACTTCAATATGTTATTATAGCTCTTAAGTATAGGAAGGGGAAATATATATACTGTGTATATACATATTTATATTTTAAAACACAGAATAAAGGTCAAATTGTTTTCAATGAAAGCAAAGTATACATCACTCTTAATTACAACATCACGAGAAGTGTCAAAATAGAGAACAGTCTCATTATAGGTCCTAGAAGGGGAATTTGCATATGGCAAAGTGTGCACAGAGATATTCAGGAGTTAACTGAATATCTTTTTTTTTTTTTTTTTTTTTTTTTTGCGGTACACGGGCCTCTCACTGTTGTGGCCTCTCCCGCTGCGGAGCACAGGCTCCGGACGCGCAGGCTCAGCAGCCATGGCTCACGGGCCCAGCTGCTCTGCGGCATGTGGGACCATCCCGGACCGGGGCACGAACCCGCATCCCCTGCAATGGCAGGTGGACTCCCAACCACTGTGCCACCAGGGAAGCCCTAACTGAATATCTTTTGTTCAGCTGTAAGTAGAAAACAGGTAGCTCATAAATTTGACCATTGACTACACTGTATTTTAGAAGTCTATTTACTACCCCCTTCCAAAGCCTTATGTATTTTTAGAGCACACCACAGAAAAGGCTACAGAAGTTTCCCTGGGGAAAATGAACAGCACATTTCCCAAAATTAAATATATCTCAACAATAGTTATAAACAACAGTAGCCTGAAGAAGGTATCAAAAAAGTAGTATATCATCACTTATGATTTTTATTAATATGTGGATTACTTTAGGATATAAAAGAGGTAGGTAATTAGCAAATGTTTACCATGGTGTCCTCAAATATAATTATAGGTATGCCTTGAAGAATAAAAACAAAGAGCAAAATACCCTCTTCTAGGTGGCTTGAAGAAAACTACTTCAAGTATTATTATTCAACAATAACTGATTCTTCTAAAGAGGATCTATTAATTAATTCAGAAACAAGTGTCCTAACACCCAAAGTGCCAAACATAAAGCCTAAATATATCTCTTCAAAATAAATTCTATTTTATAAACTAGGAGGCCTCATAAAGCATAATCGGAAAAGATGTCAGGAAAATGATTTCAAAACATAAGAAAACATTTCTATGGTCTCTTGCAGAACAGTACTTAGTAGTGTCAGTGGGGACGATACTAAATACTAATTTGGGCTTCACAATCTATAGAACACTTACAATAGGTTTCAAACAAGAAGTAAACAAAAGTTTATTCCAATACCTACAAATTTCTTACTGAAAATTAGGCAAAAAGAATAATGAACATCTTGGAGGAGAATAACAGAGGCAATTAAGGAAGATCTGCCCTACACCAGTCTTTAAAATCAATTACAGTGGGGAGGATAAGAGACCTATCATTTACTGGGCATATAAAATCCACCAGGTATTTTTACATTCGTTGCCTTACTTAATTTTATCTCCTCAGCCATTTTAAAACACAACTGGTACCATCCTCATACTATGGACAGGGCAACTGGGATTCAGAGACTTAAACTGCCTGAGAATAAGAGCAATCATGTTTTCAGACTAAAGTAGAAATATATCAAATAAAGACAATAGAAGAGCGTGCTGATGGCTGTGCAACATTGTGAATGTACTTAATGCTACTGAATGGTATACCTAAAAGTGGTTAAAACTGTTTATTTTGTTATGTATACTTACCACAAGAAAAAAAAACTACAAAAAGACCCCTGAGACTAGAAAGAGCAAAATAATGACCAAATCCAAAAAGTGCTCATAAGTGGAGAAAATCATTATTTAAAAAATATTGTCGGGGGGGCTTCCCTGGTGGCGCAGTGGTTGAGAGTCCACTTGCCAATGCAAGGGACACGGGTTTGTGCCCCAGTCCGGGAAGATCCCACATGCCATGGAGTGACTGGGCCCGTGAGCCATGGCCGCTGAGCCTGCGTGTCCAGAACCTGTGCTCCGCAATGGGAGAGGCCACAACAGTGAGAGGCCTGCGTACCGCCAAAAAAAAAAAATATTGTCAGGGGACTTCCCTGGTGGCGCAGTGGTTAAGAATCCTCCTGCCAATGCAGGGGACACAGGTTGGATCCCCGGTCTGGGAAGATCCCACATGCCACAGAGCAACTAAACCCATGTGCCACGACTACTGAGCCCATGCGCCACAACTACTGAAGCCTGCAAGCCCTACAGCCCACGAGCCACAACTACTGAAGCCCGTGCGCCTAGAGCCTGTGCTCTGCAACAAGAGAAGCCACTGCAATGAGATGCCCGTGCACTGCAACAAAGAGTAGCCCCCGCTCGCCTCAACTAGAGAAAGCCCGCGCACAGCAACGAAGACCCAATACAGCCAAAAATAAATAAAATTTTTAAAAAATGGTCAGAAAAACTGAATATCAATGTGGAGAAAAACATAACCACACCCTACACTATGAGTAATTCTAAATATATGAAAAACCAATAAGCTTGCAAATAATTTTGGAGAAAACAGAAGAGCATATTTATTGCATCTGTGGGAAAGAGATAAAATTTGGGGCAATGAAGGAAAGCAAATCGACAGATCTGGTTATGTAAAACATACTTTCATGCAGTGAAAAAATAACAAATCTAAAATTAAAAGGATATAACAGGGCTTCCCTGGTGGCGCAGTGGTTGGGGGGTCCGCCTGCCGATGCAGGGGGCGCAGGTTCGTGCCCCGGTCCAGGAGGATCCCACATGCCGCGGAGCGGCTGGGCCCGTGGGCCATGGCCACTGAGCCTGCGCGTCCGGAGCCTGTTGCTCCGCAGCGGAAGAGGCCACAGCGGTGAGAGGGCCGCGTACCGCAAAAAAAAAAAAACAACAAACAAAAAAAGGATATAACAAATGGAAGCAATGCCTGCAATAATTATGACAGATAAAGCTTAATGTCTACAATATAAATCCAACCAGGGCTTCCTTGGTAGCGCAGTGGTTAAGAATCCGTCTGCCAGACTTCCCTGGTGGCACAGTGGTTAAGAATCTGCCTGCCAATGCAGGGGACACGGTTTCGAGCCCTGCTCCGAAGATCCCACATGCCATGGAGCAACTAATCCCCTGTGCCACAACTACTAAGCCTGCGCTCTAGAGCCCGCGAACCACAACTACTGAAGCCTGTGTGCCCAGAGCCTATGCTCCGCAACAAGAGAAGCCACTTCAATGAGAAGCCCACACACCGCAACAAAGAGTAGCCCCCACTTGCCACAACTAGAGAAAGCCCGCATACAGCAACAAAGACCCAACTCAGCCGAAAATAAAAATAAATTAATTAATTAAAAAAAAATCTGTCTGCCTATGCAGTGGACACAGTTTTGAGCCCTGGTCCAGGAAGATCCCACATGACACAGAGCAACTAAGCCCATGAGCTACAACTACTGAGCCCGTGTGCTGCAACTACCGATGCCCATGTGCCTAGAGCCCATTCTCCGCAACAAGAGAAGCCACTGCAATGAAAAAGCCCACACATCACAACGAAGAGTAGCCCCCGCTCGCCGCAACTAGAGGAAACCTGCGTGCAACAACGAAGACCCAACACAGCCAAAAATAAATAAATAAAAATAAATTTTAAAAATAAAAAATAAAATAAACCCAACTAGTTCAACATTTACTGCTCATCTGTTATGCGGCAAATGATGACTAACATACACATCCATCAAAGGATACAAACAGTTTAAGTAACAACCAAGATCAAATCAGCACTTTGGAAAAAAGATTCTCACTACTAACTGAATAAATTTTAATATTTTTAAGATACCACTTCACACGTATTAAATTACCAAAAATAAATCTAAACAATAAAACCTAAAGTTATGTGGGCCATAAGAAGAAAAGAAATATTCAGGCACTGCTGTAAAATTGTATGTATATTCAGACTGTTCTCTGGTTAGAGTATAAAAGAGGTCATAAAATTGCCCATGGCCTGAATAATTTTTCTTGGATTTTCCCCCCAAAATTAAATAGAGGAGTAAAAAGCTAACTCTATTTTAAAAATTGAGTAAGTTTCTTGTTCACAGTAATGAAAAATTAGAAACAACCAACATGTGGAGAATGATTTATCTAAGCTGTAATTCTATATTCTATATTAAATGAAACTGCAACCTATTTCAATAAAAGCTCATTTAAAAGATGAAAAAAAAGTAAGATTTTACATTAATTACAGCATAATAATAATACCTTAAATAGTTTAATAAAAATCAAAAGTAGGGCTTCCCTGTTGGTGCAGCAGTTAAGAATCCACCTGCCAATGCAGGGGACACGGTTTCGAGCCCTGCCTGGTCCAGGAAGATCCCACATACCGCGGAGCAACTAGGCTCGTGCGCCACAACTACTGAGCCTGAGCTGTAGAGCCCATGAGCCACAACTACTGAACCCGCGTGCCACAACTACTGAAGCCCGCATGCCTAGAGCCCGTGCTCCGCAACAAGAGAAGCCACCACAATGAGAAGCCCGCACACCACAACAGAGTAGGCCCCACTCGCCACAACTAGAGAAAGCCCACGCGCAGCAATGAAGACCCAACGCAGCCAAAAATATAGATAGACAGATAGATAGACAGATAGATAGAATTGAGCACACGACCCTCCCTTTTAAAATTACATTCCTAATATTAACTTAAGCTATTTACTCCTTTTCTTTCATTAAATCTCAAACTATTCTGTTACATTAGTTTGACCTCATGGTCATACTCTTCAAAGTTTTAAAAAGTTTTAAATTTATAAACTCAAAACTTCTTTTTCACTACTGTTAACTGGTACTTTAAGGACTGTCTAAAAATCCTAAAAAGATTCTTCTTTTAAGCTACTTTTTAATTTCTTGTACAATCTAGCAAAAATAACAATTTTATTTCTCTTTATAGCCATAAGTCTTTAATTTACAAGACACAAACTTCGATCTATTGTTAATGAAACAGGTAATTTTAATTATACAGGATATAAAAATAAATTATTTTACCATTTCTAGTCAGAGATGAGTACCATGGTTTTGGAAAAACAAAATATCTCCTAACCTACCAAAACCTCAAAGTTATTAGTGAAAGAGTTCCCTGCTTCATTATTAATTAATAATTAAGAATTCTTCAAAACTACTTCTCTGACCCCTACTGTGTTCTATAAATCTGGCAGTTAACAATTCTGTCAAAACTACTAATTTTCCTTTGGTCCTAAGATTCCTGTGGAATCTTGATCCTAAATTCCACAATGGCAGAGACCGCCTTCTTTTTAGTATCTGAGAGCACATAGCAGGCAATCAATAAATATTTGTTCAATCAAGTACAATTTCTAGCCTCTTGATTCCTCTAAATATCTACTTAAAACCAGTTCATTAAGAACCTTCAATATATTTAGAGGCACAAAGAATTCAAAACTTCACTTTTCTCATTTCTCACCAGGAATGCCTAAGTCTTTAATTCTTTACAAGGTTTTATTAACTAATTTGAAGAACATCATATTGAAGTCTGTGTTAAGTGAAAAGTTCCCTTCAAAAAAAAAAAAAGGACTGATATGCTTTAAATCAAATCTTAATATCACATACATAACAAGGGATCACAACACACGCACTACTTACTTAGAGGTGAGGAGTTAGGAGACCTTAAGTTTCTGTCCCTTAATAGGCTGAGAAAGGAAGGAGGGAAGGAATGAAGGAAAAGAGGGAGGGAGGGAAGGAGGGAAGGAGGGAGGGTGGGGAGGGAGAGAGAGATCAAGTATGAAATCACCTTCCCCAAACACGAATATACACAGCTATCATGAAACATTTCTGGCCAAAGATGGGTCCGCATCCTAATCCCCAGAACCCATAAATGTTACCTAATTTGGAATAAAGAGTCTTTGCAGATGTATTTAAGGATTCTGAGATGAGCAGATTATCCCGGATTATCTGGGTAGGCCATAAATGCCATCTTAAGAGAAAGGCAGAGAGAAATTTAACACCCACACACATACAATGAGGGGAAGGCGATACAAATATGGAGGCAGAGACTGGAGTGATATGGCCAAAGAATGCCAGCAGCCACTAGAAGCTGGAATAGGCAAGGAACGGATTCTACCCCTAGAGCCTATGGAGGGAGTGCAACCCTGCCAACACCATGATTTTAGACCTCTGGCCTCCAGAACTGTAAGAGGATAAATTTCTGTTGTTTTAAGCCTCCAAATTTGTGGCAATTTATTATGGCACCCACAGGAATCTAATACTATTTGTAAAGAAGTTTATTTTGTTTTTCATTCGTTTTTGCTATTACCTCTCAGCTTGGGTTTGTTGGCCATCTGGCCACTGAATGAAACACATAAGCTGAAAACAAAGGTAGGAAATGAAGAAAAGTATGTAAATAAGACGACAGAACATGATTATACATACAGTTGCAAAAATGCTTCCAAACATTAAGAAGAATAAAAAGCTTTCCAAATAATTGGACAGTTTGCCTAACAGAACTGTCATATTACAAAATCAGCATTTTCCTGCTTTCACTCTGGGTCAAATCCTAAACTTACAGTTGAAGAAATTTCCAGGTAACATAGTAAAATTGGCAGTCCCAAGTGTTTCATGGATCTTGAGACACCTTAGTGATCCATCTAATACCCTGAGAACAAACAAGTATTAGTATCTGTAAGATAGCATTTAAAACCAGCATACAATCACTGTACTAGACTATTTGATGTGTTCTGCCTGGGGGAAAAAAAATACTGCTAGAGCTAAACCTGAAAGATAATCAAGTCCTCCTTTCCAGCTGGTCTTGAATAACTTTCTTAGGCACACCATGCCTCAAGACTGAAGCTCATATTTTTCTATTTTGATTGACTGAAGTTCCTATTTTGTATTTCTTTCATGAAGTCATTTTGTGATATCTATAGAGTAGTAATACTTCTTCATAAAAGCATTTACTCAACATTTAACTTAAAATTTTGTAACACTGTGCTAAGCACTGTATTAAGAACATTAATAAACAGATTACAGAATGATACTGGATAATCAGAAATTTTTGTCCTTAGAAAAACATGACTTTTCTAACTAAGCAAATACCTCTTTTTGGAGGGGGCATATACTTCTTTCTTTGGAGCTTCCTTTTTTGTTTTTCTTGAATACAGCCCTAGAATTCTTTCTCAACATAAAATATTCATAGAATATCTGAAACCAGAAGAAAAACACTAAAATAAAATACAGGGTAGAATATGCCAGGTGTTTTAAGACATATTCTGAAAGAAATCATAATTAGTGTGTTTTGGCTGCTTTCAAAATTTTATGTCAGTGTTGAAAATGCCATTTAACTAAACACTAAAATGTATATATCAGAGTAAAAATATAAAGGCTTCATTAATTTAACCAATAAAAGCTGTTAATGCTAACTTCAAGCAACAAAGTAAACAAGAAGAGTAAATTTTAGGAACTTACTCTTTTTCTTGATAAAGACTCTTAATTGAAAAAATTTCCCAGAGGCTATTATTTTCTGGTTGGTCTAAAATGAAGGGATCAAATCTACAGAGGCCAGCAATCTCAAACTCTGGAATCTCCTCTGAATGCAACTCAAAAAGGACGATATACAAATTAAACTTAATCACTAAAAAAAAGTATATGCTTTCCAAACAAACTTCAGGGTAATGTTATCAAAGTTTTTTTAAAAAATGATATTTAAATTGCATTAAACACATAAATTAATTTAGGAGGAAATGATGAGTTTACAATATTGTGTTCTCCTATCTAATAACACAGTATGTATTTCCAGTTACTTAATCTTTTTTTAAAAACATCTCTTAGCAGATCCTCTACGTTTCTTTATGTTGGCATTTTATCTTTTCATTTGTTATATTTTTCATTTCTAAAGAAGTTATTTTTTATATATAGGATAGTTGTTGATATTGGTACATTAATTTTGTAAACTCCCATGTTACCAAAGTCTCTTATTGTTTCTAACAATGAGAATAGTAAGATGGTTGATTCTTGAGTTTCACGTATATATTTTCCCCAGCTGCATAAAAATAGCTCCTCTTTCCCCAATATTAACTTCTTTATTTCTTGTTCTTACCTAATGATATTGGCTTACACCTCCACTATAATATTAAGTAACAGTGCTAATTGTTGGGCATCCTTTTCTTTTTCCTCACATTAATAAAAATACACCTAGCATACCACTACTAAGCATGACATTGGTCAAGTGCTTTTTTGGCATCCAAAAAAATGACCATCTGGTTTTTCTCTCGACTATTAATATAGCATATTACTAGATTTCCTAATATTGAACCACATATGCATTTGGTTCAGAGATGAAACTCTGGCGTTGTAGAATATTATTTTAATGTACTGTTGAATCTACTTTCTAGTACTGAATTTATGATGTTCAATAACTGCTTTTAATTGTTTTAAATGAACACCCTGAGAGGGGAAAAGCTATTTGTACAGGGTGAGCTCCACTCAGGTCAAATATAGTCTTGAGAATGAGGTCTTTCAAGGAACCTCCAGACAGGTCAAATAATGACAATTTTCTGGGAACAGGGCTGTGAAGGAGCTCCAATCTTGTTCTGCCCCTTCCAGTGGCTTCCAGGTTGCTAGTTCTCACCATGACTGGGGGCTGCTGTTTTCCAAGGCTACTATGGAGCTGGAGAGAGGAGAATGGGAACAATGCAAGCTAAAATGCTATACAAAGTTCACTGTTTTTGCTGAGATGCAGCCATTTTTCGTGAATAAATGTTCAGATTGCTGCAAGCCTGTAGTTAATTTTCAGAGTCCTGAAAGAGTTGATTCTGACTATTTTTGCCAGTATTCTCACTGCTTTTACGAAGAATTTTCAGAAGTTCTTACTCTGCCATTATTGTTGACATCCTTTGCATTTTAATTCAGCTCAATCTTTATACTTATTAATTTGCTATTCACACTTTCTGATTCTTAAAATTTCAATATTTACATTTATTTCCTTTTTCATTTCCTCTGAAATTACTAATGATGGTTATCTTTAAAATCTCCTTCAGTTTATACTATTCACTATTTTCTTTAGTGTTGGAAGCATTTCGTACCTCTCTTGCATAGAATTAATTTTTCTTAAATGGCCGATAAGTCTAGGTTAGTAGTTCACATTTGCAGTCAGGAATTTCTTTTTTTTTTTTTAAATACATTTATTTATTTATTTATTTTTGGCTACGTTGCTTCTTCATTTCTGCATGCAGGCTCTCTCTAGTGGCGGCGAGCGGGGGCTACTCTTCGTTGCAGCATGCAGGGTTCTCATTGCGGTGGCTTCTCTTGTTGCAGAGCATGGGCTGAAGACGTGCACCCTTCAGTAGCTGTGGCACGTGGGCTTCAGTAGTTGTGGCTCACGGGCTCTAGAGCGCAGGCTCAGTAGTTGTGGTGCACAGGCTTAGTTGCTCTACGATACGTGGGATCTTCCTGACCAGGGCTTGAACCCATGTCGCCTGCATTGGCAGGTGGATTCTTAACCACTGTGCCACCAGGGAAGCCCCAGGAATTTCAACTAAACAGTGTATCCTCAGAGTGGGTGAGAATCTTTGTTCGTATATTATTATATGCAGGTTCTAGTTATATACATCCACTTCTAGTAACTATGGAAGAGGGGTGAAATATGCAGTTAGGCAGTGTTGGCAGGTCACCTGCTTTCTGGATATGAATTCTTTCCTCTTCTGAACATCACATAAATTACTAGGGATATCTCTTGTCTCCCATGCCAGGACTCTAACTTTAGAGACTAGCTATCATAGCTTTATCTGGGGGAGAAACACTTCGTTAGCTAGCTACTCACTTTGCTTTTTGCTTCCGCTGCTTTTGGGTGGAAGTCTATAGTTGCTTCAGGCTGTGCTTGCTTCTTTCTCTAACCTCCAAATTCATTCATTCACTTACAAAATATTTATTGAGTGTCTACTACGTGCCAGGCACTAGTTTAGATACTGGGAATTCAGTGATGAACACAAAGTCCCTAGTCTCAAGGAACTCATATTCCAAGAGGAAGATAAACAAATACATAAGGTAATACAATTTCACAAAGTAATAATGCTTTTCTTTTTAGATCTTTTTCCTTGATGTGGACCACATTTAAAGTCTTTTATTGAGTTTGTTGTAATATTTTTTCTGTTTTCTGTTTTGGTTTTTTGGCTTCAAGGCACGTGGGATCTTAACTCCCTGACCAAGGATTGAACCTACACCCCCTGAATTGGAAGGCAAAGTCTTAACGACTGAACCAGGGAAGTCCCCAAAGTAATAATACTTTGGAAAATAAAACAAAGGAAGGAGTCCCTCCCATCAGGAAGCTTGCACAAGACTCTCACATAGCCTCATGCACAAGAGGACAGACGGCAGAAGCAAGAAGAACTACAATTCTGCAGCCTGTGGAAGGAAAACCACATTCACAGAAAGACAGACAAAATGAAAAGGCAGAGGACTTTGTACCAGATGAAGGAATGAGATAAAACCCCAGAAAAACAACTAAATGAAGTGGAGATAGGCAACCTTCCAGAAAAAGAATTCAGAATAATGACATTCAACATGATCCAGGACCTCGGAAAAAGAATGGAGGCAAAGATTGAGAAGATGCAAGAAACGTTTAACAAAGACCTAGAAGAATTAAAGAACAAACAAACAGAGATGAACAATACAGTAACTGAAAAATACACTAGCAGGAATCAATAGCAGAATAACTGAAGCAGAAGAACGGATAAGTGACCTGGAAGACAGAAGGGTGGAATTCACTGCAGCAGAACAGAATAAAGAAAAAAGAATGAAAAGAAATGAAGACAGCCTAAGAGACCTCTGGGACAACATTAAACGCAACAACACTCACACGATAGGGGTCCCAGAAGGAGGAGAGAGAGAAAGGACCCAAGAAAATATTTGAAGAGATTACATTCAAAAACCTTCCCTAATATGGGAAAGGAAATAGCCACCCAAGTCCAGGAAGCGCAGAGAGTCCCAGGCAGGATAAACCCAAGGAGAAACACGCCAATGCACATAGTAATCAAACTGACAAAAATTAAAGACAAAAAAAATTACTGAAAGCAGCAAGGGAAAAACAACAAATAACATACAAGGGAACTCCCATAAGGTTAACTAACAGCTGATTTCTCAGCAGAAACTCTACAAGCCAAAAGGGAGTGACAGGATATATTTAAAGTGATGAAAGGGAGGAACCTACAACCAAGATTACTCTACCCAGCAAGGATCTCATTCAGATTCGATGGAGAAATCAAAAGCTTTACAGACAAGCAAAAGCTAAGAAAATTCAGCACCACCAAACCAGCTCTACAACAAATGCTCAAGGAACTTCTCTAAGTGGGAAACACAAGAGAAGAAAAGGACCTACAAAAACAAACCCAAAACAATTAAGAAAATGGTACTAGGAACATACACATCGATAATTACCTTAAAAGTGAATGGATTAAATGCTTCAACCAAAAGACACAGGCTTGCTGAATGGATACAAAAACAAGGCCCATATATATATATGCTGTCTACAAGAAACCCACTTCAGACACAGGGACATATACAGACTGAAAGTGAGGGTATGGAAAAAGATACTCCATACAAATGGAAATCAAAAGAAAGCTGGAGGGGCTTCCCTGGTGGCACAGTGGTTGGGAGTCTGCCTGCCGATGCAGGCGACATGGGTTCGTGCCCCGGTCCAGGAAGATCCCACATGCTGCGGAGCGGCTGGGCCCCTGAGCCATGGCCGCTGAGCCTGCGAGTTCAGAGCCTGTGCTCCGCAACGGGAGAGGCCACAACAGTGAGAGGCCCGGTACCGCAAAAAAAAATTTAAAAAAATAAAAAAAAAAGAAAGCTGGAGTAGCAATACTCATATCAGATAAAATACACTTTAAAATAAAGAATGTTACAAGAGACAAGGAAGGACACTATATAATGATCAACGGATCGATCCAAGAATAAGATATGACAATTATAAATATATATGTACCCAACACAGGAGCACCTCAATTCATAAGGCAACTGCTAACAGCTATAAAAGAGGAAATCGACAGTAACACAATAATAGTGGGGGACTTTAACACCTCACTTACACCAATGGACAGATTATCCAGACAGAATATTAATAAGGAAACACAAGCTTTAAATGACACAATAGACGTGATAGGTATAACTGATATCTATAGGACCTTCCATCCGAAAACAGCAGATTACACTTTCTTCTCAAGTGCGCACGGATCATTCTCCAGGATAGATCACATCTTGTATCACAAATTTAACAAAACTGAAATCATATCAAGCATCTTTTCTGACCACAACGCCATGAGATTAGGAATCAATCACAGGAAAAAAACGTAAAAAACATAAACACATGAAGCCTAAACCATACGTTATTAAATAACCAAGAGATCACGGAAGAAATCAAAGAGGAAATCAAAAAATACCTGGAGACAAAATTACAATGAAAACAGGACAATCCATAACCTATGAGATGCAGAAAAAGCAGTTCTAAGGGGGGAAGTTTATAGCAATAGAAGCCTACCTCAAGAAACAAGAAAAATCTCAAATAAACAATCTAACTTTACACCTAAAGGAACTAGAGAAAGAAGAACAAACAACACCCAAACTTAGTAGAAGGAAAGAAATCTAAAAGGTCAGAGCAGAAATAAATGAAATAGAAACAAAGAAAACAATACCAAAGATCAATAAAACTAAAAGCTGGGTTTTAGAGAAGATAAACAAAACTGATAAACCTTTAGCCAAACTCATCAAGAAAAAGAAAGGTCTCAAATCAATGAAATTAGAAATGAAAAAGAAGTTATAATGGACACCACAGAAGTACAAAGCATCATAAGAGACTACTACAAGCAATTCTGTGCCAATAAAATGGACAACCTGGAAGAAATGCACAAGTTCTTAGAAAGGTGTAACCTTGCAAGACTGAACCAGGAAGAAACAGAAAATGTGATCAGACCAATCACAAGTAATGAAATTGAAACTGTAATTTAAAATTTTCCAACAAACAAAAGTCCAGGACCAGATGCCTTCACAGGTGAATTCTATCGAACATTTAGAGAAGAGCTAACACCCATCCTTCTCAAACTCCTTCAAAAAATTGCAGAGGAAGGAACACTCCCAAACTAATTCTATGAGGCCACCATCACCCTGATACCAAAACCAGACAAAGATACTACAGAAAAAGAAAATTACAGATCAATATCACTCATGAATATAGATGCAAAAATCCTCAACAAAATACTAGCAAACAGTCCAAGAACACAGTAAAAGGATCATACACCATAATCAAGCGGGATTTATCCCAGGGATGCAAGCATTCTTCAATATATGCAAATTAATCAATGTGATACACCACATTAACAATTTGAAAAATAAAATCCATGTGGTCATCTCAACAGATGCAGGAAAAGCTTTTGACAAAATTCAACACCCATTTATGATAAAAACTCTCCAGAAAGTGGGCATAGAGGGAACCTACCTCAACATAATAAAGGTCATATACAACAAACACACAGCACACATCATTCTCAACGGTGAAACACTGAAAATATTTCCTCTAAGATCAGGAACAAGACAAGGACGTCCACTCTCACCACTATTATTCAACATAGTTTTGGAAGTCCTAGCCAAGGCAATCAGAGAAGAAAAAGAAATAAAAGGAATCCAAATTGGAAAAGAAGAAGTAAAACTGCCACTGTTTGCAGTTGACATTATACATAGAGAATCCTAAAGATGCCACCAGAAAACTACTAGAGCTAATCAATGAATTTGGTAAAGTTGCAGGATACAAAATTAATGCACAGAAATCTCTTGCATTCCTATACATTAATGATGAAAAGTCTGAAAGAGAAATTAAGGAAACACTCCCACTTACCACTGCAGCAAGAAGAATAAAATACCTAGGAATAAACCTACCTAGGGAGACAAAAGACCTATATGCAGAAAACTACAAGACATTGATGAAAGAAATTAAAGATGATACACACAGATGGAGAAGTATACCATGTTCTTGGATTGGAAGAATCAATACTGTGGAAATGACTATACTCCCCAAAGCAATCTACAGATTCAATGCAATCCCTATCAAATTACCAATGGCATTTTTTACAGAACTAGAACAAAAAAATCTTAAAATTTGTATGGAAACACAAAAGACCCCAAACAGCCAAAGCAGTCATGAGTGAAAAAAACAGAGCTGGAGGAATCAGACTCCCTGACTTCAGACTATACTACAAAGCTACAGTAATCAAGACAATGTGGTTCTGGCACAAATACAGAAATACAGATAAATGGAACAGGATGGACAGTCCAGAGATAAACCCATGCACCTATGGTCAACTAATCTATGACAAAGGAGGTAAAGATATACAATGGAGAAAAGACAGTCTCTTCAATAAGTGGTGCTGGGAAAACTGGACAGCTACATGTAAAAGAATGAAATTAGAACACTCCCTAACACCATACACAAAAATAAACTGAAAATGGATTAAAGACCTAAATGTAAGGCCAGACACTATAAAGCTCTTAGAGGAAAACATAGGCAGAACACTCTATGACACAAAACACAGGAAGATCCTTTTTGACCCACCTCCTAGAGAAATGGAAATAAAAACAAAAATAAACAAATGCGACCTAATGAAACTTCTAAGTTTTTGCACAGCAAAGGAAAACATAAACAAGATGAAAAGACAATCCTCAGAATGGGAGAAAATATTTGCAAATTAAGCAAGTGACAAAGGATTAATCTCCAAAATTTACAAGCAGCTCATGCAGCTCAGTATCAAAAAAAACCTCACCCAATCCAAAAATGGGCCGAAGACCTAAATAGACATTTCTCCAAAGAAGACATACAGATGGCCAAGAAGCACATGAAAAGCTGCTCAACATCACTAATTATTAGAGAAATGCAAATCAAAACTACAATGAGGTATCACCTCACACCAGTTAGAATGGGCATCATCAGAAAAGCTATAAACAACAAATGCTGGAGAGGATGTGGAGAAAAGGGAACCCTCTTGCACTGTTGGTGGGAACGTAAATTGATACAGCCACTATGGAGAACAGTATGGAGGTTCCTTAAAAAACTAAAAATAGAATTACCATAGGACCCAGCAATCCTACTACTGGGCATATACCCAGAGAAAACCATAATTCAAAAAGACACATGCACCCCAATGTTCACTGCAGCACTATTTACAATAGCTAGGTCATGGAAGCAACCTAATGCCCATCAACAGATGAATGGATAAAGAAGATGTGGCACATATATACAATGGAATATTACTCAACCATAAAAAGGAACGAAATTCAGTCATTTGTAGAGACGTGGATGGGTCTACAGACTGTCATACAGAGTCAAGTAAATCAGAAAGAAAAAACAAATATCGTATATTAACACATATATGTGGAACCTAGAAAATGGTACAGATGAACCACTTTGCAGGGCAGAAATAGAGACACAGATGTAGAGAACAAACATATGGACACCAACGGGAGAAAGTGGTGGCGGGATGAATTGGGAGATTGGGATTGACAAATATACACTAATATGTACAAAACAGATAGCTAATAAGAACCTGCTGTATAAAAAAATAAAATAAAATTCAAAAAACAAATAAAATAAAATTGGTTGTGGTGATGGTTTCACAACTCTGTGAATGTAGTCAAAACCAATGAATTATATACTTTAAATAGGTAAATTGTATGGTATGTGAATTATATCTCAATAAAGCTGTTACCAAAAATATAATAAGTAAATAAATAAAACAAAGGAAGGAGTAGAGCATGACTAAAGGGGAGCTAGTTCAGATTTGGTGATAATTTCTCTGAGGTGGTAACAACATTTCAGCAAAGATGTGAATAATCAAAAGTAGAAAACTATACAAAGATGTAAAAGAGGGCCTTCAGAAGGAAACAAGTGTAAAGAAACTAAAAGGAAAACATCCTGATATGTTTGCGAAATAGCAAAAAGGCTGATGTTAGTAAGTGAATAAGTGGTAGGAAATGAGTCCTGAGAAGCAGACAAGGGCCAGGTCACACACAGCCTTGTAACACATGATAAGCAGTTTGGGGAGGTAATGGGTGCTTCAAGCAAGATAATGACATGATTTGATTTACATATACTAAATGCCACGGGGAGAAGAGACTATAAGGAAAGCCCTCCCCAGGCAGATTGTTCCATATGTTTGGAAAGCATTTCTCTGGGCTTTATCCAGAGGACAAACACCAGAAGCTCAAAATAGAGCAAGGACCGGGGAAACTGATGAATACTCCAGGGACTCTTCCAGTTCTTCATATTCATTTACTTGGAGTCTGGTATATTTCTGAAACTTCTACACATACTTTCCAATGTGATTTCTTCTCCTAGTTTCTCTATCAATCCAATTTCACTGTTTCCTATCTTTCAGAAATTCACTGAAGTCTATCAGCTGATGGCAATCTTTCTCAAGTACTACCTTTAAAAAAACTTACCTAACTTATCTACTAACACATTCACTCAGAGTCCTCTGTACTCAAGAGTCCTGCTAAGTAGACACAAATATCCAGCAGACCTGCACGCAACTGACCTCCTTTAAGGCTCCCTTTAAAGTAACCCTAAGAGAGCCTTTTAGCTCTCACAATTCAGGCATCAGCACAAATCACATTTCTGTGGCCAAAAAAACTGCAAACAACCATACCTTCTCTGCTGGACTTCCTGTGGACGGACAAAAGCCATCACCATGTTGGTTAACTCCCTCCATAAATAAACAGCCCAGCCAACTGACTGTGGTAAAGTTGGTGAATTCTTCTGGCTACTTTATTTGAGAGGCATGACTAACACATCATGGTACTGTCAGCTGTAGGAATATTTATAGCAACTTTACACTAAACAGAATACTATCAGAACTTACTGAGAAAGAATTTTTTAAAAAATACACTTAGGCTATACCAAATTCTTAACAGGAAAAAATATTTTATCAGGAATAGATTCTCTGAAAAGAACTGTTTTTACAATTTCTAACCTTACTTCTTGGAAAATCATCCTTTGAAGTTGTCTGTAAAATTATCCTTAATAAAAATTAACACAGGGCTTCCCTGGTGGTGCAGTGGTTAAGAATCTGCCTGCGAATGCAGGGGACACGGGTTCAAGCGACCTGGTCTGGGAAGATCCCACATGCTGTCGAGCAACTAAGCCTGTATGTCACAACTACTGAGCCTGCACTCTAGAGCCCGCAAGCCACAACTACTGAGCCCATGTGCCACAACTACTGAAGCCCACGTGCCTAGAGCCCATGGTCCACAACAAGAGAAGCCACCGCAATGAGAAGCCCGCGCACCGCAACAAAGAGTAGCCCCCGCCCGCTGCAACTAGAGAAAGCCCACGCATAGCAACGAAGACCCAAAGCAGCCAAAAATAAATAATAAAATAAATTAAAAAAAAAAATTTAACACAAACTTTTCCCCACAAGCTTCCAATAAAATTGGGAGATAGCGTTCCACAGGAAAAATTCCAAAACCACAGTATAAAGTATTGAGAAGGAATGAGTTCATCTGAATTAGAGTGTCAAAATGACCTTAATAATAATCCAACAGTTCTACTACATTCCTTCCAACCCTCTTTGGACCTCTCTTCAGTTTTTAGTAACGTGTCAGTCACAAAGCATAAGAGTTTCTCTAATGCATGGAGATCCAGACTCCATAAAACTCTCAGCCTCCAAAACTTTATCTCCACCCTCCTTTAATCTAAAGTTAACATTTCTAAGAGAATCACATTTTTTTCTATAGGTGCTGTGGCCTGACACATGGTATACTCCAACATGAATGTTCTATAAATGTGTCTATACTACCCATTTTCTAAAATCAAAATTCTATATAGCATTCTATATATCTATCCATCACATGTTTCTATCAATCCACTATCCAGTATTTGAACAAAACTTACTACATGCTATATTAACAGAACTGAGTCTTTTGGAATGCATGTCTTTAGCTCTCAGAACTATAAAATCTAGGTACAGATCTTTTATTAATATTTTACTTCGAATTTATTTATTCCTTCAAAACTCCATCAGCCAAAACACCATCACACATAATTTCAGTGCTGTCATTCAGTACACAGAGTAAAGAACAGTGAAGTAACTTTTAACACTTGCTATTTTACCCTTTTCAACATAATTCATCTCTGTAAGAGGCAGGCTTGGCAAGCTTGAAGCATGAACTCTGGAGTCTAACTCTTAGGTTCAAATCCCAGTTCTGGCACTGATGAGTGGTGTGGGAGCTTAGACAAGTTATTTAACTTTTCTGAGCCTCATTTACTTCATCTGTAAAATGGGAAAAATAATAATTAGTGTTTTCTCATAAACTTGTCATAGGTTTAAATGAGTTAATATCTATAAAGCTCTTAGAATAGTGTCTGGCACATAGTTAGGGTGATATAACTGTTAAAGAAAAATAAAATAAAGAAATATCTTAGACATAAGCTAAACAGACTCAGGACAGAAATGTGGTCCTGAGTGAAAGTCAATTCATTAACTAGTTCCTCTTAGTTTTTCAAAGGGCAAAATATTAAAATTACTAAAGGTAAGGTCCAGGGACTTCCTTGGAGGTCCAGTGGTTAAGACTTCACCTTCCAATGCAGGGGGTGCAGGTTCAATCCCTGGTGGGGGAGCTAAGATCCCACATGCTTCACAGCCAAAGGCCAAAAAAACAAAACAGATGCAATACTGTAACAAATTTAGTAAAGACTTTAAAAATGATCCACATCAAAAAAAAAATCTTTAAAACAAAACAAAACAAACACAACAACAACAAAAAAAAAGGTAAGGTCCAAATAACAAGAGATTCCTGTGAGAGATTAAACAAGTTGGGCCTGTAGCTGATACTCTGTCCCTGGCTTTGATTCCAACACTCTGCACAAGAACTTCCTTCCAAGTCCTCAAGGAAAGCTGTTTTCAAGCTCCTGGGCAATAAAACATTGAATATCAATGACGTCCTGTTACTTAGCAAATATGAACTTATCATGGTCACAAATACTTTCAGGAGATCCAACCGTGAGTTGTGAGTTACTAATAGCTAACATTTATGTAATGTTTTTTATGGGTCAGGCACTGTTCTAAGTACTTTACGTATATTAACTCTTTTAATCCTCTCAATAAGTCTATAAGATATGTACTGTTTACTATTATCACCATTTTACAGATGAGAAAACTGAAGCGTAGAGAGTAACTCAACCAAGGTCACATACCTAATAACTCACCAACGTGGAATTCAAGCCCAGGCAGCCTACCTTCAAAGCCTGAGGTTTTAAACCATAGCTTCGTGCCTAAATACAGAACATCACAGACAGGACTAATGATTTTAAAAAGCTGGCCAAGTTAAAAATATATGCTGGGACTTCCCTGGTGGCACAGTAGTTAAGAATCCGCCTGCCAATGCAGGGGACACCAGTTCGATCCCTGGTCTGGTAAGATCCCACATGCTGCGGAGCAACTAAGCCTGTGCGCCACAACTACTGAGCCTGTGCTCTAGAGCCTGCGAGCCACAACTACTGAGCCTGCGTGCCTAGAGCCCGTGCTCCGCAGCAAGAGAAGCCACCGCAATGAGAAGCCCATGCACTGCAACGAAGAGTAGCCCCAGCTCACCGCAACTAGAAAAAGCCTGCGCACAGCAACGAAGACCCAATGCAGCCAAAAATAATTAATTTATTTATTTAAAAAAAATGTATGCCATGTCATGCTACAGTCACCAATAGCCAGAACTCACAAGCCAGGTAATGAGAAGATACTAAGAAAGCCAGTTTTCTTCTTTCTCATTTTCGTTCTTCCCCCAGGCCTCCCAAATAAATATGAGTTAATACAAGAGAAATGCTTTAAATAGTGCCTGGCACATAGGAAGTGCTCATTACGTGTTAAGAGGAGGTAGTGGTAAAAACAGTAGTGTATGCCTGCTGACCCTGCCTCACTCTAATAGCTGTGATATGCTAGGAACTGTTGATATCTCTACCATCTTTCCCCCTTTATGATTAGAGGAAATGAAATCAGGATAATAAATAAATACGGTCCACTGTAACAAATCCTAATGACTCTTCAATTGTGTTACTTTGACCTGACTATATACACAGAAGGAAAACTGCTTCACTCCTTGGCTCTCTTTTGTTGGTTTACAAAGACTGGAATGGGGCCAGAAAAAAGCAGAATAAAGCAGCTTTGTAACCTTTTGACTACTTGCCAAGAACAGAAGCAAGGTTTGTGAAAGGAACTTAATCAAACTAAACTTTGACTGTCAGATGGAAACTAGAAAAGGATTCTAATGATAAAAGCTCTACACATGACCAAGCGTTGTCAACCTCATGATTCTGTATCACTGCAGTTTTTTAAATGATGTGCCTAGGCACAGAGTAAAGGACAGAGGTGACAGTAACAATAATTGGGGCAACAGGGTCTCCCTCTCTCAACTGTTCTGCACAATTATTTAGGTTAAAAGATTAAGAAAATCAAGATATATTTCAGTGAAAAAAAACCTAACAAACCCAAACATCTCCAATTCCCAAAAAACAATATTGGAAAAAATCTAGCAGTCACTAGAATTTTTCAAACTGCAGGTTCAACACACTACTGGGTTATCATATCCATTTAGTGGATACCAACAGTTTGTTTTGAACGAAATGCAATTAAACAAAATAAATAGAAAACATTACAATGCATCACCAATAGTAAAAATAAATATTGTTTCATGAAACGTCTGTTTCAATTTTAAATATTAATATGTACATATATGTGTATAAGTACTGGATGACAATGAAAAATGCATCTTATAGTGGGGTTGTGATCAAAAAAGTTTGAATGCCATTTTACCCAAAGACTTTAAGAAACTGACCAGGGACTTCCCTGGTGGTCCAGTGGTTAAGACTCCGTGCTCCCAATGCATGGGAGCCGGGTTTGACCCCGGTCAGGGAGATAGATTCCGCATGCCACAACTAAAGATCCCGCACACTGCAACTAAGACCCCGTGCGGCCAAAATAAATATTTTTAAAAAATTAAAAAATAAAAAAACTGACCAGTCAAAAAAGGAGGGAAATATCCACTTCAAGCTACATATGAAAGAACACTCAAAGTTTTAGTGGTTCTCTAAATTACAGTTTTTTAAAGGCAAGCCTCTGAAAATGAACAAAAAAGGAAAAAGGAACCATCTGGGTAAGAATCAATAGTTTACCATAGTTATTTCAAATAAGCAACAATTTCACCGAATGAGAGGTACCAAGACTAAATAAATATTACTAACAGGAGATAGACAGAAATGAGATAAAGCAAAGATTTTCAGTTCATCTAGCTATTAAATACCACACTAATATGACAGATGGTGCATAAGCAAAAGCTCTAGTACTCACTCTCAAGAACACTTATTTTTTAATGTTATCTAATCACTGCTTCCTAACCCATAGCAAAGTTAAAAACTGATGAAAAGGAAAAACAGATTTGAAAAACTCAGTGAAGTAATAACACACTGATTACTAGGGTATGTTTTTTAATAAGATATGTATGTACTCTTTTGTATCCTAAAATGTTCTCTAAATTCTGAAATATTTCAAGAAAAAGTCATACACACGCATTTTGGATTATGCTGTCAGTAAAGAGAGTGAGATTATCATATTAATATAATCAATCTAGTAGGAAAAAATTAACATCGTTGTGCTAAATTAAAATGCCCTCTTATTTTGAAAAAAGGAGGAACAACAGGTGAATCTGACCTAAATCTTTTTCAACTACTATGGAAACTAAAGAATAAGTTCAATTCCACCTAAGAGCTAATCATTCTAATTTATTCCCATAGTAACAGTGCTGATAGCAACAAACTACCAATTTTCCTAAATTCAGTAACTGCTACATTATTAAATTTCAGGTGAAAGGAAACTATTGAAATTTTAGAAAATAAACTGATTACCAAACCCACATATAAAAGAGAGTTGCTTTTGAAATAAAAATCAAATGTTTAAATCAAAGTAAAGAACATTCTAAATACCAGTAAGTAAATCATCATAGCAAAGCTTACACTTTTCACCTCAATAACAATACTTTTCTGACAGAGAAAAAAAAAATCAAGACAAAAGCTACTATTAAAAATCAGTGCACTTAATTAACATGTCTGAATTAATAAAGGGGGGTTAATAGTATATAAGAATGAAAATAAGTAGTATCCCTAACCAAGTGTCACTTCTGACTAGAAACAACGGTAGTTTTTTTGTTAACCAGATTCCATGATTCTCAAGTGTATTCAAAAATACTCAGAAAAATAACTTCTTATCACATGTAAGTCCCAGGCTCTTCCATTAAGCTGCACTCAACTGATATAAAATCATCTCCTTCCCTTAGAGCTGCAACAAAATTTTTAAATCTGGAAATAATAAAAGTACAAAAAAGAAATAGTAATATGATTAACAATATTCTAAATGATTATTTGCATTTTTATTTAAAAAGGAATTGTTTTATGAAAGTACACCTCCTCTTTTCTAAAGTAAAAATAAAAAGACTAATTTAAATATATTACTCTAAACATGTTAGTCCTAAAGAAATGGATGCACTTAATTTTGTACAAATTTCCAAATCTCAAAATGAGACTAGAGGTAAGTCAGAAATTTCAGCTTTAGTCTTCTGTTTTATATTTCAAATTTGCTAAATTCATATTGGGGACAGTAAGATTTCAGAGTTCAAGACTATTACATAAATTTATTTAATATTCTGCAAATCAAAGAAAGAGAAAAAAATTAATGTCAAGGGGTATACATTTTAGTAACATAGAATGCATTTTATTAAATAAACTGCCTTTTCTCCAAATAACTCAAAAGTAATTGACTTCCATATGATAAAATTTTTTTAAGAGGTAAGGATATGGATATTACTTGCTTTCTTAATATGTTGTTTTTGCCATCTAAGAAACCTAGGTAGTAAAGGGTTTGCAATTTGCCTTAAGCCAGCATTTATAAAAGGACCAGGTAAAACCCCTCTCTGAAGTTCCCAACCAAATGCAGTATTCTTCTATGTTTCAGAGAAATTGGATTTTTTAACTGTTTTAACCTATGAAGGAAGAAATCATTAAACTAGTAGAACTTTGTACAAAAAGGTCATGAACTCTGGAGCTAGAAAAACTAAGTTCAAATCCACCTCTCCTGCCAACTAGCTGTGTTACTTTGGGCAAATTGTGTAACTTCTGTGCCTTGGTTTTCTCATTTGTAAATGGAGATAAATATAGTACTTACTTCATAGTGTTGTAAGGATTAAAGCGTTAATACTATATGTAAGCCACTTGGTAATTCCTGGCACAGAGTAAGTGCTACACAAAATGTGCTTTTTTAAAAAAATTACTGCTTTACCACTACAGATTTTTACAGTTCAGTTGTGAAAAAGTTTCCCAAATGAAAATTATTTAATTGTATGTATAAAGAACATGACTTTATTTATATTAATTAAGCTGTGATACAGATTAATGCAAGAACCTTAAACTCAAATAATGAAATCACTGAGTGTTTTGAAAATAAAAATCATAAAATCTAGTTAAAAAAATCATATGCCGTTGTACTGATAAGAATTGACACCTTTTTAGGATTAAATAAAGCTTATTTTCATTCTAATATGTTAAGTCTTTCTTTTTCCCTACACCCTGGTGATGCAGGTTATGTTTAGTCTTATAGTTTAATTCAGATATATACAAATAAAGTCAAATTCAGAATCTAAGTGTAAATGTCAGCCTTGTATAATGTCACCTAGTTCATATGAACTGTCTATATATGTAATATAACTGTACATAGTAGGTATCCAATAAAAAATTTGCTGAAAGGAATGTATTACAAAGATTATTACTATTTCCTAACTACTATAAAACTATTTGGTTTTATTTCCTAGGGAATAAAAACAAATTTAACTAGTACAAATATTAACCAAGCTAATAAGTTAAAGTGCATCCAACACAATCTGTAGCAAGATCTTTAAGATATTAAGCGCTGACCGCCTTGGGCTAATCTGTTAATTAACTTACAATAAGTCAGCACTATCTACAGTTCCTCTTCTGGTTTAAAATACTACTACATATTTAAAAGGGGAAAATAGCAAAGATAAATTTTATGAAGCCCATATTTCAAATATCCTTTTTAATATACTATAAATAATAGAGAAAATATCCTAATTATTTCTACATTTAATAATTAGATACCCTAGGACTTAGGTTAATGGGATCAAATAAAAACATCAAGATGATCAGGTCGCTGCTGTTTGCTGTGTTCTCTGCCAATAAAACATAATAAGGCAGTTTTTGCTTAAGCCATATATTCTGTACAAGAACATGCACCTGTATTTTTAAGTTAATCCGCAGATAGAAAGTCCACATATTTTTCCACTTTACTATAAATATTACAATTCGGCCCCTTGGTATAAACCAATTAAATGAATGTATTGGAAAAAAAAACTATTCTTAATATCCTTAAATACATTTGGAACTATTTCTACGTTGAACTATATTCTATGTTGAACAATTCTGAACTATTCTTCCTCCATTTAAATCACAAAGAAGTTAAAATATCCTGCTATTATATGCAGAACACAAAAATCTTTTAGACAACTACCAAAAAAGTAGTTCTATGAGCCTTTTGTCTGTAAACAAAACAAAAAGAATGAAGTCATGGAGTGGCTTAGGCAGATCACAGAAACCATCATACCGCGAGGTACAAATGACCAGGACACTGTAAAAATTTTAAATTTTTAAAACTGCATTTTCTTTAAAACATATCCTAGGGTTCAAGGATAAAAATTAAAGCATGTAAAACAAAGTACAGTAGCAAGTAAAATGACAAAAAATAACAATCAAAAATAATCAAACAAAAAAACCCTGCAGGCATAAAACTAATATGCATAAATGTATTTTAAATTGAGCCATCAGGGTTACAAACTAAGACTCTGCCAAACTAAAGCAGAAATTTTTATAGAAAACCGACAGTCATTCCTCTCCTGACCTTTAAAAACACATACAATATGTTGTCTCTAGTGATATTTTTTCCTTTGGCAGCTAAGCATGAGGTGTAGGCTTTTCAGTAATTAGAAAGTCTATCACTGTTCTGTACAAACAATAGGACCATGAATACAACTGCTCCAATGAGACCACAGGATGTTCGTTTCATGTAAGAGCTTTTATGCAGAATTTGTATCATAATAGGCCAAAGAGATTTTAGAAGAAAAGAGAGAGAGACTCCCTAAGACTTTTCAACTTCTACTTCTGTACAACAGTTTCTTTCTGGAGTCCCTCTTTGAAGGCAAAATGACTTCACCTTGAATTTTAAATTCTGCATCATAGGTTTCTTAACCTAAAACGTTTATTCCTATGACATAAATTTATTGAAATGAACCACTAAATACAATATTGTGCTCTCCAGCCTACAGCTTTGAAAGAACTAAAACCCATTTCTCTAACACATGAACAGGACTTATTTGTGAATAATGACGTTGGGGAAAACACCACCAATTTAAACCCTGATTTCCGTATTCTGTAAAATAAAGGGATAAGTTTGAACTCTTATGGTTCCCTCCAGCTGTGAACTATAGAAATCAATCTAGATTTAAACAGGCATGCTGAAGAAGTAAAAAGTTCAGAAATGAAAAAGGTTGAAAGAGGGCCTTGCAGCAATCCAAATATGGGTATGTATGTACAAAAAAAAAAGGGTCCACCAGCCTGGAGGTAAGAAAACATAAGAGTGTCAGCCCACATTCATTGGGGTTAGTTTTTAAAGATTGGGGAATGATGAGGCCAGGATGAACAGAAGCTAGAGTTTCCAATGTAGGTGCTGGGTTTGAGGAAGTACTACTAAGGAGCTTTCAAAAGGGCTTCCCTCAGCAGTGAAATAATTCCTGAAAGCCAACCAGAAGGGTCCTTCTCTGTGGCTTCTAGGACTAATACGGCCAAGCTCCAAAGTCCTTTGCTAAAAATAGCTGAAGGGATCAGCCCAATTTTGGAATACGCCAAGGTCTATGCTATGTTTGCATATGTATATGTCTCATATAATGAGGGAGACTTTTCTATAACTTATTAGTCAAAAGAAAAGCATATGCTAAAAGCTGTATTTATTCTGTTCACTGAAGTACTAAATTTTAGAGCACAATTTACATGAGAACAGAAACTGATCACACAAAAACATTTGTAATCAAATGCTAGAAATACACCATAAATATTGGAAAGACAAAAATAAAAATTATCCAACTCTGTGTCTCAAAATATACCTCAGATAACAAATTTTGGAAAACAGGACACTAACCCTTATTAAAACTAATCCCTTCATTTTAGAGATGACTAAAAGCCTACAGAGACATTTAAGAAATTTATGAGAAACTGAAGTGTCAAAATGAGAAAAAGATGGTTTCAAGACGGTGAAAACAGTAAAGAAAAAAAGAGTCAGAAGAATATGCTAAGTAACAAAGTAATGTAATGTCTGGTCTATGAAGAAAAACAGAAAACTTGTCAATACAGTAACAATGAAGAAACAATGTATAAGAAGCAAAGATAAAGATACACATGCACACTGAGTTCAACTAAAGAAAATGTACTTTGAAATTACTATAATGAACTCTAGCAGAAATTTTTTCAGTAACAGTACACTAAAATTTTTGTCAATAAGCTTAAAAGTCTGGGGCTAATAATCTCCCAAGAAACTCTGTCCTCCAACATAGCAACTGTCCTGTAAGTAAAGCCCATGCAGAAAACAGAGCTGATCATCCCAGAACATCCGCGTTTTTGCCTCAGCTGTGCATATCCATTCTCATGGGACAGAGAACAAGAAAATAACAGAACGTCCTCATGACCTGTCGATTAACAAGATGACACAAGCCCAATCTACCAGCAATTCCGAGTGCCTGCCACCTGTTAGCCTGCTCTAGCGAAAGCCCCCAAAACTGTGCTCCAGCGAAGAACTGGGAACGCCTTTGTTGTTCCCTAACCATGGAAATTCAGTCTAACCCAGCGCCTTAAGGAAAACTTCCCCCAGGCCGGGTAAATCTGCCCAGATCCGGGCTTGGGCAAAGGCCTCCTCTAGCGAAGAAAAGGAGGGAGAACCCCAGGCGAAGCACAAATGTCATCTACTCGTCCCGGGAGGAGTAGGGGTCAAGGATGAAGGAAGTTGGAGAACCAGGACCTAGGACCCCAGAGAGAGACAGGCTCAGTTTCGCAGTGGAGCAGGGTGAGCACAACGAGGAGGTGGGCCGTCCTGCTGGGTGAAAAAACAGCAAGATCCCAGGATCAACAGTCGGGGAAGAGAGGTGCTGAAGTGAGAGTAGGGGCAAAACCGAGGGGCAGTGGCTTAGGTAAGCGCTGAGGCGAAAAGGCAAGAAACCAGGGCTTTTAAAAGGCGGATGAGGCGGAGGAAAAATAGCAAGGCGAGAGGTGAGCGGCGACAAAATAGGCTCAGCTGAGGTGAAAGAGGCGAGGCCGGCTTCGGGGGGAAGGAATGAAATGAGCTCAGGAAGCATTGCAGGGACAAGGGACAGGCAAAGAGAACCCCCACCCACAGGGACCGGGACACAACACTTGATCCGGCCCTCTACAGGCTGTACTCGACCGGCCGCACTCAGAACCTGTCGGCAGCGGAGACTCACCCAAAGGCTGCAGAGGCCCCACAGCAGGACATGGGGACCGGTCCAAACACACAGGAGAACCAAGCGGCTGCAGGAAACGGCGGCGTTAATGTGACCCGGATGCGCATCCCTAGAAACCGGAAGTTGGCGGCCAGGGTCATCACACAATCCACACCTCGTTCCAACAGAAGCCTTTGGGCGCATGTGTCAGGCCTCACGTGGAGGGGCGGGGAAGCGCCTAGACCCCGCCCACTCGACCGTCCCGGGAGCCCCGCCCCTAGTTACGGCCCTCCCGGCCCCTCGGTGGTGCTTGGGGCGGCTAGGTTGGTTCATGCGGCGCCTGGGTACCACTGAGGCCCAAGCAACACCGGTAAAAAAAAAATACTCAGGACTCATGTTTCAGGAAGGTGTTTTAAGTTGCGTGTACTTCCTGTCTCTCTAAAGCGAAAGTGAAATGTTGGACGTATTTGGTAGATTTAGAAAAACTGTGGGAGGAAGAATCGCTAGGAAATTCTGGAAGGCACTTGGAGGGGAGGCTAGCCCAAGGTGATGGTTTTATTCCGGTATTAGTTTATTCGTAATATTGTATTGAGCTTCCAGTTAACTTCTATTTCGTGCACAATATTTTATGTAATAATTTTATCAGAAACAAGGTTTTTAAATGCTTCGTTAACGTTAAATTACTACCCCAATATGGAAAAGGAGCAGGGTTGAATTAAGGTTTTGTGGGGGCCTGAAGTTTATTCAATTCGGGGGCTCTCTTTAAGTAAACCCACAACTACAAATACAATATTAGGTCTAAAAATGAATCTTTAGTGTTAGCAAAGAAATCACAAGTTAAAAAATTTCATAAATAACACAAAATCCAGAAAAAATAAACACTATTAGTTGATACACCTCTAAAGTACGTTTTTTTCCTACCTTTTTTGGCTGTATCTTCTTTGATCACCTTTTCCTATGACAATTTACTAAGCAATATCATTTACCGAGATCCTTGACTCCTGTCTCTGACACCATACATCTAAATCATCAGCAAATTCTGCAGGATCTACCTTTAAAATCTGTCCAGATTATGACTATTTACTGCCTCTGTTGGTATAAGCCACAGTTAATGTGTGGCTGTTTGCTATTTTTATACACTTGCCCTTCCAGGGTCTATTAACACAGCAGCAGTGGGCTCCTGTTAAAACCTTAATCAGATCAGGTCCCTCCTCCAGTGGATTCCTATTTCAAAGTGAAAACCAGAATCCTGCATAAGCCTAGAGGACCCTCAAGACTTGACACCCCCCAGTACAAATAACCTCATCTCCTACTCTTTCCATTAACCCTCTTTTCAAGGCACATTGGCCTCTTTGCTATTCTTCTAACCTGCACATAGACTCAGGGTATTTGTGCTTGCTGATCCCTCTGCCCAGAATGTTCTTCCTCCAGATAACTGCATCTTTCAGCCTATCACTTCCTTTACATCTTGGTTCAAATGTCACCCTCTCAATGAGAACTTTCCTAACACTATATTTGAAATTAAAGTATTACCCACAAAAATAAACTCAAAATGGATTAAAGACCTAAATGTAAGGCCAGACACTATAAAACTCTTAGAGGAAATCATAGGCAGAACACTCTATGACATAAATCACAGCAAGATTCTTTTTGACCCACCTCCTAGAGACATGGAAATAAAAACAAAAATAAACAAATGGGACCTAATGAAACTTAAAAGCTTTTGCACAGCAAAGGAAAACATAAACAAGATGAAAAGACAACCCTCAGAATGGGAGAAAATATTTGCCAATGAAGCAAGTGACAAAGGATTAATCTCCAAAATTTGCAAGCAGCTCATGCAGTTCAATATCAAAAAAACAAACAACCCAATCCAAAAATGGGCAGAAGACCTAAATAGACATTTCCCCAACGAAGATATACAAATTTCCAAAAAACACATGAAAGGATGCTCAACATCACTAACATTAGAGAAATGCAAATCAAAACTACAATGAGGTATCACCTCACACCAGTCAGAATGGCTATCACCAAAAACTGTGCAAACAATAAATGCTGGAGAGGGTGTGGAGAAAAGGGAACCCTCTTGAACTGTTGGTGGGAATGTAAATTGATACTGCCACTATGGAGAACAGTATGGAGGTTCCTTAAAAAACTAAAAATAGAATTACCATATGATCCAGCAATCCCACTACTGGACATATACCCTGAGAAAACCATAATTCAAAAAGAGTCATGCACCACAATGTTCATTGCAGCACTATTTACAATAGCCAGGACATGGAAGCAACCTAAGTGTCCATCAACAGATGAATAAATAAAGAAGATGTGGCACATATATACAATGGAATATTACTCAGCCATAAAAAGAAACGAAATTGAGTTATTTGTAGTGAGGTGGATGGACTTAGAGTCTGTCCTACAGAGTGAAGTAAGTCAGAAAGAGAAAGACAAATATTGTATGCTAACACATATATATGGAATCTTAAAAAAAAATGGTTCTGAAGAACCTAGGGGCAGGACAGGAATAAAGATGCAGACGTAGAGAATGGACTTGAGGACATGGGGAGGGAGAAGGGTAAGCTGGGACGAAGTGAGAGAGTGGCACAGACATATATACACTACCAAATATAAAATAGATAGCTAGTGGGAAGCAGCCGCATAGCACAGGGAGATCAGCTCGGTGCTTTGTGACCACCTAGAAGGGTGGGATAGGGAGGGTGGGAGAGAGACGCAAGAGGGAGGAGATATGGGGACGTATGCATATGTATAGCTGATTTCACTTTGTTATACAGCAGAAACTAATACACCATTGTAAAGCAATTATACTCCAATAAAGATGTTTAAAAAAATTAAAGTATTACCATCCTCCCTGCACTTCCTAGTCCAGTTCCCTCACTTAATTTTTCTATAATAACATTTTTCCCGTCCAACAATATGCTAGTGAATTTGGTTTAACACCTTGCCCCCATCCCCATCTCCCTCCCCTTCCTCCCCCCACCAGAATGTGAGCTCCATGAGGGCACGCATGTTTGTCTGTTTTGTTCCCAGATGTATTTCAGTACCAGAACAGAACGTTGCATGTGGAGGGCACCCAATAAATGCTTGTTGACTAAAAGGATCAATTGCTCATTTACTTTGCTTTTGCTCATCCAAAACCATGCAAGCTGAGCCAACAACTCCACCAGGGGGAGCACATGAGTAACCAATGAGGTCTCCCCAGAAAAGTTTTTCCTAAAGCATACACATACACATAATTCTAAAACACACCCACAAGAAAGAACACAAATACCTCCCCAGAGCAAAGAATGCTGCACCTTCTATCAATAAAAACCCTCCAATGTCTTCACAGTCCCTTAAGAACAAAATCCAAGCTCTTTACTATGGTCTACAAGGCCCTTCTTGGCCTGCCCTTCCCAACTCTCTGATGTCATTTCCAGCCTCCCTTACCCTCACGTACAGCCATCCTGTTCTCCTTTGTGCTTCTTGTACAAACCAAGCTTTCTTGCCTCAGGGTCTAAGCAAATACCCTTTCTGTTCTCTTGAACACTCCTCTCCAAACCTTCCAATGAATTATTCCTTCTGCTACTTTCAGTTAAATTTCAGTTCTGAAGGCTTCACGCAGGCCCCCCCATGACCCCCATCTCCCGTCTAAAGTAGCTCTTCCATCCCCTTCTCATACGTTATCTTTTCTCCATGGTCCCTATCACTATCTGAAATTACCTTGTTTATTTATCGTCTGTCACTAGAAAGTAAGCTCCATGGGGGTCTATATCTCTCTTGTTCACTGCTAAATTCTCAGCACTAGAAGAGTGACTGGCATATAGTAGGTGCTCAATAAACAAAACAAGTAATTACTAATATTTACTGAAGCTTTACTATGTGTTACTTACCATACACAGTAAATATATAAATGCTCATATTTCTCTTTTAATCCTCCCAACAATCTTGGGAAGTATTATGATTATCTCCATTTTAGAGATGAGGAAACTGAGGCAGGGATAAGTTAAGCAACTTGCTCAAGGCCACATAACTGGCAAGAAGCAAACCCATAACTTGCATCCAGGTCTGCAAGACTACAGAGCCCATGATTCCTCTCAAACGACAGGAACAGGGCTTCCCTGGTGGCGCAGTGGTTGAGAGTCCGCCTGCCAATGCAGGAGACACGGGTTCATGCCCCGGTCCGGGAAGATCCCGCATGCCGCGAAGCGGCTGGGCCTGTGAGCCATGGCCGCTGAGCCTGCGCGTCCAGAGCCTGTGCTCCGCAACAGGAGAGGCCACAACAGTGAGAGGCCCGCGTACCGCAAAAAAAAAAAAAAAAACAAACAAAAAAACAAAACAAAACACACTGCAGGAAGAGTAAGTATGGATTCATTTATTTACTAGTTTCTTTTCTCTGACTTCAGACAATTGTGCTTGCTGTCATGGTCAGCAAGAGTGGAAATGTTTGTTGGGGTTTTTTTCCTGCCCTACTGCACTACTCCTGGGGACAGATATCAAGAAATATGCTAGGGACTTACCTGGTGGTGCAGTGGTTAAGAATCTACCTGCCAATGCAGGGGACACGGGTTCGAGCCCTGGTCCAGGAACATGCCACAGAGCAACTAAGCCCGTGCACCATAACTACTGAGCCTGCGCTCTAGAACCAGTGTGACATAACTACTGAGCCCGTGTGCCACATCTACTGAAGCCCACGTGCCTAGATCCCGTGCTCTGCGACAAGAGAAGCCACCACAATGAGAAGCCCGTGCACCGCAATGAAGAGTAGCCTCCGCTCACTGCAACTAGAGAAAGCCCGCGCCCAGCGACGAAGATCCAAGGCAGCCAAAAAAAAAATAAATAAATGAATTAATTTTTTTAAAAAAAGGAATATGCTAAAAATATGGTTTTGCTCAAGCCGAGTTATAACTACTTAGATATTTGCTATATTATTTCTGTAGATTTGAAATATTTCATTCAAATAGTCCAAAAGTATTATGGCCATGTCTTTCTAAACAAAAGCCAAAATATAAATCAAAACACAAGCCTAATTACACTAAAGCTATCTAAAAATAAGTTCTCTAAATTATATATTTCCATTAAAAACACATAATGAATCACTGTTTTGTAATAGTTATCAACTTAAACTCTCCTGATTGATCTGAGAGGCTAATGGTCTAGCTTTTGTTTCTGTTGACTTCTCTATGGTACTTAAGGCAATATCTTATTATGTACATGATAGTTCAGCCTCTAAAAGCAATCGATAGTTGATGGGATTGTAAAATGGTGCAACTGCTATGGAAAACAGTAGGGCAGTTCCTCAAAAAATTCAAAATCAAACTACCATATGACCAGCAATCCCACTTCTGAATATATAGCCAAAAGAATTGAAAGCACAGTCTCAAAATGGTATTTGCACACCCATGTTTATAGCAGCACTATTCACGATAGCCAAAAGGTAGAAGCCACCCAAATATCCATTGACAGATAAATGGATAAATAAAATAAGGTATATGCATACTTTATTTTTTAAATATACTTTAGAATACAAAGCAGCCTTAAAAACGAAGGAAATTCTGTCACATGATACAATATGGATGAACCTTTAGGCCATTATGCTAAGTAAAATAAGCTAGTCACAAAAAGACAAATACTGTATGATTCTACTTATCTGAGGTCTTTAAAGTAGTAATTTATATATATGTAAATATATATATATAAAATATATATTAATATATATTATATTATATTAATAAATTATATTTATTATATTTTTATAAATTATTAAATTATATTAAATTTATATATATTAAATATATATATTTATATATATAAAATATATATAAATGATATATATAAATATATATATATATATACCAGTGGCTGAGGAATTCCCTGGTGGTCCAATGGGTAAGGCTCCGAGCTCCCAATGCAGGGGGGCCAGGTTCAATCGCTGGTTGGGGAAATAGATCCTGCACGCATGCTGCAACTAAAGAGTCCGCATGCTGCAATAAGACCCAGTGTGGCCAAAATAAATAAATAAATAAATAAAAATAAACATTAAAAAAATAAATATACCAGTGGCTGGAGGGAGAGAACAAAGGGGAATTGTGTAATTGGTAGAGAGTTTCAATTCTGTAAGATAAAAAGACTTAGGAGACCTGTTTCACAAAAATGTCAATATACTTAACACTACTGTTAAGTGTACACTGAACTGTACACTTAAAAATGGTAAGGGTGGTAAATTTTATGATATGCTTTTACCACAATAATTACTTAGCTTTTAAAAAGAAATCTATAGCAATCTAGTCATTGATTTAATAAAGATGTGGGTCACTTTATGCCTACTCGGCCCTGCATGGACATTATCACAGTCTTTTTCATAGTTTTGTCGAAATTTATACCAGTAAGAAGGCTTTGGAGTGGAATAAATTCACATTTTCAAGATGCGCAGTAACCATTGCTGTCTTTTTTTCTTTTTTGAATTTTCTTTCATTTATTTTTTTATACAGCAGTTTCTTATGAGTCATCCATTTTATACACATCAGTGTATACATGTCAATCCTAATCTCCCAATTCATCACACCACCTACCCCACCGCCACTTTTTCCCCTTGGTGTCCATACGTTTGTTCTCTACATCTGTGTCTCTTCTGTCCTGCAAACTGGTTCATCTGTATCATTTTTTCAGATTCCACATATATGTGTTAACATACGATATTTGTTTTTCTCTTTCAGACTTACTTCGCTCTGTATGACAGTCTCTAGGTCCATCAACATCTCTACAAATGACCCAATTTCATTCCTTTTTATGGCTGAGTAATATTCCATTGTATATATGTACCACATCTTCTGTATCCATTCATCTGTAGATGGGCATTTAGTTTGTTTCCATGACCTGGCTATTGTAAATAGTGCTGCAATAAACATTGGGGTGTATGTGTCTTTTTGAATTATGATTTTCTCTGGGTATATGGCCAGTAGTAGGATTGCTGGGTCATATGGTAATTCTACTTTTAATTTCTTAAGGAACCTCCATACTGTTCTCCATAGTGGCTGTATCAATTTACATTCCCACCAACAGTGCAAGAGGGTTCCCTTTTCTCCACACCCTCTCCAGCATTTGTTGTTTGTAGATTTTCTGATGATGCCCATTCTAACTGGTGTGAGGTGATATCTCACTGTAGTTTTGATTTGCATTTCTCTAATAATTAGTGATGTTGAGCAGCTTTTCATGTGCTTCTTGGCTATCTGTATGTCTTCTTTGGAAAAATATCTATTTAGGTCTTCTGCCCATTTTGGATTGGGTTGTTTGTTTTTTTAATATTGAGCTGCATGAGCTGTTTATATATTCTGGAGATAAAACCTTTGTTGATTCACTTGAAAATATTTTCTCCCATTCTGAGGATTGTCTTTTCATCTTGTTAGTAGTTTCCTTTGCTGTGCAAAAGCTTTTAAGTTTCATTAGGTCCCATTTGTTTATTTTTGTTTTTATTTCCATGTCTCTAGGAGGTGGATCAAAAAAGATCTTGCTGTGATTTATGTTAAAGAGTGTTCTTCCTGTGTTTTCCTCTAAGAGTTTTATAGTGTCCAATCTTATATTTAGGCCTCTAATCCATTTTGAGTTTATTTTTGTGTTTGGTGTTAGGGAGTGTTCTAATTTCATTCTTTTACATGTAGCTGTCCAGTTTTCCCAGCACCACTTATTGAAGAGACTGTCTTGTCTCCATTGTATATCCTTGCCTCCTTTGTCATAGATTAGTTGACCATAGGTGTGTGGGTTTATCTCTGGGCTTTCTACCCTGTTCCATTGATCTATGTTTCTGTTTATGTGCCAGTACAACATTGTCTTGATTACTGTAGCTTTGTAGTATAGTCTGAAGTCAGGGAGTCCAATTCCTCCAACTCCGGTTTTTTCCCTCAAGACTGCTTTGGCTGTTTGGGGTCTTTTGTGTCTCCATACAAATTTTAAGATTTTTTTATTCTAGTTCTGTAAAAAATGCCATTGGTAATTTGATAGGGATTGCATTGAATCTGTAGATTGCTTTGGGTAGTATAGTCATTTTCACAATATTGATTCTTCCAATCCAAGAACGTGGTATATTTCTCCATCTGTGTGTATCATCTTTAATTTCTTTCATCAGTGTCTTGTAGTTTTCTGCATACAGGTCTTTTGTCTCCCTAGGTAGGTTTATTCCTAGGTATTTTATTCTTTTTGCTACAGTGGTAAATGGGAGTGCTTCCTTAATTTCTCTTTCAGACGTTTTATCATTAGTGTATAGGAATGCAAGAGATTTCTGTGCATTAATTTTGTATCCTGCAACTTTACCAAATTCCTTGATTAGCTCTAGTAGTTTTCTGGTGGCATCTTTAGGATTCTCTATGTAAAGTATCATGTCATCTGAAAACAGTGACAGTTTGACTTCTTCTTTTCCAATTTGTATTCCTTTTGTTCTTTTTCTTCTCTGATTGCCATGGCTAGGACTTTCAAAACTATGTTGAATAATAGTGGTGAGAGTGGACATCCTTGTCTTGTTCCTGATCTTAGAGGAAATGCTTTCAGTTTTTCACCATTGTGAATGTGGTTAGCTGTGGGTTTGTCATATATGGCCTTTATTATGTTGAGGTAGGTTCCCTCTATGCCCACTTTCTGGAGAGTTGTTATCATTAATGGGTGTTAAATTTTGTCAAAACCTTTTCCGGCATCTATTGAGATGATCATATTGTTTTTATTCTTCAATCTGTTAATATGGTGTATCACATTGATTGATGTGTGTATATTGAAGAATCCTTGCATCCCTGGGACAAATCCCACTTGATCATGGTGTATGATCCTTTTAATGTGTTGTTGGATTCTGTTTGCTAGTATTTTGTTAAGCATTTTTGCATCTGTATTCATGAGTGATATTGGTCTGTAATTTTCTTTTTTTGTAGTATCTTTTTCTGGTTTTGGTATCAGGGTGATGGTGGCCTCATAGAATGAGTTTGGGAGTATTCCTTCCTCTGCAATTTTTTGGAAGAGTTTGAGAAGGATGGATGTTAGCTCTTCTCTAAACGTTTGATAAAATTCACCTGTGAAGCCATCTGGTCCTGGACTTTTGTTTGTTGGAAGATTTTAATCACAGTTTCAATTTCATTACTTGTGATTGGTCTGTTCATATTTTCTATTTCTTCCTGGTTCAGTCTTGGAAGATTATACGTTTCTAAGAATTTGTCCATTTCTTCCAGGTTGCCCATTTTATTGGCATAGAGCTGTCTGTAGTAATCTCTTAGGATGCTTTGGACTTCTGCAGTGCCTGTTGTAACTTCTCCTTTTTCATTTCCAATTTTATTGATTTGAGTCCTCTCCCTCTTTTTCTTGATGAGTCTGGCTAATGGTTTATCAATTGTTTTTATCTTCTCAAAGAACCAGCCTTTAGTTTTATTGATCTTTGCGATTGTTTTCTTTGTTTCTATTTCATTTATTTCTGCTCTGATCTTTATAATTTCTTTCCTTCTACTAACTTTGGGTTTTCTTTGTTCTTCTTTCTCTAGTTCCTACAGGTGTAAGGTTAGATTGTTTATTTGAGATGTTTGTTGTTTCTTGAGGTAGGATTGTATTGCTATAAACTTCCCTCTTAGACTTCCCTGGTGGCGCAGTGGTTGAGAGTTCGCCTGCCAATGCAGGGGACACAGGTTCGTGCCCCGGTCCGGGAAGATCCCACATGCCGCGGAGCGGCTAGGCCCATGAGCCATGGCCGTTGAGCCTGCGCATCTGGAGCCTGTGCTCCACAACGGGAGAGTCCACGTCAGTGAGAGGCCCGCGTACCGAAAAAAAAAAAAAAAAACAACTTCCCTCTTAGAACTGCTTTTGCTGCAACCCATTGGTTTTGGATCATCGTGTTTTCATTGTCATTTGTCCCTAGATATTTTTTAATGTCCTTTTTGATTTCTTCAGTGATCTCTTGGTTATTTAGTAACGTATCGTTTAGCCTCCATGTGTTTGTGTTTTTTACGTTTTTTTTCTGTAATTGATTTCTAATCGCATAGTGTTATGGTCAGAAAAGATTCTTGATATGATTTCAATTTTCCTTAATTTACTGTGGCTTGATTTGTGACCCAAGATGTGACCTATCCTGGAGAATGTTCCGTGCGTACTTGAGAAGAAAGTGTAATCTGCTGTTTTTGATGGAATGTCCTATAAATATCAATTAAATCTATCTGGTCTATTGTGTCTTTTAAAGCTTCTGTTTCCTTGTTTATTTTCATTTTGGATGATCTGTCCATTGGTGTAAGTGAGGTGTTAACGTTTCCCACTATTACTGTGTTACTGTCAATTTCCTCTTTTATAGCTGTTAGCAGTTGCCTTATGTATTGAGGTGCTCCGATGTCAGGTGCATATATATTTATAATTGTTATATCTTCTTCTTGGATTGATCCCTTGATCATTAAGTAGTGTCCTTCCTTGTCTCCTGTAACATTCTTTACTTTAAAGTCTATTTTATCTGATATGAGTATTGCTACTCCAGCTTTCTTTTGATTTCCATTTGCCTGGAATATCTTTTTCCATCCCTCATTTTCAGTCTGTATGTGTCCCTAGATCTGAAGTGGGTCTCTTGTAGACAGCGTATATATGGGTCTTGTTTTTGTACCCATTCAGCAAGCCTGTGTCTTTTGGTTGGAGCATTTAATCCATTCACGTTTAAGGTAATTATCAATATGTATGTTCCTAGTACCATTTTCTTAATTGTTTTGGGTTTGTTTTTTGTAGGTCCTTTTCTTCTCTTTTGTTTCCCACTTAGAGAAGTTCCTTTAGCATTTGTTGTAGAGCTGGTTTGGTCATGCTGAATTCTCTTAGCTTTTGCTTGTCTGTAAAGCTTTTGATTTCTCCATCGAATCTGAATGAGATCCTTGCGGGGTAGAGTAATCTAGGTTGTAGGTTCTTCCCTTTCATCACTTTAAGTATATCATGCCTCTCCCTTCTGGCTTGTAAAGTTTCTGCTGAGAAATCAGCTGTTAACCTTATGGGAGTTCCCTTGTATGTCATTTGTCATCTTTCCCTTATTGCTTTCAATAATTATTCTTTGTCTTTAATTTTGCCAATTTGACTACTGTGTGTCTCAGCATGTTTCTCTTTGGGTTTATCCTGCCTGGGACTCTCTGCGCTTCCTGCACTTGGGTGGCTATTTCCTTTCCCATGTTAGGGAAGTTTTCGACTATAATCTCTTCAAATATTTTCTCAGGTACTTTCTCCCTCTCTTCTCCTTCTGGGACCCCTATAATGCAAATGTTGTCATGTTTAATATTGTCCCAGAAGTCTCTTAGGCTGTCTTCATTTCTTTTCCACAGCAGTGAATTCCACCATTCATTCTGTTCCACAGCAGTGAATTCCACCATTCTGTCTTCCAGGTCACTTATCCATTCTTCTGCCTCAGTTATTCTGCTATTGATTCCTTCTAGTGTAGTTTTCATTTCAATTATTGTATTGTTCATCTCTGTTTGTTCTTTAATTCTTCTAGGTCTTTGGTAAACATTTCTAGCATCTTCTCGATCTTTGCCTCCATTTTTTCCCGAGGTCCTGGATCATCTTCACTATCATTATTCTGAATTCTTTTTCTGGAAGGTTGCCTATCTCCACTTCATTTAGTTGTTTTTCTGCAGTTTTATCTTGTTCCTTCATCTTGTACATAGCCCTCTGCCTTTTCATCTTGTCTATCTTTCTGTGAATGTGGTTTTTGTTCCACAGGCTGCAGGACTGTAGTTCTTCTTCCTTCTGCTGTCTTCCCTCTGGTGGTTGAGGCTATCTAAGAGGCTTATGCAAGTTTCCTGATGTGAGCGACTGGTAGTGGGTAGAGCTGGCTGTTGCTCTGGTGGACAGAGCTCAGTAAAACTTAATCTGCTTGTCTTCTGTTGGGTGGGGCTGGGTTCCCTCCCTGTTGGTTTTTTGACCTGATGCGACCCAACACTGGATCCTACCCAGGCTCTTTCGTGGGGCTAATGGCAGACTCTGGGAGGGCTCACGCCAAGAAGTACTTCCCAGAACTTCTGCTGCCAGTGTCCTTGTCCTCACGGTGAGACACAGCCACCCCCCGCCTCTGCAGGAAACCCTCCAACACTAGCAGATATATCTGGTTCAGTCTCCTATGGGGTCACTGCCCCTTTCTCTAGGTCCTGATGTGCACACTATTTTGTGAATGCCCTCCAAGAGTGGAGTCTCTGTTTCCCCCAGTCCTGTCAAAGCTCTGCAGTCAAATCCTGCTAGCCTTCAAAGTCTGATTCTCTAGGAATTCCTCCTCCTGTTGCCGGCCCCCCAGGTTGGGAAGTCTGACGTGGGGCTCAGAACCTTCACTCCAGTGGGTAGACTTCTGTGGTATAAGTGTTCTCCAGTTGTGAGTCACCCACCCAGCAGTTATGGGATTTGATTTTATTGCAATTGCTTTCCTCCTACTGTCTCATTGTGGCTTCTCCTTATCTTTGGATGTGTGGTATCTTTTTTGGTGAGCTCCAGTGTCTTCCTTTTGATGATTGTTCAGCAGTTAGTTGTGATTCCGGTGCTCTCACAAGAGGGAGTGACAGCACGTCCTTCTACTCTGCCATCTTGAACCAAATCCCATTGTTGTCTTTCTATTTATTTATTTGTTTGTTTATTTATTTATGGCTGTGTTTGGTCTTCATTGCTGTGCATGGGCTTTCTCTAGTTGAGGTAAGCGGGGGCTACTCTTCTTGTGGTGTGCGGGCTTCTCATTGTCGTGGCTTCTCTTGTTGTGGAGCGTGGGCTCTAGATGCACAGGCTTCAGTAGTGTGGCACGTGGGCTCAGTAGTTGTGACTTGTAGGCTCTAGAGTGCAGGCTCAGTAGTTGTAGTACACCAGCTTAGTTGCTCAGTGGCATGTGGGAATCTTCCTGGACCAGGGCTGGAACCCGTGTCCCCTGCATTGGCAGGCGGATTCTTAACAACTGTGCCACCAGTAAAGCCCCCCATTGCTGTCTTTAGAGCAAAGCATTTCCAGTCTCCTGAGTATGTTATCTTTACTTTAACCACAGACATCTTTTCCATACGGTTACTATTATTCCCATTTTTCCCCGACAAATCAGTATCATTTGGAAATACCCAAGATCTGTTGCTCTGTAGAGAATAATTCTTGAACAAAACTAGGGTGTTCTAGTACATCTCACCAGACAGGATTAAAATTATGACCCTGGAAATCTACATGAGATATAAATGGAACATTTTCTGCATCTTTACCACAGGCAGCTTTGTATTCATTAATATCACACTTGAAGTGTATTCTGGTTATCTATTGCTATGTAACAAAACTCAGTGGTTTAAAACAAGCACTGTATAATATCTCACAAGTTTTGAGTCAGGAATTTGGGCAGGCCTGATTTGGGTGATTCCTTTCTTCCATCTGGAATGAATCAGAGGTCATTTGTAATGTTCTAACTGGCAGCTAGGCTGATCTGGAAGGTCCAACACAGTCTTATTCATATGCCTGGCACTTGATGGGAATGCCTGAAAGGCTGGGTTTAGCTGTGTAGTCTCAGAGCCTCTCCACATGGTCTGTCCATCAGGGTAGTTGAACTTTTTACATGGCAGAGACAGGTCCTGGAAGCTGCATTTCTTTTAAGGCCAGCCTGGAAACTGATACAGCATCACTTCCATCCACTGGTCAAAACAATCATAAAGCTCATCTAGATTCAAGGAAGGCAACGTAGACCCCAGACACTGTCCGAGTAACTTGGACCTCTTGCCACTATTGTTATCTTTCTGATGTTCACCCGAAGAGCTCCTGAGGAGACATTCATTTTGATGTGTATCTACCCGTTTATTTAGCAACTAGTTTGTAATATTTTAGGCTCTGAGGACACAGCAGAAAACAAATCAGACAAAAACCTCTGCCTGCATGGAGCTCACATTCCAGTCAATCCATAGTCAGAAATCTAGTGAGTTGACTAGCTTCAGTTGGGGTTAAACATCTATTCCCACTTCCTTCTAGTGAGCCTTTTTATATTGCAGAAGTGAGAAGGTTAAAGATGGCATTTCTCAGGCTCCCTTTCAGCTAGGATTCTGTTGGGGTTTTTTTGGGTTTTTGTTTGTTTGTTTGTTTTTGTTTTTTGCGGAACGCGGGCCTCTCACTGTTGTGGCCTCTCCCATTGCGGAGCACAGGCTCCGGACGCGCAGGCTCAGCGGCCATGGCTCACGGGCCCAGCCGCTCTGCGGCATGTGGGATCTTCTCGGACCGGGGCACGAACCCGTATCCCCTGCATCGGCAGGCGGACTCTCAACCACTGTGCCACCAGGGAAACCCCAGCTAGGATTCTGGATGAAAGCTAGGTATTGCCAGTTAGATGCACTTGGGTAAGATTTACAAGGTGGAAATGAGGAAGAGACCATTTTCCTGCACTTTGGCCATTTCTACTGGCCAATAGGGTCATCACTGGAGACATGGGGTTTTCCTGCAGCAGTCTTTCCATTTCCAGTCTCCAGCTCCATGAGTTGGGAAGGCAGCTGTAGCAACAGTGGCCACCAATGGAGAGCTACCCAATCCTAGCTTTCTGACCCCTGAATCTTAATTGTAGAGAAGTATGACTATGTTCTTGAAATTAGTGATTCTTGAGTTGACCTCTGATTCTCTCTCCTCCAGATTTTCAATGATTTACAATGATTTTGTAAGCATTCAATTTCCTGAAATTAATTGCTTTCTGCTTTAAACATCTAGAAAGATTTCTGTTGCCTGTGCTGAAAACTGACTGAGAAGGTATGATATTAAAATTAAAATACTCAGTTCCCACTATCTCTGCCTTCTAGGTAGACCCTCTATATTCATCTGATGATTACATTAGAATCCCTCACATGGAAATCTGAGCATCTGATGTTCTTGCCTTTAGCCCCTCCCAGACAGCTCTGCAGCTTTCCAGGCACAGGGTGAACCCGACCAGGTCCCTGGTAGAGAGAAAGCCAAGTGTTAGACCAGAGAGCAAGTCCCGGGAATCACGTGAAGCTTGGAAAGTGCCATTGCAGCAACCAAGGGACCCAAGGTACCATCTCAGCATTAGCTCTTGAGAGACAGGACAGCCTAGTTCCTCCCCTGCTCATGGCAGTGTGCTTTAAAGCTCTGAAATGGGAGTAAGAATACTAGTCCTAATTCACAGAGTTTTGTAAACTATACAGTACTACACAAATATAAGAGGCTACATAGTATCTGGACTGGTTGTTCTTAAAGTATGGAGGTCTCTGAGCCACTATCAGGGAGTAAGTGAAATTAAAAATAATATTAATGCAGCATTTTATTTTTTTACCCTTATTCTCTCAGAAAGTGTGGTGTTTTCCAGAGACTCTGTGATGCCATCGTTGTTCTGATGGCTAACTGGAATATATGCTGGTGTATTCTTTATTTTTAAAATTTCTGTTTTAATTTCTAAAAGAGAAAATATTAATAGCTGTAATCCATATAAACAAAAGTTCTTTGGGGATCCTAAATAATTTTTAGGAGTGTTAAAGGATCCTGAAATAAAAACATTTGAGAACCGCTGACTTAGGCCCTTGTGTATAACCATTCTCGTACTATCTGTAATGGCCCCCACTCTAACCATTTCTGGTTGCCTGATTCCCACTCATGGTCATAACCCTGCCATGTCCAGCACTCTTCTACTAGGATGCCTTTCTATTTTGATTAACATACTTGAGACAGTATGTTCTTGCACAGATGTCTAGTAGCATTTGTCTTGGCACAGCCTTGGGACGCCATATAACTGTGACCTGTCTTCATGGGCAACACTAAACCCACAGCCCAGCCCCTTGCTTTACTTTCCTTTCTGGCTGGACTCATCTGGGATACCTGGTTTCTGCCCCTGCTTTCACCCTATTTAATATTAATCTCACCCACTTTGGCCCCCTGTTCCTACTTGTTGTTCCCCTCCTGTTCAAGTGGCCACCTGCTATGGGGATCATTGCCAGCTGCCCACAGCTAAACTGAGCCATCCCCACCCCTTAGCCCTGTCCAGTTGGGTAGCTTGAGCTGGGTCAGACTGAAGCCTCTTGGAAGTTTCCTGCCAACCACATAATGGATTAATACTTGCTTTTAATTTTGACTATAACTTCCACCAAAAATGTTGTTATCTGTGTATTTGTACTCTATAACTAGATTTAAAATTAAAACATAAACTGTTAGCACTGAATATTTCTTGTGGGTAGGATTAAAGAGACTTAGTTTCTATGTTGTATGTATCTGTAAAGTTTGCTTTTTTTTTTTTTTACTATAGTGAGAATATATACAGGTTAAGAACAAAGGCTCTGGAAAGAGATTGTGTCTGATCTCCCAGAACTCCCTGGCTATCCCACCACTGTGTGACACTGGACAGGTCAAGTACTTTCTCAGTGCCTCATTTTTCTCACCTTTAAAATGGAGATTTTTTTTTTGCAATACGCGGGCCTCTCACCGCTGCGGCCTCTCCCGTTACAGAGCACAGGCTCCTGACGCGCAGGCCCAGCAGCCATGGCTCACGGGCCCAGCTGCTCCGCAGCATGTGGGATCCTCCCGGACCAGGGCACGAACCCATGTCCCCTGCATCGGCAGGCGGACTCCCAACCACTGCGCCACCAGGGAAGCCCTAAAAAGGAGATTTTAAAAACCACTTATCGAAGAAGAAGGAGGAGGAGGGGGAGAGGGAAGGAGAGAAGGAGAAGAAAGCCCTTATAGGGTTGTATGAGCATTAAATATATGTAAAGTGCTTAGAATTATGTCAGATATCTATCTATATAAGTGATTAAAAATCAAAATAGAATGGAGAAATAGAAGGTACATTATGAAGCTTTCATGAGTTTAGAGATACAGAAAAACATTATAATAAACCATAGGTCTGATCTTTATCAGGAAACTTGAGAAGATGAGAAGCTATTAATCTAAGTGCTTTAGAGAATGCCAACACCGGATTATCCATCCTCCTTTGTTTAGAAAGATAAGGAAGAAGGCTAGTGAATTTTTACATAGGAGTTACTGTAAAATTTAAGACAGATCCAAATGGCTTCCAAATCATGTCATTATAAAAAGACTGTCTCAGTCTTTTAATTAAAAAGACAAAGAGCTTTTCTATAATGTTGGAGTGTTTGTTTTAATGATTCCAGGAAGTATTTACTTGTAACCCTGAGGCTAATAATTCTTATTATAGAAAACTACATTTTTTTTAGAAAGCTATATTTTAAAAAGAATGTTTGTTGTAGAAAACAGTGGTTATTCATTTAAAACTGTAAACTATTTTTGTTATAGAAGGTTAATTTTATTCCA